>NC_089492.1:203483680-203822680 GCF_036850765.1 Saccopteryx bilineata
AAGTAGTTCAAATGACAAAGCTGGAGAGCCATGAATGTGCTCGTGGTCTACTGGGAGGTGAAAGACCCTATTTCTGTTTCTCTCTCACATTCCTACAAATATGTGAGGAGGGTCTTTCTATCGCCCCATGTAGCAGGTGAGAGGGGTGGAGGTGCGGAGGTCCTGTTCTGTTTGTGAGTACATGGGACTCTGTACTCTCGGGGGGGGGAGGGGGGGAGGGAAGCCCAGGGAGGACCCCTGGTGGGGGGAGTGCCCCGATTTGAGGCTAGGTTCTTGGCCCTATCTCGTCACCTTATGGTCTCACCCGTAAGGATATCTCCCCCGGACCAGCTCTCACCTTGCCTGTGCCCTGGACGGTGCTGTCGGCCTGGTGCTGCTGCACTCTGATCCGATACGTGAAGTGGTCGGGACCATGGAACAGCTTCTCGACGATGTCGTTGTGGGAGCTCTGCAAAGACAGAGCCGCGGACTGAGCCAGTAGCGTGGGGGACCTCCCCCCCTGACCTGTGCTCCTGTGTTGTGGCAGACCCAGCACACTAATGCAGGCTGACCACACAGCGCAGGCACTCCTGGCCGCACTGCTGAAAGGACAGCAGAAGTGAATCGCGACAAGTAGGAAGAGCAGTGAAGGGCCGCATCACTGTGGAAAATGACCTCCTTAGGGGACACTGTGGAGATGAATAGGGCCAGAGCTCCAGACCTGGCTGGCCTGTCATGGTTTGCTGTGCTCTGTGAGAGGGCTGGTTATAGAGACCTTTTCCCGATACTTTAATCTCCCCTCCACACCCGTTTTCTGGCTTTGTTTGTTTCAACCCTCCCTTTCACGTGTGATGATGCGACAGGCTTGGAGAAGGTCAGCACAGACAGTGGAGCTGAGAGCTCCAAAGGGTACCTGGCAGGGAGATAAGCGATCGAAAGCAGAGGAATGCCAAGACACCCAGAACACTTGCTTTTGTTTTATGATTTTTGTTTTTTCCGGTTCCAAACTGCATGTGAAGACTGTGTTTCTACTAGAGCAGGGCCTGGGCAGGAGGATTGGAGGTACAGACTTCTTAGGGAGGTGGACTCTTACCCCAGCGATCTCGGGTTCCTGGGTTCGGCCAGCTCCCACCTGAGACCGCCACTGGACGCTGCTCCTGGCCTGGCGCACTGGTCCGTCGTACCGGCTGAGGGCGTAAGTGAACCCGTCAGGCAGCTCCTCTACGCTGTCCTCGTCGGGGCTCTACAAAGACAGAGAGTGGTACCAGGCTAGGAAGCGTCAGTGGCCAGCCTCGGCATCACCCCTGGAGGCGATGCCCACAGCACCCTCAGCTCCACAGATCACGCTCGGACAGGCACCTGCAAAGACCTCCGGCCAGGGAGAGAACGGGAAAACGCCTTCTGGCTCCGCAGGAGCTAGTGGGTAGAGGAGCCTGGTCCCCAGCACTCACTCACCTTCTCTTCCCGCCAGCCATGACCTGGGCTCAGCACAACATACCTGCCCAGACTTCTAACCCCTCACAACTCCCCCCTGCCCAAGATGAGCACCCCTCACTCATGTGCAGCTGCGCAGGTCACGCCCTGGTGGGACCTGGACCTGATGACCCTGCCCGGGGCTGCCCATGGTCACCTGAGGCTTCCTCGTGCCAGAGGGCGACTGGCGCCGGCGGTGGCGCCTGCGCCATGGTCTCCAGCAACAGGAACTTCTCTCGCTCCGGGCTTTCTTCCGACCAGAGCCCCGGAAGGACGGGAAGCAGCAGAGAAACATCCTACTCTCCTGACTGTCTATAGTCAAGTGAGCTCTACTGGACGCTGTCTCTGGAATGTGGGTGCCTGGTTACCAGACTCCTAATTCCTGTTGGAGGTCGGTCACCAAGGAAGTGAGGTCAACCCTTCCAGGTTCCATGACCTGGGCTTTCTCCTCCAATCGGGGCCACCCAGGCCCTTCTCTCCTGGCTGATGACTTCTCCCCCTCCTTGCCCATTTTTCTCAATAGCTAAATGCACACCGGGACCTAGCACAGTTCTCCCCACAGCTCCTTGGGAATGGACCAGGTCCATGGCTCGTAGAAGAATGCTGAGTTCAGACCTCAGCATTTTGCTACCAGTGTGCCTGGAAAATCGTCTTTTACTTGGGCTTGTGAAGGCTTTGTTTCTACTCAAGCAAGACCTGGGCAGGAGGATTGGAGGTACAGATTTCTTAGGGAGGTGGACTCTTACCCCAGTGATTTTGGCGTCCTAATTTCAGCCCGCTCCCACCTCAGTCCAACACTGGACGCTCCTCTTGGCCTGGCGCACAAAGTAGCCTCAGCAGACTTAGGAAAAACACAAACATATCCTCGCCCATAAGAGAATAGGTTCTGGCACTTGCCAGATTACCTTGAGCAGATCCTTCCATTGCACTTCAAAGAAGGCTTTTGTTGTTGGAGTCCAGATTCTTTCAACCACTGATTGGCCCTGTACATCAGTATTCAAAAATTTTTGAAGTATAAAGCATGCGATAAAATGATTTGCAAGAGGCCCTGGCCAGTTGGCTCAGTGGTAGAACGTCGTCCTGGCGTGCAGAAGTCCCTGGTTCGATTCCGGGCCGAGGCACACAGAAGAAGCGTCCATCTGCTTCTTCATTCCTCCCCCTCTCCTTCCTCTCTGTCTCTCTTCCTCTCTCACACCCAAGGCTCTGTTGGTGCAAAGTTGGCCCGGGCGCTGAGAATGGCTCCTTGGCCTCTTCCTCAGGCACTAGAATGGCTCTGGTTACAACAGAGCAATGCCCCACATGGGCACAGCATTGCCCCCTGGTGGGCATGCTGGTTGAATCCCAGTCGGGTGCATTAGGGAGTCTGTCTGACTGCCTCCCCGTTTCCAGCTTCAGAAAAATTCAAAAAAAAATAAAAAAAGATTTGCAAGAGCTTCAGGGTATGACTCCCCCTTTTTTGTTTTTTTTATTTGACTTTTAAGCATTTGATGGGCATGCTGTAAATCTGATTAATCCTAATATCTTAGTTGCTATTTTGCTCTCAACTCTGAAAACAAAGAACAAGCTTTAGGAAGCACCAACTGAATTAGCAAGTCTTTAGGATCTACATTCCATTCTATTTAAATTTATATGAGCATGCCTTTTATGTTCCAATTTTAAAGCAAAAATGTAGGGAAGAAACTTTTTTTTTTCAATATAAAAGCCAGCATTTCAAGAACTTATTTAAAATCCTATTTTAGACAACTTCAGACAAAAACTTAACAGAAACTAGAATCAGACAAACTAGAGAGAAACCTGGGATTTCAGAGCACAACCAGATTAGAAAGATGCCTGCCTGACCTGAGTCAGGGCATTTTCTGACAGAGGGGCTAAGGATGGGACTAAGCAAAATCTCCCAGAGAAAATTTGCTCTTGGCAGCTGCATGAGAAATTCTGTCAGATTTACCAGGGGTTCCTTGCCTAAATTTCCAGGCAGAGAATAAGAAAGAAACAAAATAATAGTTTAAAGGATTGTTGTTAAAACATTAAAGAAAATCAGATAATAACAGGAAAAGCTGTAACTTTAGTAGCTGAATCTCCTAACCATTCTCAATTCCATAGTTGCTGTAACTGGCAGCTCAGATTGACCATGACAAGACTTCTCCTCTACCTCAATTTTAGCTGAGCAGCAGACTAAGCAGTCAGAGAGAACTAGGAGCAGCCGCACTGTCCCATGTTCCTCGGTCCCCAAGCCTCAAAGTACAGCACCAACTGCTATAGTCTCCTCACACCACTGCCTTCTCAGAACTTTACCTACTTACTCCCCTGTAGCAGAAATAACCCTTCCCTCCTCCGGGAACCAGGGGCACACATCTTGAATATATCGCAAAAAGCATTCTAGCTGCATAACTATTCTTACAAAAAGGTCCCTTACTTTTTACCCTAATTGTCCCATAATTTATTACTCCTGACTATACTTTCCCAAAAAATTTTACTCACTGTGCACACTTGGGAAGTTCCGTCACCTGCCTTTAGTTTAGTTAGTTTTCTCTTCCTCAGGTCCCTGTCCGGTGCCACTTTCCATGAACTAGTGCAGCTAGTAATTGTCCAGGTGCTGAGTGAAAGTGGTGTGAAATGAAGAAATAAACTCAGAGAGAAAAGTGATAGAATCAGGAGGTCTCTGCAAGCTGATGGCAGGCCAGAGCAAAAGCAAAGCCCCTGGTCTACTTTAGTATATAGTGCAGAGCCATATGCAAATAAGGAAGTCTCTGAAGCAAAGTGGCTCATCTGAGGCATAAATGGGAATTCTTATAAGAGTGCACCACCCCCCATCACGGAACAGTCAAGGGTGTGGGGAAGGTCTTAGTCTTAGAAGGATGTGGGAAGATCTTAGTCTTAAACTAAGCCCCAGGCTATAAGGACTTTATCAGCTTACAGCCTGTCTCCCACAATTACAAGCATTGTTCCATCAAATTTTTTTCATCTGTTGACAGAATGAACATTACTATGTGTGCTTAGAATATGCTGTTGCACAGATGAACATTAAAAAAGAGTAAGGAGTGTAAATTTGTGATACTGCCTTGGGTGGCTGCCCAGGCACCCACTTTAGAGAACCCTCATTGCAAGTGCCTTTTTTTTTTTCCTTTTTTTTTTTGTGTGTGTGTTTTTCTGAAGCTGGAAACGGGGAGAGACAGTCAGACAGACTCCTGCATGCGCCCGACCGGGATCCACCCGGCACGCCCACCAGGGGGCGACGCTCTGCCCACCAGGGGGCGATGCTCTGCCCCTCCGGGGCATCGCTCTGCCGCGACCAGAGCCACTCTAGCGCATGGGGCAGAGGCCAAGGAGCCATCCCCAGTGCCCAGGCCATCTTTGCTCCAATGGAGCCTTGGCTGCAGGAGGGGAAGAGAGAGACAGAGAGGAAGGAGGGGGTGGGGGAGGGAGAAGCAAATGGGCGCTTCTCCTATGTGCCCTGGCCGGGAATCGAACCCGGGTCCCCTGCACGCCAGACCGACGCTCTACCGCTGAGCTAACCGGCCAGGGCCGCAAGTGCCATTTTAACAACCAGTTTTCTGAACTCAACAAAAATTAGGTATTGGTTCTGCCGAATCGCTGTGAACTGGGTGAATCCCACCACTGCTTATACATATATAGTTAGTTCTGTATATAAAAAATTTTGTTAAACTAATTTAGCTCCACTTTTAATAATTCTACAGAACTTATTTTTTATTTTAAGTAGAGAAATAAACATAAATTAAGTGCAGATCATATACATATCTGCTTCTCTGATTTTAAAGATCACTGTATCTTTGTATTTTATCAGTGTTAATGATATCCATGGACCAGTATGCCTAGAATGTGTGAAATTTGTAGCCACTGTCTCAAGAACCATCCTGACAAAGGACTTAACAAGTACTGTATACCCATAACAGCAATCAATTCTACATGCTCTTTGGTGAAAGCACTACGTTTCACATACAGGGAAAGTAGGGGTGAGGACACAAAGCCTTTTTTCTGTTATTATAATAGCTGAAGTCTCATTGTTTCAATTCACCCTCATGTAAGTTACTCTCTGAAGCTAGAACTTTCACCTCTTATGGTCTCATTAGGCTAGGAGCACTTTAAATATGTTGCTGTTTTCAGAGATATTACTAGTTTCTCAGTTTAAGGACAATTCTGAAAATACATCAAGCATTTGGATTTGAACTGATCTTGACTTTGAATAGTTTATAAGACTTTTAACAGTTTTTACTATGTTGAGAACTTAGATGCGAGTCATTCATTTGTAAAATAATTTAACCGTTCTAAAATAGAGGTAAGTTTTCTGAAATCTGTACAATTAGAAGGCAAGTTAGAACTTTGTATTTTGTAGTAATGAGAATATCATGTATTTGACTATTGCTGTTCTGTTAATTTCTTTAAATTATGAAATAATTCAGAAAATACAGATGAATATAATAGTTACAACATCTTCCTCAGAAATGTTAGCACTTTGCTGTATTTACTTGAGACTTTTAAAGAAGAAAATAAATTGTAGAAATATTGGAAATGCCCCTCACAAACTATTCTTCTTCCTACTTCTACAGCAGGTAACCCCTCTACCAAGTGTGGTCTGCATCCTGTTCATGTTCCTCTATTTATGCCACATGTGTCTCTGCTCATAAATCATAGAGTGTTTTCACATGTTTAATATAGTCATTGCAATGATACTATTTGAATTCAATGTAGTTGAACTTATTCCTACTATCTTATTTTGTGCATTCTATTTTCCATTGTTTTGCTTTGCTTCTTTTTTCTTGTTTTCTCTTTTTCTGCTCAAATGATTGATATCCTTTGTTCTCAAGTTTTTCTTTTTTTCCATGGGCTTGAAGGTTATCATTTTTCTTTGGGTTTTTTGTTTGTTTGGTTGGTTTTGGTTTTTTTGTGCTTCAGTGCTGAATAGACTAATGAAGTCTAAAGTTAATCAGAACGCTCCAGCTTCTTTCTGAGCAATCTGGACCCTTGAACACTTTAACACATTCTATATAATTTGACACCTTTATCTTTTACCACCTGCCCTCCTTATCTGGCAACCACCATACTATTGTCTGTGCCTGTGAGTTTTTGCTTGTTCATTCATTTGTTGCTTTCCATTTTCTATCTTACATGTGAGTAAAATCGTATGGTTATTTGCTTTTTCTGACTAATTTTTCTTAGCATCAAATTCTCAAGACGCATCCATGTCATCGCAAATGGCAGTATTTCATCTTTGTTATGGCTGAATAGTATTCCATTGTACATATATGTACCACATCTCTTTTATCCAATCCTCTATTAAGGGACACTTCTGTTGTTTTCATGTTTGGCCACTATGAATACTGCTATAATGAACATAGGGGTGCATATATCTTTAAGAGTACATGTTTTCAAATTTTTCAGGTAGATACCTGGAAGAGGGCTTGCTGGTTGACATGGTCACTCTACTCTATTCTTAATTTTTTTGAGGAACCTCCCTACTGTTTTCCATAGTGGCTGTGTAAGTTTAAATACCTACCAGCAATGAATAAGGGTTCCTTTTTCTCCATGTCCTCTCTAACACATATAATCTGTCTTATTGATAATAGCCCTTCGAACAGATGTGAGGTGGTATCTTATTGTAGTTTGATTTGCATTTCCCTTAATAGCTAGTGAAATTGAGCTTCTTGTTATACAGTGTGTCCATAAAGTCATGGTGCACTTTTGACCAGTCACAGAAAAGCAACAAAAGACGATAGAAATGTGAAATCTGCACCAAATAAAAGGAAAACTCTCCCAATTTCATACCTATTCAGTGAAGTTCAATGTATGGATTAGTACTGCTTTAAATCTGACACTAAGGACTTTCTTCAATTATGGAAAGTTTTAGCCAAATCTTTTTAAATATTGCTTCAAAAATTGCTTCATTGTTTCTTCTATTTTTTCTCCCTGCAATTCCTATTAGAATTATGTGAAAGCCTGTAACTGTCTTCAATGGGTATATGTGTGCTTTTTAATCCCTATCTCTCTGTGCTAAGCTGTGGGTAAACTCAGAACTCTTACATCATTCATTACCTCTTTCTACAGCTAAGTACAGTCTAGTTATCCTGCCTGCTGATATTTTAAAATTCAGTGACTTCTTCATTTTCCAAGATTTCTAAATTTTAAAATCCACTTGCTCTTATGTCATATCTGCCCACTTTTTTTTATGTTATGTCTTTATCTCTTTGGCCATTGTAAATACAGTGTGTCCGTAAAGTCATGGTGCACTTTTGACCAGTCACAGGAAAGCAACAAAAGACGATAGAAATGTGAAATCTGCACCAAATAAAAGGAAAACTCTCCCAGTTTCCTACTTATTTAGTGCAGTTCTATGTGGCTCACACACAGATTTTTTAGGGCTCCTTAGGTAGTTATCCCATATAGCCTCTACAGACTCATCACTGACTGATGGCCTACCAGAACGGGTTTCTCCACCAAACTGCCGGTTTCCTTCAACTGCTTATCCCACTGAGTAATGTTATTCCTATGTAGTGGCACTCCCTTATAAATGCGCCGATATTCACATTGCACTTTGGTCATGGATTCGAATTTAGCGAGCCAGAGAACACACTGAACTTTCCTCTGTACGGTCCATATCTCGACTGGCATGGCCATGGGCTGCTCCACTGTATACACAGTGTTACGTCATCATCTGCACATGCACACATACTGCCACATCATCCTACAAAAACTGGGAGAATTTTTCTTTTATTTGGTGCAGATTTCACATTTCTATCGTCTTTTGTTGCTTTCCTGTGACCAGTCAAAAGTGCACCATGACTTTACGAACACACTGTATATCTGTTGTTCATTTGTGTACCTGTAAGACCTGAAACGATAGATTAAATAGAAGAAAACAGGTACTAAAACTTTTAGACCTTGGTCTCAGAAAACATTTTATGAATTTGACCCCAAAAGCAAGGGAAGTAAAGGCAAAAATAAATGAATGGCACTATATTACTATATTCAACTAAAAAGCTTTCACACAACAATTGAAACTGCCAACAAAACAAGAAGACAACTGGCATTGGCCTGTTGGCTCAGCACTAGAGCGTTGGCCCGGCGTGTGGAAGTTCTGGGTTTGACTCCTGGTCAGAGCACACAGGGGAAGCAACCGTCTTCTTCTCCACCCCTCCTCTCTCTCTTCTCTCTCTCTCTCTCTCTCTCTCTCTCCCTGTCCTGCAGCCATGGCTCGGGTGACTTAAGCATGTTGGCCCCATGCACTGAGTATGGCTTCTTGGAGTCTCTGCCTCAGGCACTAAAATATAGCTCAGATGCAAGCATGGGCCCTAGATGGGCAGAGCATTGGCCCCAAACAGTGGTTGTTGGGTGATCTCACTCAGAGTGCATGCAGGAGTCTGTCTATCTCCCCCCTCTCACTTAACAACAACAAAAGAAGTAGCAGACTTTAGAGGGCTTGTTTCATCATTTCCTCAAACCTCTGATGATGATAATGATTATAATCTATGTAAATCCAAAGTTATACTTCCCATTGTATGATAAAATTCAAACAATTATTTCTGTATACTGAGGGCCTATAATATACCAAGCCCTGTGATACATACTTTATATACCTGGCTTTATTGATACTTATAAGAACCTACAAGTTGTAAATTATTATACCTACTTTTCTTTTTTTTATTAATTTTAATGGGGTGACATTAATAAATCAGGGTACATATGTTCAGAGAAAACATCTCCAGGTTATTTTGACATTTGATTATGTTGCATACCCATCACCCAAAGTCAAATTGTCTTCTGTCACCTTCTATCTGCTTTTCTTTGTGCCCCGCCCCTCCACACCCACCCCCGCCCCTGTAACCCCCACACTCTTGTCCATGTCTCTTAGTCTCATTTTTATATCCCATCTATGCATGGAATCATACAGTTCTTAGTTTTTTCTGATTTACTTATTTCACTCAGTATAATGTTATCAAGGTCCATTCATCTATTGAAGAGCTTTTTGGTTGTTTACATGTCCTGGCCACTGTGAACAATGCTGCAATGAACATGAGGCTGCTTGTGTCTTTAGGTACCAATGTTTTTGAGTTTTGGGGGTATATACCCAGTAGAGGGATTGCTGGGTCATATGGTAGTTCTATTTTCAGTTTTTTGAGGAACCACCATACTTTGTTCCATAATGGTTGTACTACTTTACATTCCCACCAACAGTGGATGAGGGTTCCTTTTTCTCCACAGCCTTTCCAACACTTGCTACTACCTGTCTTGTTGATAATAGCTAATCTAACAGGCATGAAGTAGTATCTCATGGTAGTTTTGATTTGCATTTCTCTAATAGCTAATGAAGATGAGCGTCTTTTCATATATCTGTTGGCCATTTGTATTTCATCCTGGGAGAAGTGTCTGTTCATGTCCTCTTCCCATTTTTTCATTGGATTGTTTGTTTGTTTGTTGTTGAGTTTTATGAGTTCTTTGTATATTTTGGATATTAGGCCCTTATTTGAGCTGTTGTTTGAAAATATCATCCCCCATTTAGTTGGCTGTCTGTTTATTTTGTTGTCAGTTTCTCTTGCTGTGCAAAAACTTCTTAGTCTGATGTGGTCCCATTCATTTATCTTTGCCTTCACTTCTCTTGCCTTTGGAGTCAAATTCATAAAGTGCTCTTTATAACAAAGGTTCATGAGTTTAGTACCTATGTTTTCTTCTATGTACTTTATTGTTTCAGGTCTTATATTAAAGTCTTTGATCCATTTTGAATTAATTTTACTACAAGGGGACAAACTGTAGTCGAGTTTCATTCTTTTGCATGTGGCTTTCCAGTTTTCCCAGCACCATTTGTTGAAGAGCCTTTCTTTTCTCCATTGTGTGTTGTTGGCCTCTTTATCGAAAGTTATTTGACCATATATATGTGGTTTTATTTCTGGGTTTCTATTCTGTTCCATTGGTTTGAGTATCTATTTTTCTGTCAATACCATGCTGTTTTGATTGTCATGGCTCTATGATATAATTTGAAGTCAGGTATTGTAATGCCCCCACCTTCGTTCTTTTTCTTTAGGATTGCTTTGGCTATTTGGGGTTTTTTATAGTTCCATATAAATCTGATGATTTTTTGTTCCATTTCTTTAAAAAATACAATTGGAATTTTGATAGGAATTGCATTGATTTTGTATATTACTTTGGGTAATATGGTCATTTTGATTATATTTATTCTTCCTATCCAAGAACAAGAAATATTTTTTTATCCCATAGTATCTTTTTCGATTTCCCTTAACAATGCTTTGTAGTTTTCATTATATAGGTCCTTCACATTCTTTGTTATGTTTATTTCTAGGTATTTTATTTTTTTGTTGCAACCATGAAGGGGATTTTCTTTATTGAGTTCGTTTTCTGATGTTTCATTGTTGGCATATAGGAAGGCAATGGACTTTTGTATGTTAATTTTGTATCCTGCAACCTTACTCTATTTGTTTATTGTTTCTCGTAGTCTTTTTGTGGAGTCTTTGGGGTTTTCGATGTATAGGATCATATCATCTGCAAAAAGTGAAACCTTTACTTCTTCTTTTCCAATATGAATGCCTTTTCTTTCCTTTTTTATTTTATTTTTTTTCTGATTGCTCTGGCTAGAACTTCCAGCACCACATTAAATAAGAGTGGAAAGAGTGGACAACCCTGACTTGTTCCTGATTTAAGGAGAAAAGTCCTCAGTTTTATGTCATTTAATATGATGTTAGCTAATGGTTTATCGTAAATGGTCATTATGTAGAGATATTTTCCTTCTACACTCATTTTGATGAGTGTTTTAAACATAAAATTGTGTTGTATTTTATCAAATACCTTTTCTGCATCTATTGATAAGATCATGTGGTTTTTGTTCTTTGTTTTGTTGATAAGGTGTATTATGTTAACCACTTTACATATGTTGAACCATCCTTGAGATTCTGGGATGAATCCCACTTGATCATGATGTATTATTTTTTAATATGTTGTTGAATTCGATTTGCTAGTATTTTGTTTAGTATTTTAGCATCTGTATTCATTAGAGATATTGGTCTGTAGTTTTCTTTTTTTGTGCCGTCCTTGCCAGGTTTCGATATGAGGGTTATGTAGGCCTCATAAAATGTGTTTGGCAGTATTGCTTCCTCTTCAATTTTTTGGAAGACTTTGAGTAGAATAGAAACCAAGTCTTCTTTGAATGTTTGATAGAATTCACTAGTATAGCCATCTGGCCCTGGACTTTTATTTTTGAGGAGGCTTTTAATAGTTTTTTCTATTTCCTCTCTGCTTATGGGTCTGTTTAGGCTTTCTGCTTCTTCATGACTCAGTCTAGAAAGATTGTATTGTTCTAGGAATTTATCCACTTCTTCTTGATTGTTGAATTTGGTGGCATATAGTTTTTCATAGTATTCTACAATAATTCTTTGTATATTTATGATATCTGTGGTGATTTCTCCTCTTTCATTTTGGATTTTGTTTATATGAGTCCTTTCTCTTTTTTCTTTGGTTAGTCTTGCCAAGGGTATGTCAATTTTGTTGATCTTTTCAAAGAACCAGCTCCTTGTTTTATTAATTTTTTCTATAGTTTTTCTGTTCTCTATTTCATTTATTTCTGCTCTGATTTTTTTATTATTTCTTTTCTTCGGCTGTTTTTGGGTTGTTTTGTTCTTTTTTTAGTTCCTGAAAATGTGAAGTTAAGTGGTTTACTTGGGCTCTCACTTGTTTGTTCATATAGGCCTGTAGTGATATGAACTTCCCTCTTATTATTGCTTTTGCTCCATCCCAGAGATTCTGATGTCGTATTGTTATTTTCATTTTTCTGTATGTATCTTTTGATCTCTGCGCTTATTTCTTCTTTGACCCACTCATTTTTTAAAAGTATGTTGTTTAGTTTCCACATTTTGTGGGGGGTTTTACTGCTTTTTTGCAGTTGAATTTTAGTTTCAAGTCTTTATGATCAGAAAATATGCTTGGTATAATTTCAATTTTTCTGAATTTGCTGATGATATTTTTGTGGCCCAATATATGGTCAATTCTTGAGAATGTTCTATGTACACTAGAGAAAAATGTATACTCTGGCACTTTGGGATGAAATGTCCTATAGATATCTATCATATTTAATTGTTCTAGTGTTTCATTTAAGGCTAATATTTTTTTATTGATTTTTCTGTTTGGATGAATGATCTAGAGCTGTCAGCGGCATATTGAGGTCTCCAAGTATGATTGTATTTTTGTCAGTTTTTGTTTTTAAGTCAGTCTCATATATTTTGGTGTTCCTTGGTTTGGTGCATATATATTAAGAATTGTTATGTCTTCTTGATTCAGTGTCCCCTTAATTATTATGAAGTGACCATTTTGTCTCTGATTACCTTTGCTGTCTTGTAGTCAGCATTGTTAGATAAGAGTATTGTTATACCTGCTTTTTTTGGATGTTATTTGCTTGGAGTATTGTTTTCCAGCCTTTCACTTTGAATTCCTTTTTATCCTTGTAGCTTAGATGTGTTTCTTGTAGGCAGCATACAGTTGGATTTTTAATTTTAATCCATTCTGCTACTCTGTGTCTTTTTATTGGTGAGTTCAATCCATTTACATTTAGTGTAATTATTGACACTTGAGGGTTTCCTATTGCCATTTTATTTTTTTTTTCCCCTTGCATTTTTCTGAAGCTGGAAATGGGGAGAGACTGTCAGACAGACTCCCGCATGCGCCCGACCGGGATCCACCCGGCACGCCCACCAGGGGCGACGCTCCGCCCACCAGGGGGCAATGCTCTGCCCCTCCGGGGCGTCGCCCTGCCACGACCAGAGCCACTCTAGCGCCTGGGGCAGAGGCCAAAGAGCCATCCCCAGTGCCTGGGCCATCCTTGCTCCAATGGAGCCTCGGCTGTGGGAGGGGAAGAGAGAGACAGAGAGGAAGGAGGGGGGTGGAGAAGCAAATGGGCGCTTCGCCTATGTGCCCTGGCCGGGAATCGAACCCGGGTCCCCCCACATGCCAGGCCGATGCTCTACCGCTGAGCCAACTGGCCAGGGCCCCTATTGCCATTTTATATGTTGCTTTCTGTTAGTTTTGTATCTTGTTTGATTCTTCTCTTTGTTTTTCTGTGATTTGTTTTTGTTTTGGTTTAATCTATACTTCTTTCCTCTGTAACTTCTTTTTTTAAGTCATGTGCTTCTGTGGTGGTTTTTTCAGGAGTGGTTACCATTAAGTAATGGAAACAGTACCTACCATGTTCGTTGTAGTACACTCTCATGACTGCTTCTGCACTCCATCCTCCTTTGTTACTGTTAATCTTCGTCCTCGACCCTTTTTTTTGTTTTTGTTATCACAGTTTAAATTTGATTTTATTGTGTTCTTGGTGGAACTTTTACTTGTGGTTTTGTGTTTTTTTGTTGTTCTTTGTATCTGGTCGGAAAACCCCCTTTAGTATTTCCTGAAGTGGGGGTTTTCTGGTGATAAATTCCCTCATCTTTTCTGTATCTATGAATGTTTTTATTTCGCCTTTGTATTTGAAGGATAGTTTTGATGGGTATAGTATTCTTGGCTGGAAGTTCCTCTCTTTCAGAACTTTAAATATTGGGGTCCACTCTCTTCTAGCTTGTAGAGTTTCTGCTGAGAAATCTGATGATAATCTAATAGGCCTTTCTTTATATGTTGTATTCTTATTTTCTCTGGCTGACTTGAGAATTTTTTCTTTGTCATTGGTTTGTGCCAATTTCATTATGGTTTGCCTTGGAGTAGGTTTGTTGGAGTTAAGATAACTCAGTGTTCTGTTTGCTTCTTGAATTTGAGGCTTTAGTTCTTTCCATAGACTTGAGAAGTGCTCGTCAATTATTTGTTTGAATATGTTCTCCATTCCATTTTCTCTCTCTTCTCCTTCTGATATGCCTATAATTCTTACATTGCTCGTTATGATGGAGTCAGACAATTTCTGTAAGCCTTTCTCATTTTTTAAATTCATGAATCTCTCTCCTCATCTTTCTGTTGTGCCTCTAGTTGCCTGTCATCTGTGTCACTAATCCTCTCTTCTATCTGGCCTATTCTATTAGCTAAGCTTGTTACCTCATTTTTCAGTTCATGAATTGAGTTTTTCATCTCTTTTTGATTCGTCTTCATAGTTTCAATTTCCTTGGTAATATATTCTTTCTGTTCTTTGAGTTGTTTTTTGAGCTCCCTAGATAGCCTTTCTGTGCTTTCCTGTATATCTCTGAGTTTTTTTAGGATTTCTATTTTAAATTCTCTGTCATTTAACTCCATATTTTCCAATCTATTAAAATATTTTTCTATAGATTTTTTCTTATCTATCTGTGCTACATCTCTGTCTTTTGTATCCATGATAGTCTATTTCCTTTTCCTTAATGGCACCTGAGGGTGGTTTTGTTAATACGAATAAGAATTGATAAAGGATAAAAATATTTTTTAATTATTTCTTTTTTTTTGAGGAAATACCGTGAAAAACTGAGAATTATATTGTGCTAAATGGAACAAAAACTACCTACAACGGAGGGCCTGAGTTGGGAAGAAGTGACAAAGGGGTAAAAAACAAGGTAAGGACCCACAAAATGCTACAAGGAATAAATTTGGATCAAGAATAAAATAATTTGCTTGTAAATGATGGTCAAATGAGAGATATAGTGAAAGAGACAAGAAGAAAACAAGTAAAAGGAAAAAAATACTATTGTAATAAGTGGAACAAAAACTACATAGAAGGGAGAGCTGGGGTTGGGGGGAATGCTAATGAGTTAAAAAATGAAGTAAAAAGCATACAAAATGCCACAAAGAAAAAATTGAATCCAAAATAAAACAATTGTTTGTGAGTGAGGATCTAATGAAAGGAAAAGTGAAAGAGAAAAGAAGAAACCAAGAGAGAGAGAGAAAAAAGAAAAAGAAAGAAAGAAAAAGGGAGAGAGTTAAGGATTTTGGAATGTAACCCTCATAGAAAGAAAGAAATAAAAAAATGGGAAATGTAACACCTATGGGTTATGGAGTTCAAGATGAAGAGAAAAGAATAAGATGATAAGAGGATAAGTTGGCTCAGCGGTAGAGTGTCGGCCTAGCGTGCGGAGGATCCGGGTTCGATTCCGGCCAGGGCACACAGGAGAAGCGCCCATTTGCTTCTCCACCCCTCCGCTGTGCTTTCCTCTCTGTCTCTCTCTTCCCCTTCCACAGCCAAGGCTCCATTGGAGCAAAGATGGCCCAGGCGCTGGGGATGGCTCTGTGGCCTCTGCCTCAGGCGCTAGAGTGGCTCTGGTTGCAACATGGCGAAGCCCAGGATGGGCAGAGCATCACCCCCTGGTGGGCAGAGCGTCGCCCCATGGTGGGCGTGCCAGGTGAATCCCAGTCAGGTGCATGCGGGAGTCTGTCTGACTGTCTCTCCCTGTTTCCAGCTTCAGAAAAATGAAAAAAAAAAAAAAAAAAGAGGATAAAAGGACCGAGGTGGAATAAAAAAAAATAAAGATAAAAATATGAAAGAAAAGAAGTGGAAAAAGTTATAAAGACTGTAGATTATTCTTGATTTTGAGTAGTTGTCTTTTTCCTTTTTCTCTCTCTTTTTGGTTGATGACACTGTACCCCAGGCTCTGCCTCTGTGTCATGCCTAGGTAGAGAGTTGCAGTTGATGTGTCATTATGGCGATGACATATACTAGGCCTCAGTCTAGTTGGTAGTCAGGGCTTGTTAGTATTTGCAGGCTCCAACAATGGGAGAATTCGTTTTCCCGGAGCCTCTCTTCAAGTCTCTCCTTTCTGAACCAGCAGCCTGATGATCCAGCTGTGAAGTTGCCCTTGCCACTGCCTGGAGAGTAAGAGGCCCTAAAAGCTGGCAAATCCCCACTCTATCCCCACTCAATGCAGGGCTCTGAGTAAGGCTTTGCCAGCCAGAGCCGCCAGCATAATCAGGCAGGGCTGGAAGCCAATTGCTCTCAAGGTGCCTTTCTATGAGCCTCCAGGCATGTCTAGTATGCCTCAGCACTCTGTAGGACCACTATCTCCAGGCTTTTTGCACTTTGTAACCTGTATTGGCTGGCAGGAAGATGCCCTAGTCACTGCCTGCAGAACAAGAGTTCTTAAAAGCTGCCAAGTCCCTCTTCCAGGTCCTTTTAGAGCACAGCCCTGAGTATGAAAGCTCTGCCAACCAGAGCCACCAGCTTAAGCAGGAGTGGGGCGAATTGACTTCTGTTCAGGCTCCTTTCTAAGGCTCCCTGGGTATGTCTGGTTAAATTTGCCTTAGCATTCTGTGGGATTGCTCTGTGGGCTTCTCCCTTTTTAAGAAACCTACAGCCTAGTCTGCCCAACTTCTGCCGTGTTCTCTGAGGTCTGTTCTGTGGGAATGTGCTTTTTTACCTGTATCGGCTGACAGGAAGCTGCTCTGCATGCAGTAGCCAAAAGGCCCTAAAAAATATCACATCTCTCCATTAGGTTCTCTTAGATCACTGACCTGAGAAAGAAGACTTTGTCAGCTAGAGCCACTGCCAGCATAAACCAGCTGGCGAGTGAGCAGACTGCGGGTTAAGCTAATTTCAGTGATTGGATCTGCAAGCTGCCTGCGTGCCCCTCCCCCTAGCACTTCCGTATTTTTTCTTCCCGTGTAATGTTCTTTATTAGTCTGTATGGTTGGTGGAGGTGCCGCACCCAGAGAGGTTAAGGTGTAGGGAAATCAGCTTTCATGCACTCCCCACACACTATAGTTTAAGGAGCAGGGATTACACTGAGACTGTGGTTGCAGCCCACGCAGAAGGCTACTGCTGACAGTCTCCAACCCTGCCCCTCTGTCCGGGAAAGACAGTGCCCACACCCGGGGTGCTCAGAGGAACCACTCGCACACTATCCACGCTTGCCAACCAGTATATTGGGAGTAAACAAGGCAACTGCTTGCCGACCTCTGCTGGGGTCTGCCGCTGGCATTAGCTCACGTGGGCTGAGCTGCAAGCACACTCTCTCCTCAGGTTGAATGTCTCTGCCCCAGCCCAGCTCTTTCCACACCCCCAAGCCCTCACTTTCTCTCAGTTCCAAGTGAAAGCAGCCCTTGCTCACGTCAGTAAGGAAGGCAGAGTGCTCTGTTCTCTGTCTTATTTCCTTCAGAGTTGATTATATATTTAGCTACTGTTTTGTCCAATCGTACCTTTGGTGTATGTGTATTTCAGATGCTCCTGGGATTGTTTTTCTGTCTCTAGTTGTTGAATTTGTTGAAATTTCGGGGAGAGGTATCAAGAACCCTCCTCACAGCGCCATTTCTCTCTCCAGCATTCTATATCTACTTTTCAATGAAATGAATGAGTCTCACAAAGGCTAAGTGAATAAATTTTAAGCCAGGATTAAAAGCCTAGACAATCAAGCAAAATGGAAGGCTAGGAAGCTTTATGTCTTAATTTCCCATAGAGACATAATAAAACAATTCCAATATTAGCTAAAATAACTTTTTAATAATTCTGCAAAAACAATAAAAGGCCTAATGCAATCAAGCAAACACCCAATTAAAAAAGAAAAAGCCACATTCAGAATGGTAAGAATTTTTTTGGTGTTTTTGTGTGTCCTTCCCCAACATACTCCCCGGTACATACATACTCCCTGGTATGGTACAGTCTTTGTCTACAGGAGGTGACTACCTAGTTCCCAGCTTCCTTCTTTGATCCAAATAGAGGACTGCTAATATTATTTTCAATGTTTTAACTTGTTCGGAGATACCTTTTAGAGTCTTTGTTTCACTTCACATGGATTTCAAATGGGCCAGGGAAGAGAAGGTAATGGACTAACTTGCATCTCAGGTGGAAAGATGCAGTGGGCATGGCTGAAAAAAACTGCAGCTAGATTGACCCATAGAAGCTTAGGTCAAGAGATTATGAGTGAAAACATAAAACAGACTGTCTAAGATAACAGCTTAGTTCCCAATTCTCTTCTTCAAAGTGAATGGAACAGAGAATTTGCCTACAATGCTCTATCCTGGCAGGGGCTGCATAAAACATTTGGCTCTTGCCTATTCTGGATCTCAGGGAAAAACAGTGAGCATCACTTGAGAAAGTTGCTGCAGACACCTGCAGCAAGACGTTATAGATGTATGATACTGTGACTTATAAAAGAATTATTATAATATATATATTTGTCTTTCTTGTTGCTGGCACACAGCTCTAAAACCATTGTAATTTTCTAAGTGATAATAGTGATAGGAGTATATCTTTATTATATGCGGCTTAAGTGTCTGTTTGTCGCCGATAGCTTATTGGTTGCTTGCATAACTGTACTAGCCAATGGGGTGAAGTTGCCACAGCTGAGTGCAAATTGAGCGGGTCAGGGGGAAGGTGAACATTTGTTTGCATTGGCAATCATCTGTTTTACATAAAAACTACATCTTAACGTAATTTCTTTTAAGAATGCCTCCTAGAAAATACAGCACTGAAGAGGAGAGAAAAGGAGCTAAAGCTGCACAAAAATGGCTTTCTCAACAAAAAGAAACCACTGAGCAGAGAAAGACAAGGCTTGCTTCAGTCGCAGAGCAAATGCGTCTTTCTCGGCAAAATGAGACTGATGAGCATAGAGAAACAAGGCTTGCCTCAGATGCAAGACAAAAAAGCCTGTCTCAATAAAATGAGTTCCTTGAACAAAGGCAGGAGAGAAATGCAAAAAAAACGACAGAGTAATGCTGACCAAAACGCAAAAAGGATTAAAACATTTAAATCACCTTTATTTATTGAGCTAGCGGTGGCTCTTAAGAAATGTACCGCCAGTGGTTTCCTTCATTGCACTCTAAGCAAATAAGCAAGTAGAAGGGGTAAACCCCATGGGGCACTAAGCAAAGGGGCATCCTCCCTGCCTGCCCTGGGTAATTCAGTTTGAATTAGCAGACACCTTTGCACAAATCATTTTAATTACAATTTATAATATCTAGAACAGCGGTCATTTCGTATGACCACCGGGCTTTCTAGTTTTGTTATATTTGGTATTTTGTCTTCAGATCCTGAAAAAAACTCCAGGGAAATAAAAGTGAAAAAGGACTCTTTTGTTGTTTATAAGAAGCCTTTTACAAGCACATTTAAATTTATATTAGTGAGGTGATTTTTGAAAGCCACTTGGTAATCACAAAAGGGAAGCCAATGACATGATAAAAAATTTAAACTTTCAGCCTCACACTTTCCCCAACTTCTGGGGAAAAAACAGTGGCTAGAGGTTCACTTAATCACCAATGGCTAATGATATAATCAATTATATATATTTAATGAAGCCTCCATAAGAAACCCCAACTGAAGGTGTCCAGGAGCTTCTAGGTTGGTAAGCCTATGGAGGTGCTCAGAGGGTGGCATGCCCAGAGAAAACATGGAAATTCTTCACCCCTTGCACCTTATCTTATGCACTTCTACCATCTGGCTGTTCTCAAATTTTATCCTTTTTAAAATAAACCAGTAACCTAGTAAATAAATTTGTTTCCTGACTTCTATTCATTTTATTAAATTATTGAACTTGGGGAGGTCATAGGAACCTCCAATTTATAGCCAATTATATGTACTGCTCACAAAAGTTAGGGGACACTTCAAAACAAATATGAAGTGATAAAAATATTTCCTAAGTTTTGTGAACAGTGTAGAAGTACACATGACAACCTGCACTTGTGTTTGGCATCTGAAGTGAGGCAGTTTTGTGGGACAGAGTCCTTAACCTCTGAAGTATGCATAAACTCCACGCCATTAGTGTTGGAGTTGTTTAGTGTGGGGAAATGACCACACATGTGGTGACTGAAGTGAAATATTGAGAATAAACTATTGAGGACAGAAACATAATTTTTCCTTTTCAGAGTGGAGACAAACAGTAGACCACCAAAGGCTCCAAGGAGAGGCTATTTGGGGAATTGAGAGCAGCATATTAAGATGATTATATACCATGATCATATGATAGTTATTTCTGAATGCAAGGCTGTTTCCACATACAAAAATCAATCCATGTAAAATATCACTTTAAGAGAATGAAGGGGAGGCGATGACATAATCATCTCAACTGATGCAGAAAAAGCATATAGCAAAATTCAGCACCCTGTAGATAAAAACAATCAACAAATTAGAAACAGAAGGAAACTATCTCAACATAATAAATGTCCTATATGAAAAACTTATATCTAACATTATACTCAATAGTATAATATTAAAAGCTTTCCCTGTAAGATCAGAAATAAAACAAGGGGTTTTGCCACTTACTATATTCAACATAATATTAGAGGTTGTAGCCATGTCAAATAAAAAAATACAAGACATCCAAATTGAAAAAGAAGAGATAAATTATCTCTGTTTACAGATGACATGATCATTTTTGTAAAAACCTCAAAGATTCCACAAAAACATTATTAGAACAAATCAGCAGTGTTGCCAGATATAAAATAAACATACACAAAAAATCAGTTGTTTTTCTATACATTAACAATGAAACAACTGGAAAGAAATTTAGGAAAATATATTCATTTGTAATAGTAGAAAAAAGAATAAAATATAAAATACTTAGGAAATAAGTCAACTAAGAAGATGAAAAACTTATACAATGACTATAAAATATTGCTAAAAGAAATTTGAAAAATAATAAATGGAAAGACATCCTGTTTCATTGATTGGAAGACTTAACATAGTTAAGAGGCTGATACCAGCAAAGCAGTCTACAGATTCAGTGCAATCCCAACAAAATTCAACAAATTTGTTTTGTAGAAATAAAAATATTTTCATCCTAAAATATATATAAAATTTCAAGGGATCCTGAATGAACAAAACAATATTGAAAAAAGAAGTCGGAGTTATCACACTTCCTGATGTCAAAATTTACCATAAAGCTACAGTAATCAAAACAGTATGTAGTACTAGCATAGATGGGCATATAAAACAATTGAATAGAAAGTTCATATGTAAACTATGCCATATATGATCAAATAACTTGTGACTAGGTAGCCAATACTATCCAATGGGGGAAAGCACAGTCTTTTTAATAAATGGTGGGAGAAAACTGGAAATTTATATGCAAAGGAATGAAGTTAGATTATTACCTTAACATCATATACAAAACTTAAGTCAAAATAGATCAATAAATAAAAATGTAAGAGATAAAGTTATAAATACTCTTAGAGAAAACATAGGGGAAAATCTTCATGACACTGGATTTGGCAATAATTTCTTGAATATGAAATGGAAAGCTTGGGAAAAATTTTAAAAATATATTGGACTTTATGAAAATGAAAAGCTTGTGTATTAAATCAAAGAACACTATTCATAAAGAGGTAATCAAGAGAACAAGAGAAAATATTTTCATATCACATATCTGATTAAAAATTAATATATATTATATATAAAGAACTCATAACTCAACAACAAAAACAATTTTATTCCAAAATGGGCAAAGGACTTGACTAGACAGTTCTCTAAAAAAAGATACAAATGTCCCATAGGCACAAGAAAAGACTAAGTTTTCATTTGGGTTGTTGAAAATATCTGGAGATGAATAGCAATTATGGTTGCATAACAATGTGAATGTACTTGGTGCCACCGGTGTCTATGTTAAAAATGGTTAAAATAATAAATTTTGTTATATAGGTTTTGTCACAAGAAAAAAAAAACTAAAACAACAACAACAAAAAAAACTGGACCATCTATTTCTCTATGCACTGCTACTGTAACAACTTACTTGGCAGAATAATCTTCCTCAAAGACATTGGTTATCCTGTAAGTTACTTTATCAGTAACTTATGGTAGCTTTCTAGTGACCTCATTTACCAAAATGTGCTCTCTGATGCTTTAGTGTGACCGTATATGCTCATCTTTTATCTGCAGGTTTAGAAGAGCAATGGGAATAGGAGTGATAAGCAGAAGGAACAGCTGTGTGGGAATGAAGGCAATCTAAAGAATGCAGACTTCATTTCTAAGAGGAAAGACAGGGGATGTCCTGAACCTTAAGAGACACAGGCTGAAGTATTTAATTGAGAAGGGTCAGGTTTTTCTGCATTTTACTTTCATAAATGAATATAAGAATAAAAGTGCACATATCACTGCATATTTCATAGGGAAACATACACATATATTTAGAGAGATAATGCAAATCTAGCAAAATGCCACCGGTGGGTGAATCTAGGTGAAAGGTATATGAGATTTCCTTTTAATGGTTTTTTTTTTTTTTTGGTTTTTCAAGGTAAAGTTTCATTTGAAAAATTAAATATTAAAAGTACAATTATCCTATGAATCTCCTGACAAATTTTTGATAAGTATTATATTAAAATGGTTTTTTATGATATCTATGTATGATTCATTATCAGAATATATAAATATGATATTCAAATGTCTCAAATACTCAGTTTCATATTTTAAGTCCAATGTTCAAGATGCATTTAATACCATGAAAAATACAAGCTCTATTAGTTACTACTTGTGTAGCTTAAACGAGTAACCTCACCTAGCTATGCCTAGGTTTTTAAGGATAATATAAGTAAAATTATAGGTCCATCCTGGAGACTGTTTTGATAATAAAATTAGATACTATTAGCTTATATCTTAGCATAGCATGTAGCACAAAAAATATTTCAGTATCTGTGTTTTGAATTAAATGGAGAATAATCTGCAATAATTGCATTGAGCAAAAAGATCCATTGGATTATCCAATTCAACATGATCTGCAAACCATAGATTACTAGGAAACAAGGTGTATAATGAAAATTTTATCAAACAGTAAGCAAGTTTGAACACACTGTTCTATATCACCTCCTTTAGTCTGATTCCTTAGTTTTGGGAGCAGAGAATAACAGCTGCATTACAATGACTAGAAATGTACAGTCTTCTCTTTAGAGCAAAGATTAAAGGAAACTGTAAGGAGATGTGACAGCAACAACTGCCAACAACTTTATAAAAACTAGGTCTGTGGTTTCTTAGATGTGAATAAGCCACAAAACTTTTAACTTCAAAGTAACAAAATGCAGCTGTTCAGTCCTGTTCAGAACTGGTTTTCAAAATTTGATCTACATAAACCTCATCTGAATGGACTGTTAAAACCCAGATTCAATATGTTTAACAAATATCACAAGTGACTTCAGTGTTCTTATGAAAAACAAACCAACAAACACGAGAGATAGAGAATCAAGAGAGAGTTGGGGTTGGGAGGTTGGGTGCAGAGAAAGGTTGGGAGAGTTTTGACTAGTTATATCTAACTAATAAAGATCAGCAATATGGCAACTAAAATTACTTCTATATAGACATTACTGACCTCTCACGCTAAAGCTTCCTTGTATTTAATGAATACAATGATTGAAAAGAAACAATCTCTTTAAATTTTAATTGCCTGTAAGCTTCTTGGTGAGCACTTTCTTGTTCTGTGCTTTAATATCCACCCCAGAGACTGACATAACATGGCAGGCAGGCTCCCCTGAGGGCTCTTTTCACTCTATTTGCTGTTCCCCGAAGTTGAGGTTGGGCAGCAGCACATCCACAACCCATGCGACTGACTGTGGCTTTGCAAAGAGGCTGAGCTTCCTCAGAACTAAAGTCAGCCACACCTCTGCAGGTAAGACTGTTCCACCCATTTTTCAGTTGTCACTCTGAATCAGAAATCAAGTCTTGAGTTCCAGACAAAGTGACATGTAAAAGGTGGACATATCTGCACACGGATCTGAGATGGTCTCGGCCACCTCTCAGCTCTTTCTGCTCCTTCCACCTTGCTGTCACCACCCTTTACAGGGACTAAAAAAGCCTGAGTAAGCTAATCATTGACTCAGTAAAATTATGTGATAAAACTGAAATTGAAAATAAAAGCAGCCTGACCTGTGGTGGTGCAGTGGATAATGTGTTGACCTGGAATGCTAAGGTCTCAGGTTCAAAACACTGAGCTTGCCTGGTCAAGGTACATATGGGAGTTGATGCATCCTGCTCATATCCCCCATTCTCTCTCTCTCTCTCTCTCTCTCTCTCTCTCTCTATCTCTCATATTTCTCTCACTAAAATGAATGAATAAAATCTTTTAAAAATAAATAAATAAAGAGGCCCTGGAGAGCTAGCTCAGCAGTAGAGTGTCAGCCCAGTGTGTAGAAGTCCCAGGTTCAATTCTTGGCTAAGGCACACAAGAGAAGCACCCATCTGCTTCTCCACCCTTCCTCCTCTCCTTTCTCTTTATCTCTATCTTCCCCTCCTGCAGCCAAAGCTTCATTGGAGCAAAGTTGGGCTGGGCACTGAGAATGGCTCTGTGGCCTCTACCTCAGGCACTAGAATGGCTTCCTTTCCAACAAAGCAACACCCCAGATGGGCAGAGCACTGCCCCCTGGTGGACTTACTGGGTGGATCCCAATTGGGCGCATGCAGGAGTCTGTCTCTCTGCCTCCCTGCTTCTCACTTCAGAAAATAAATTAATTAATTAATTTTTTTAAAGTAGTTGATGGTCATTTTTTGAATAGCAGAGACATATTGAACCAGGTGAAAAGGGCATGCATTTGGGTGCTTGGTTCAGGGTGCAAGGAAGTGACAAAAATTCACTTACTCAGAGAGACAAGATGGCGATGGAGTAGGTGGATATACCAACGTCTGCCTCCCAGAACCAGAGTGGATTACAAACTAATTTTAAGAACCATCATCTGGGAAAACCAACTTTGGACTAAACTAAGAGGACTCTTCAACCAAGGAACACTGAAGAAGCCACACTGAGACTGGTAGGAAAAGCGGAAATGAAGAGAGGGCTACCAGGCTCCCCAGAGTGAATGGCAGCCGGGAGAGACTCGTGTGGCGGGAAGTGAGTTTAGCAGAGAGGGGAGGGTCCTGAGTCCCAGGAACAAACCCCACCCTACAGCCCCAGAGCCTAGAAGAGACGTATGGACAGTATTTATCTGGAAACAAGTCAGAATACTGTTTGTGAGAAAGAGACTAATTTCTCAGACCCAGGATTCTTCTTAAAGGGACCGTGCAGAAAACCTCTCTCACAACCACTCTCCTGGGACTCCGGGGGATGGAGAGAGAGGAGAGGACTGGAGTAGTAGGAAGAGAGTGTAATCTAGGAGGCACAGGGAGAAACACTTTGAGAGACAGCCACCCTAACCCCTGGGACAAGTCACTCCCCAAATCTGAAGTAAATATTTCCCCTGAAAACAGCAATACCAGCAAAGGGAAGCAGGGTGCCAGCCAAACAAGCTCTCCCACAGCACTCAGAGCAGAGTCACTTAGAAGGAGGGAGCTTTCGGGACTACAGTAGTGAGTCTTAGGGTCTCAGCTGCAGCGCCCCCACCCACAGGCTGAGGGCTCACCTGAGGGTGGATGGTGGTGGGACGCAAAAGTGCAGTTCTGTTGGCAAGGGCGGAAGCTGACTGGCCACAACTGAGACCCAGGCGTGAGCTTGGTCTTGCCCGGCAGGGAAGGAATGGAGGTGCGAAAGTGGTCAAGCCCAGCTGTGGACTGCCTGCAATCCAGCCTGCGGGGGGAGCACAGGAGCCCTGGAAGGGGCAGAGACCTGCCCTTGAGCAAGGGCGCAGGAGCACAACCTTGCTCCACCGCGAAGCTTGTGGCCTGATGTAGGAGCCAGCTCTTCCGTGGGGTGGAGCAAAAAGCCCACAACAAGCAGAATCCTGCTACTTAGCATGGGCATGCAGTCCCGACCAGCCAGTGGAGCCAAGGGTTACAGCCATCCCACTAGCAGGCTCCTCCTACAGGGGCGGGAAAGCCTGGAATCAGGTGAAGACCCGCAGCTGAGCTAAGGTGCTCACCCCTGCCCTCAGGGCCGAGCATAATGCCACCCGCAGGGGTGGGGCAAAGGCCGAGGCCACAGAGGCTTGTACACCCGAGCACGTGATCACAGCTGCTCCCCATGAAGGAGAGGTGGAAACCACAGCAACAGCCCCAGTGGGCTGGCATTGGCAACACACATACCCAAGTGCCTTAGGCAGCAACAGCAGGGGGAGTGGCGGGCCTGCAGACAGACTACACCTAAGGAATACAGAGGCCACACCCAGTGGACTCCAGTGGCCAAAACCTTCTTTTACACAGACAAAATGAGAAAGCAGCAAAATGCAACACAAATGAATCAAGAGAAATCTCCAGAAAAGGACCTGAATGAGTCAGATATAACCAAATTATCAGATGCAGAGTTTAAAATAACGATTGTTAAGATGCTCAAAGATATTAGAACAATAGATGGTCATTATGAACACCTAAATAAAGAGATAACATATAAAAAAGGACATAGAAATAATAAAAAAATAATCAGTCAGAAATGACAAATACAATATTAGAAATCAAGAACACAATGGAAGGAATTAAAAGCAGGATGGATGAAGCTGAAAATCAAATCAGCGAGTTAGAGGGCAAGATAAATGAAGGCACAGAAGCAGAGCAGGAAAAAGAAAAGAGACTCAAAAAGTCTGAGGAAACTCTAAGAGATCTCTGTGACAACATGAAGAGAAATTACATCGCATCATAGGGATTCCTGAAGAAGAAGAGAAAGAACAAGGAATAGAGACTTTGTTCAAACATATCATAGCTGAAAACTTCCCTAAATTAAGGCAGGAAAACATCACACAAGTTCAAGAAGCACAGAGAACTCCATTAAAGAGAAACCCAAAGAAATCTACACCAAGACACATCATAATTAAAATACTAAAGCTTAGTGATAAAGAGAAAATATTAAAAGCTGCTAGAGAAAAAAAGGCTACAAAGGAGCTGCCTTAAGGATGACTTCTGACTTCTCAACAGAAACACTTGAAGCCAGAAGGGAATGGCAAGAAAAATTCAAAGTAATGCAGAACAAGAGCCTACAACCAAGACTACTTTATGCAGCAAGGCTATTGTTTAAAATTGAAGGAGAAATAAAAAGGTTTCCAGACAAAAAGAAACTCAAGGAATTCACTACAGCCAAATCAATGTTGCAAGAAATGCTAAGGGGCCTGCTATAAACAGATCAAAGGAGAAAAAGAATATAGCAAAACAGGAATACAGTTTTAAAGAATAAAATGGCAATAAACAACTACATATCAATAATAACCTTAAACGTAGAAGGATTAAATAATCCAATCAAAAGACATAGGGTACCTGTGTGGATAAGTAAACAGGACCCATACATATGCTGTCTACAAGAGACACACCTTAAAACAAAAGATGCACATAAACTGAAGATTAAAGGATGGAAAAAAATATTTCATGTAAATGGACATAAAAAAAAAGCTGGGGTAGCAATACTTATAGGAGACAAAATAGACTTTAAAACAAAGGCTATAGTAAGAGATAAAGAAAGTCACTACATAATGATAAAGGGAGCAATCCAACAGGAAGATATAACCATTATTAATATCTACACATCTAATACAGGAGCACCTAAATATATAAAGTAGACTTTGATGGATTTAAAGGGTGAGATCAACAACAATACTATAATAGTAGGGAATTTCAATACCCCACTAACATCACTAGATAGATCCTCAAGAAAGAAAATTAAGAAAGAAACAGCAGCGTTAAAGGACACACTAGATCAACTTGGTTTAATAGATATCTTCAGAACCTTTCACCCTAAAGCAGTAGGATATACATACTTTCCAAGTGCTCATGGTACATTCTCTAAGATAGACCACATGTTAGGACACAAAAGCAGTCTCAACAAATTTAAGAAGATTGAAATCATTTTGAGCACTTTCTCTGATCACAATGGCATGAAACTAGAAATCAACCACACAGAAAAACTGAAAAATACTCAAACACTTGGAAACTAAATAGTATGTTATTAAATAACGAATGGGTTAACAATGAGATCAAAGAAGAAATAAAAGAATTCCTAGAAACGAACAAAAGTGAGCATACATCAACTCAAAATTTATGGGACACAGCAAAAGCAGTCCTGAGAAGAAAGTTCATAGCATTACAGGCATACCTTAAGAAGCTAGAAAAAGCTCAAATAAACAACTTGACCCTGCATCTAAAAGAATTAGAAAAAGAACAGCAAGTAAAGCCCCAAGGTAGTAGAAGGAAGGAAATAATAAAGATCAGAGCGGAAATAAATGACATAGAGGCTAAAGAAACAATACAGAGGATTAATGAAACCAGGAGCTGGTTCTTTGAAAAGGTAAACAAGATCGATGAACCTTTAACCAGACTCACCAAGAAAAAGAGAGGACTCAAATAAATAAAATTAGAAATGAGAGTAGAGAAATAAAAACTGACACAACAGAAATACAAAATATTGTAAGAAAGTACTATGAAGAACTGTATGCCAAAAAACTAGACAACCTAGATGAAGTGGACAAATTCCTTGAATCATATAATCTTCCAAAAATTAATCTGGAAAAATCAGACAACCTAAACAGACCAATTACAGAAAATGAGATAGAAACAGTTATCAAAAAACTCCCAACAAAGAAAAGTCCTGGGCTTGATGGCTTCACAAGTGAATTCTACCTAATATTCAAAGAACTAACTACTATCTTTCTCAAGCTATTTCAAAAAGTTCAAGAGGAAGGAAGACTTCCAAGCTCCTTTTATGAGGCGAGCATAATTCTGATTCCAAACCAGGCAAAGACAACACAAAGAAAGAAAATTATAGGCCAATATCCCTGATGAATATAGATGCTAAAATTCTCAACAAAATATTGGCAAACCGGATCCAGCAATGTATGAAAAGAATCATACACCATGATCAAGTGAGATTTATTCTTGGGAGGCAAGGCTGGTACAATATTTGCAAGTCAATCAATGTGATTCATCACATAAACAAAAGGAAGGAGAAAAATCACATGATAATTTCAATAGATGCAGAAAAAGCATTTGATAAAATCCAGTACCCATTCATGATCAAAATTCTCAGCAATGATTCGATGACGTCAGAGTAATGGCGGGGTAGGAAGCGATACCGATAAATCTCCCCCAAAACTCAACAAGATCTTCAACCAGAAACAGAAAAACCTATACTTGGAGCTTCCAGATGCTTCGCAATACACCCAAAGGTATGATTGAGTGAAAAATTGGCTAAATATATAACCAAACCCCGAAGGAAATAGGGAGTAAGAAATGCTCCTCCTTCCTCACTAACCTAAACAGGGCTGCTTTCTCTGGTAACTGTGAATATAGAAACTGAGGCAGGCAAAGGGGGTGAATAGATCCAGGCCACGGCACAAACGGCTGAACCAGGCTGTGGCACGGAGATCCAAGCCGAGGAAAAACTGATCCTGTGGCAACCCGGGCAATACAAGCTAACACTTGCGCCAAACCCAAACAAAGAAAGAAAAGCAGAGCGGCCATTTTACCCGGTCTCCTGGTCGGTGCGTAGTTAGTGGGCGAGAATTTCTTCCTGGGAAAGCCACGCACGGGAGGGAGTGAGAACTAATTCCAACGGTGGAAATTTTCCGTGCTGGTGAGGGTTTCACTCAGGGAAACGCGGCCGGCCTCATATCCTGGTTTGCGCACACAGATAAGGAGTGAGCAATTCCTCTGAGTGCCTCGGCAGTGCGCGCCCGTGTTATCGCACAGAGGGGCAGAGTCAGGGGCCTTTGTGTGGGCCAAAGCGGAATCTCGAGCTGCCCCAGCACCTTGCAAAAGCCGCGCACGGGGACGGAGCGAGACTCAATTCCAACGGTGGAGATTTTCCGTGCTGGAGGGTGTTTCACTCAGAGGGAACCGCGGCCGGCCTCATATCCTGGTTTGCACGCGCAGATAAGGAGTGAGCAATTCCTCCGAGTGCCTCGGCAGTGCACGCCCGTGTTATCGCACAGAGGGGCAGAGTCAGGGGCCTTTGTGTGGGCCAGAGCGGAATCTCGAGCCGCCCCAGCGCCTTGCAAAAGCCGCGCACGGGGACGGAGTGAGACTCAATTCCAACGCTACAACTTTTCCCTGCGGTTGGGGGTTTCACTCAGCGTGAGACTGCTGGCCGGATATCCTGGTCGCAGACAGTGAGTGAGAGTTTCCTCCAAGCGCCCCAGAAGTGGGCACCCGCTTGTGTTACACGGACTCTCTCACTGTCGGAGCCTATAAATGCTATTGAGCTTCGACTGCCAACGAGACTAAAGCACAATACATGACATTGCCATAGAGACTTATCAACTGCAAACCTCTACCTGAGCGTGCCAAAGGGGCAGAACCCAGGGTACAGAGTCACCGACCAGGAAGAGGGAGAGAAAAGAAAAAGCAAGAAGATAACCTCTCAAAATCAAGAATAATCTGCAGACTTTATAACCTATCCCATTTTATTATATTTGTTTGTTTGTTTCTCTTATCTTCATTCTTGATACTTTTTTTTCCTCCTCCAATTTGGCCGATTAACTCTCTACCGGTCTTACTCTCTCCTCTCCTTGAACTACACTACCCATAAGTGTTACATCTCCCATTATCTTTTCTCTTCTCTTCCTTTCTCTCTATGAGGGTTGCACTCCAAAACCCTTAACTCTCTCTCTCTCTCTCCTTTCTTTTTTCTTCTTTTAGTGGTTACCTGTTTTTTGCTCTCACTATCTTTCTTTTCTCCCTCTATATTAGTTTCTTCCTTTCTCCTTTACATGTCCTCTCATTCAAACCTCAATAACAAACAAATTATCTTATCTGGGACTCAAACCTATGTTTGTGGCATTTTGGGGGGTTTTTACTTCACCTTTTTAACTCACTAGCAGTGCTCTCATCCCTGGTTCTCCATATTATCTAGTTCTTGTTCCACTAAATACAATAGTAATTTTTTAATTTGTCCCCCCATTTTTCCGTTTTCCTCTTAATCCTCTCATCATAACTCTTAGACAACCAACACCTAAAAGCAAATCATTTCATTCTTGACCCCAATTTTTTCCTTATTTGCTTTTTGTGGGTCCATACACTCTCTTTTTATCTTTTTTCTTTCCTTTTTTTTTTTTTTTTTTTTTTTTTGCCCCTTTATTACTTTTCCCCAATTCAGGCCCTCCATCACAGGCATTGTTTGTTATAATTCACAGTCCACCACAAGATTTTCTCAAGAAAGAGGGGAGAGGAGAGGAGAGGAAAAAAGGAGGGGGGAATAATTTCCTTTTTTTAAATTTTTATTTTATTTTTCTTTATTTCATTATTAATTTTTTTTAAAAAAAACAACTCTTTTCGATTATTTATTTTTTTTATTTTTATTTTTTTTAACTTTTTATTCTTTATTAAATCTCATTAATACTATCAACAAAACCACCCTCAGATGCCATTAAGGAAGAGAAAATCGAATATCATGGATACAAAAGAAAGAGAGGTAACACAGCTAGATGAGGAAAAATCTATGGAGAAAAAATTAAATATATTGGAAACCTTGGAGCTAAATGACAGAGAATTCAAGATAGAAATACTAAAAATCCTCCGAGATATACAAGAAAACACAGAAAGGCAATTTAGGGAGCTCAGAAAACAACTCAATGAACACATAGAATATATGTCAAAGGAAATTGAAACTATAAAAACAAATCAAACAGAGATGAAAAACTCAATTCACGAGCTGAAAAACGAAATAACAAGCTTAGCTAATAGAACAGGTCAGATAGAAGAGAGGATTAGTGAAATAGAAGACAAGCAACTTGAGGCACAACAGAGAGAAGAAGAAAGAGACTCAAAAATTAAAAAAAATGAGATAGCCCTACAAGAATTATCTGACTCCATCAAAAAGAATAACATAAGAATAATAGGTATATCAGAGAGAGAAGAGAGAGAAAATGGAATGGAGAACATACTCAAACAAATAATAGATGAGAACTTCCCAAGCCTGTGGAAAGAACTAAAGCCTCAAGTTCAAGAAGCAAACAGAACTCCGAGTTTTCTTAACCCCAACAAACCTACTCCAAGGCATATCATAATGAAATTGACACAAACAAACAGCAAAGAAAAAATTCTCAAGGCAGCCAGGGAAAAGAAGAATACAACATATAAAGGAAGGCCCATTAGATTATCATCAGATTTCTCAGCAGAAACTCTACAAGCTAGAAGAGAGTGGACCCCAATATTTAAAGTCCTGAAAGAGAGGAACTTTCAGCCACGAATACTATACCCATCAAAGCTATCCTTCAAATACGAAGGAGAAATAAAAACATTCACAGATACAGAAAAGATGAGGGAATTTATCATCAGAAAACCCCCACTCCAGGAATCACTAAAGGGGGTTCTCCAATCAGATACAAAGAACAAAAAAAACAGAGCCACAAGTAAAAGCTCCAAGAAGAACACAATAAAACCAAATTTAAACTGTGACAACAACAAAAAGAAAGAGGGGGAGAAGATGGAGATTAACAGTAGCAAAGGACGATGGAGTGCAAAAGTACTCACAAAATAATTCGCTACAATGAACAGGGTAGGGACCCTTTTCATTACTCAAAGGTAACCACCATTGAAAAAACCACCACAGAAGCACATGAGATAAAAAAGATAGCAACAGAGGAAAGATGTATGGAATACAACCAAATAAAAACAAAAGATAGAAAAACGAAAGAGAAAGATCAAACAAGACACAAAACTAACAGAAAGCAAGATATAAAATGGAAATAGGGAACTCACAAGTGTCAACAATTACACTAAATGTAAACGGATTAAACTCACCAATAAAAAGGCACAGAGTAGCAGAATGGATTAAAAAAGAAAATCCAACTGTATGCTGCCTACAGGAAACTCATCTAAGTAACAAGGATAAAAACAAATTCAAAGTGAAAGGCTGGAAAACAATACTCCAAGCAAATAACATCCAAAAAAAAGCAGGTGTAGCAATACTCATATCGGATAATGCTGACTACAAGACAGGAAAAGTACTCAGAGACAAAAATGGCCATTTCATAATGGCTAAGGGGACACTGAATCAAGAAGACATAACAATTCTTAATATATATGCACCAAACCAAGGAGCACCAAAATATATAAGACAGCTACTTATTGATCTTAAAACAAAAACTGACAAAAATACAATCATACTTGGAGACCTCAATACACCGCTGACGGCTCTAGATCGGTCATCCAAACAGAGAATCAACAAAGATATAGTGGCCTTAAACAAAACACTAGAGCACCTGGATATGATAGACATCTACAGGACATTTCATCCCAAAGTGACTGAGTATACATTTTTCTCCAGTGTACATGAATCATTCTCAAGAATTGACCATATGTTGGGCCACAAAAACAACATCAGCAAATTCAGAAAAATCAAAGTTGTACCAAGCATATTTTCTGATCATAAAGCCTTGAAACTAGAATTCAACTGCAAAAAAGAGGAAAAAAATCCCACAAAAATGTGGAAACTAAACAACATACTTTTAAAAAATGAATGGGTCAAAGAAGAAATAAGTGCAGAGATCAAAAGATATATACAGACTAATGAAAATGACAATACGACATATCAGAATCTATGGGATGCAGCAAAAGCAGTGATAAGAGGGAAGTTCATATCGCTTCAGGCATATATGAACAAAGAAGAGAGAGCCCAAGTGAACCACTTAACTTCTCACCTTAAGGAACTAGAAAAAGAAGAACAAAGACAACCCAAAACCAGCAGAAGAAAGGAGATAATAAAAATCAGAGAAGAAATAAATGAATTAGAGAACAGAAAAACTATAGAAAAAATTAATAGAACAAGGAGCTGGTTCTTTGAAAAGATCAACAAAATTGACAAACCCTTGGCAAGACTTACCAAGGAAAAAAGAGAAAGAACTCATATAAACAAAATCCAAAATGAAAGAGGAGAAATCACCACGGACACCGTAGATATACAAAGAATTATGGTAGAATACTATGAAAAACTTTATGCCACTAAATTCAACAACCTAGAAGAAATGGATAAATTCCTAGAAAAATACAACCTTCCTAGACTGAGTCAAGAAGAAGCAGAAAGCCTAAACAGACCTATCAGTAGAGAAGAAATAGAAAAAACCATTAAAAACCTCCCCAAAAATAAAAGTCCAGGCCCTGACGGCTATACCAGCGAGTTTTATCAAACATTCAAAGAAGACTTGGTTCCTATTCTACTCAAAGTCTTCCAAAAAATTGAAGAAGAAGCAATACTTCCAAACACATTTTATGAGGCCAATATAACCCTCATACCAAAACCAGGTAAGGATGGCACAAAAAAAGAAAACTACAGACCAATATCTCTAATGAATACAGATGCTAAAATACTAAACAAAATACTAGCAAATCGAATACAACAACATATTAAAAAAATAATACATCATGATCAAGTGGGATTCATCCCAGAATCTCAAGGATGGTTCAACATACGTAAAACGGTTAATGTAATACACCATATCAACAAAACAAAGAACAAAAACCACATGATCTTATCAATAGATGCAGAAAAGGCTTTTGATAAAATACAACACAATTTTATGTTTAAGACTCTCAACAAAATGGGTATAGAAGGAAAATATCTCAACATGATAAAGGCCATATATGATAAACCATCAGCTAACATCATATTAAATGGCACTAAACTGAAGGCTTTCCCCCTTAAATCAGGAACAAGACAGGGTTGTCCACTCTCTCCACTCTTATTTAATGTGGTACTAGAGGTTCTAGCCAGAGCAATCAGACAAGACAAAGAAATAAAAGGCATCCATATCAGAAAAGAAGAAGTAAAGGTATCACTTTTTGCAGATGATATGATCCTATACATCGAAAACCCCAAAGAATCCACAAAAAGACTACTAGAAACAATAAGCCAATACAGTAAGGTCGCAGGATACAAAATTAACATACAGAAGTCAATAGCCTTTCTATATGCCAACAATGAAACAACTGAGAAGGAACTCAAAAGAATAATCCCCTTCACGATTGCAACAAAAAAAATAAAATACTTAGGAATAAACATAACAAAGAATGTAAAGGACTTATATAATGAAAACTATAAACCATTGTTAAGGGAAATCGAAAAAGATATAATGAGATGGAAGAATATACCTTGTTCTTGGCTAGGAAGAATAAATATAATCAAGATGGCTATATTACCCAAAGCAATATACAAATTTAATGCAATTCCCATCAAACTTTCAATGACATTTTTTAAAGAAATAGAGCAAAAAATCATCAGATTTATATGGAACTATAAAAAACCCCGAATAGCCAAAGCAATCCTAAAGAAAAAGAATGAAGCTGGGGGCATAACAATACCTGACTTCAAACTCTATTATAGGGCCACAACAATCAAAACAGCATGGTATTGGCAGAAAAATAGACACTCAGACCAATGGAACAGAATAGAAAGTCCAGAAATAAAACCACATATATATAGTCAAATAATTTTTGATAAAGGGGCCAACAACACAAAATGGAGAAAAGAAAGCCTCTTCAATAAATGGTGCTGGGAAAACTGGAAAGCCACATGCAAAAGAATGAAACTGGACTACAGTCTCTCCCCCTGTACAAAAATTAACTCAAAATGGATCAAAGATCTAAACATAAGACCTGAAACAATTAAGTACATAGAAGAAGACATAGGTACTCAACTCATGGACCTGGGTTTTAAAGAGCATTTTATGAATTTGACTCCAATGGCAAGAGAAGTGAAGGCAAAAATTAATGAATGGGACTACATCAGACTAAGAAGTTTTTGCTCAGCAAGAGAAACTGATAACAAAATAAACAGAAAGCCAACTAAATGGGAAATGATATTTTCAAACAACAGCTCAGATAAGGGCTTAATATCCAAAATATACAAAGAACTCATAAAACTCAACAACAAACAAACAAACAATCCAATAAAAAAATGGGAAGAGGATATGAATAGACACTTCTCCCAGGAAGAAATACAAATGGCCAACAGATATATGATAAGATGCTCATCTTCTTTAGCTATTAGAGAAATGCAAATCAAAACGGCAATGAGATACCACCTCACACCTGTTCGATTAGCTGTTATTAGCAAGTCAGGTAATAGCAAATGTTGGAGAGGCTGTGGAGAAAAAGGAACCCTCATCCACTGTTGGTGGGAATGTAAATTAGTACAACCATTATGGAAGAAAGTATGGTGGTTCCTCAAAAAACTGAAAATAGAACTACCTTATGACCCAGCAATTCCTCTACTGGGTATATATCCCCAAAACTCAGAAACATTGATACGTAAAGACACATGCAGCCCCATGTTTATTGCAGCATTGTTCACAGTGGCCAGGATATGGAAACAACCAAAAAGCCCATCAATAGATGACTGGATAAAGAAGATGTGGCACATATACACTATGGAATACTATTCAGCCATAAGAAATGACGACATCGGAACATTTACAGCAAAATGGTGGGATCTTGATAACATGATACGAAGCAAAATAAGTAAATCAGAAAAAAACAGGAACTGTATTATTCCATACGTAGGTGGGACATAATAGTGAAACTAAGAGACATTGATAAGAGTGTGGTGGTTACAGGGGGGAGGGGGAATGGGAGAGGTAAAGGGGGAGGGGGAGGGGCACAGAGAGAACAAGATAGAGGGTGACGGAGGACAATCTGACTTTGGGTGGTGGGTATGCAACATAATTGAACGACAAGATAACCTGGACTTGTTATCTTTGAATATATGTATCCTGATTTATTGATGTCACCCCATTAAAAAAATAAAATTATAAAAAAAAAAGAGATGAAAAACAAAGAAAAAAAAAATTCTCAGCAAAGAGGGAATACAGGGAACATACCTCAACATAATAAAGGCCATCTATGACAAACCCACAGCCAACATCATACCCAATGGGCAAAAATTAAAAGCAATACCCTTAAGATCAGGAACAAGGTAGGGGTGCCCCCTTTCACCACTCTTATTCAACATAGTTCTGGAAGTCCTAGCCACAGCAATCAGACAAGAGAAAGAAATAAAGGCATCCAAATTGGAAAAGAAAAAGTAAAACTGTCATTATTTGCATATGATATGATATTGTATATAGAAAACCCTAAAGTCTCAGTCAAAAAACTACTAGACCTGATAAATGAATTCAGCAAGGTGGCAGGATATAAAATTAATACACAGAAATCAGAGGCATTTTTATACACCAACAATGAACTGTGAGAAAGAGAAATTAAGGAAGCAATCCCCTTCACAATTGCAACCAAAAAAATTAAGTACCTAGGAATAAATTTAACCAGGAAGATTAAAGACTTGTACTCAAAAAATTATAAAACATTGATAAAAGAAATCAGGGAAGATACAAACAAGTGGAAGCATATTCTGTGCTCATGGTTAGGAAAAATAAACATCATTAAAATATCTATATTACCCAAAGCAATTTATAATCTCAATGCAATACCAATTAAAATACCAATGACTTACTTCAACGATATAGAACATATATTCCAAAAATTTATATGGAATCAAAAGAGAACACAAACAGCCTCAGCAATCTTGAAAAGGAAGAATAAAGTGGGAGGTATCACAGTTCCGGATATCAACTTATATACTACAAGGCCATTCTACTCAAAACAGCCTGGTACTGGCATAAGAACAGGCATAAAGATCAATGGAACAGAACAGAAAACCCAGAAATAAACCCACACTTTTATGGACAATTGATATTTGACAAAGGAGGTAAGAGCATACAATGGAGTAAAGACAGCCTCTTCAACAAATGGTGTTGGGAAAATTGGACTACTACCTGCAAAAAAATGAAACTAGACCACCAACTTACACCATTCACAAAAATAAACTCAAAATGGATAAAAGACTTAAATGTAAGTCATGAAACCATAATCATCTTAGAAGAAAACAGGCAGTAAGCTCTCTGACATCTCTCACAGCAATGAGATATTTGCTGATTTATCTCCACAGGCAAGGGAAATAAAAGACAGGATAAACAAATGGGACCATATCAAACTAAAAAGCTTTTGCACAGCTAAAGACAATAAAAACAGAATAAAAAGACAAACTACACAATGGGAGAACATATTCCAATATGTCTGATAAGGAGTTAATAACCAAAATTTATAAAGAACTTGTAAAACTGAATACCAGGAAGACAAACAATCCAATCAAAAAATGAGCTAAAGAAATGAATAGACACTTCTCCAAAGAGGACATACAGATGGCCAATAAGCATATGAAAAAATGCTCAACATCATTAATCAAACAACACAGAATAAGTGCTGGCGAGGATGTGGAGAAAAGGGAACCCTCCTGCACTGCTGGTGGGAATGCAGACTGGTGCAGCCACTGTGGAAAACAGTATGGAGATTCCTCAAAAAATTAAAAATCGAACTGCCTTTTGACCCAGCTATACCACTTTTAGGAATATACCCCAAGAACACCATAGCACTGTTTCAAAAGAAGAAATGCACTATGTTTATGACAGCATTGTTCACAATAGTGAAGATCTGGAAACAGCCCAAGTGTCCGTTAGTGGACGAGTGGACTAAAAAGCTTTGGTACATATATACTATGGAATACTACTCAGGCATAAGAAGTGATGACATCAGATCATTTACAACAACATGAATGGACCTTGATAACATTATACTAAGCAAAATAAGTAAATCATAAAAAACTAAGAACTATATAATTCCATACATAGGTGGGACATAAAAATGAAACTCAGAGACATGGACAAGAGTGTGGGGGTTATGGGGTGGGGGGGAGGAGAGGGAGGGGTTGGGGGAGAGGTGGGGTACAAAGAAAACCAGTTAGAAGGTGACAGAAGACAATTTGACTTTGGGAGATGGGAATGCAGCATAATCAAATGTCAAAATAACCTAGAGATGTTTTCTCTGAACATATGTACCCTGATTTATCAATGTCACTCCATTAAAATTAATTTTAAAAAAAATTCAGTTACTCAACAGTCACACCTTAGTAAACATACTGCACCAGCTGTCCTGTGTCCTCCCCATCTTGAAAGGCTTTCATGGTTTCTCTTCTCCATACACTTCCTCTCCCAGTTGGTTAATTTTCCTTGGCAAATATACACACATAAACACATGCACACATATGTGTGCAGAAATGTAAGCAAAGCTGTATAACCCAAGTATATTTCAAGCATTTTTCTCTTAGTGGGATTCTGGGGCCTTTGGTTAGTGAAGAGCTTTTAGCATTTTGAATATGTTTTCTAATATATATTTAATTGAACAAGTATCTTTTATAACACAATCATTAGATACTAATGATAAGGTAAAAATGAATAACCATTTTTTGCTTTATCTGGAGATGATCACTATTGACATTTTGCTCAGTATTTATTCTTATACTTCCCCAACACATGGATCCTCTCCTAACATAGGTACAACTGTCTACAGAAATGTAGCCCACTGGCCTAATTCTGAAGGAGTTGATTTGATCAGATAAGAATTGATTGGGTGTGTATGTCTGTTTCTGCAGAAAGGATGGAGCATATGTATAATAGGAAAATGAGAGATGCAGTAGGAAGGTCACCTGAGGAAGCTGGGCTGTGTGAGCATGAAGGGAATTCTCCTTCCTCCTCTTCTGTGCTTCCTCACCTTCCTCCTTACTTATGGACAATTTTCCATAATGGCCAGACAGTGAATAAATATATTAGGATTTGCAGGTCACAAGGTCTCTGTCAACTATTGAGCAACAGCATCATAGGTAATAGGTAAACAGATGGGTGTGGCTGTCTCCAAATAGACTTTATTTACAAAAGTAGGCAATGGGACAGATTTGGCCAATGCTCACCCAAGAGTTAGGTAAATGTGATATTGCTCATGCTGGTGCTTATCGTGGGGTGATCACCCCATGTCTCACTGTCTTATTGTCCAGTGGTCACACTGCAGAATCTCCATTTGAGTCTGCTTCTAGGGACATTTTTTTTTTAATATTTTTTTAAGATTTTATTTATTCATTTTAGAGAGGGGAAAGAGAGGGAGAGAAAGAAGTGGGGAGGAACAGGAAGCATCAACTCCCATATGTGTCTTGACTAGGCAAATCCAGGGTTTCAAACCAGCGACCTCAGCATTCCAGGTCAATGCTTTAACCAGTGTGCCACCACAGGTCAGGCTCTTAGGAATATTTAGTAAAAGAGTATATAAAAATCTTATTGGTTTGAAGCAGAGAGATGAAAAAGAAATGTATTTATTCCATTTGCCTGAGCATCACCCAAGTGAGTCTCTATCCAGGTGCCTGGGCCATGCACCCACATGTCTGCACAGCTAATTGTCTACTCCCAAGAGCACAGCACTGCCAGTAGCTCCTCAATAGGCCAAAGAGAGACAAGAGTTGATGGAACAGTCAGTGGTAACAAGGAGGAAGCTGATTTGGGAAGGACGGGGAGACACCTGCCAGGTCTGCAGGCCTTGTGAGTAAACGAGGAAGCCTAACATTTGGGTACATGACAATGTGACTTCAGCTAGCCTGAGTAAGGATATTTCTGCCACATTTTCTAGATATGGTCTGTCCATCCCAAGCACAGATTAGGAGCAGCATAGTTCCTGTGGATGTAGCACAAGGCCATACCTAAGATATAAAGGCTTGCAGGCACTGCCATCATGTGGCAACTCAATATCATGAATTTTCCTATGAAAAGGGCCTTATTGATATCAATATAGAATTACAGAAATTTGATTACAATAAAGTAGAAATTCACATACACAACTAGATCATATGTATGTAATAATAATTTTGCCTTTATGTTTCCTGATATAAGCATTGCCTATAATTGTACGTTCCTTAAAAGTTAATTGAAATTATGGGAGAAGTAGTAAGGCAGGGGTCCCCAAACTTTTTACACAGGGGCCAGTTCACTGTTCCTCAGACCGTTGGAGGGCCGGACTATAAAAAAAACTATGAACAAATCCCTGTGCACAATGCACATATCTTATTTTAAAGTAAAAAAACAAAATGGGAACAAATACAATATTTAAAATAAAGAACAAGTACATTTAAATCAACAAACTGACCAGTATTTCAATGGGAACTATGCTCCTCTCACTGACCACCAATGAAAGAGGTGCCCCTTCCGGAAGTGCGGCGGGGGCCAGATAAATGGCCTCAGGGGGCCGCATGCGGCCCAGGGGCCGTAGTTTGGGGACCCCTGTAGTAAGGTCTTATGCTCCTATGGAGAGAATATGTTTTCAGTTAGCTTCTCCCTCCCAGAATAAGAGATTCACATGCATGTAATTTATTTGGGAAGTGATAGCAGGAAGCCAGAAGAAGGAAGAAGAAGGAAAAGGAGAATAAGACAGAGAAAATGAACAGTCAAAAAAGTAAATTATTGAGTTACCATTGTGGGAAACTGAAGATCAGTCCCAAGCCAGCTCATATTCTGAAGTATAGCATAGAATCCATTTCAGAGTTATCCTTTTGAAGGGCAGTGTGGGAATTCACCCAAAAACCTATGTTTCCCATTGATGGAGAGTTGCCATAGGCGCCTTTAACCCCTCTAAACTTTCAGGCTCTGCTTGTGCAAAATGGGCTGTCTTTGATATTTTAAAGAAAAGAAGAACGTCAGCGTAATGGCGCAGTAGGAAGCAATACCGATAAATCTCCCCCAAAACTCAACAATATCTTCAACCAGAAACAGAAAAACCTATCCTTGGAGCCTCCAAATGTTTCGCAATACACGCGAAGGTATGGTCGAGCGAAAAATTGGCTAAATATATAATCAAACCCCGAAGGAAATAGGGAGTAAGAAATGCTACGCCTTCCTCACTAACTTTAACAGGGCGGCTTTCACTGGGAACTGAGAATATAGAAACTGAGGCGGGTAAAGGGGGTGAATAGATCCAGGCCGTGGCACAAACGGCCGAACCAGGCTGTGGCACGAAGATCCAAGTCTAGGAAATACTGTGCCTGTGGCAACTCAGTCAATACAAGCTAAGACTCACGCCAAACCCAGACAAAGAAAGACAAGTGGGGCAGCCATTTTCCCCGATCTCCTGGTCGGCGTGCGCAGATAGTGGGTGAGAGATTCCTCCGAGTGCCTCAGCAGTGGACACTCGTGTTGTCCCACAGAGAGGCAGAGTCAGGGGCCTTTGTGTGGGCCGCCCCAGTGCCCTGAGGGAGCCGCGCACGGGGAGGGAGCAAGAACTAATTCCAATGCTGCAACTTGTCCATGCAGGAGGGGTTTCACTCAGAGGGTGAGGCGGCTGGCCTGATATCCTGGTCGGCACGCATGGAGAGAAGGCAAGAGATTCCTCCCAGCACCTCAGGAGTGGGAGCCCGTGTTATCCCACAGAGAGGCAGAGTCAGGGGCCTTTGTGTGGGACAAAAGTGGAATCTCGAGCCACCCCAGCGCCCTGAGAGAGCCGCGCACAGGGACGGAGTGAGAGCCAGTTCCAACGCTGCAACTTTTCCATGCGGGAGGGGGTTTCACTCAGAGCCTGAGACTGCTGGCCGGATATCCTGGTCTGCGCATAGACAGTGAGCGAGAGTTTCCTCCAAGCGCCCCAGGAGTGGGTGCCCACCCATGTTACCGGACAGAGTGGCAGAGCCAGAGGTCTTTGAGTGGGCAGAAGCCCCGCCTGATTACGCTAGCAGCTCTGACTGACTGAGCCTTACCCAGAGCCCTGTGCTGAGTGGGAATAGAGTGGGGAGTGGCCAGCTCTTTGAGCCTCTAACTATCCAGGCAGAAGCAGCAGCAAGCCCATAGCTGGATTCTCAGGCTACTAATTGAGGAAGGAAAGACTAGGAGAGAGGCTCCAGGAACACGGACTCTCTCACTGTCAGAGCCTATAAATGCTAATGAGCCTCGACTGCCAACGAGACTGAAGCACAATACATGACATCGCCATAGAGACTTATCAACTGCAAACCTCTACCTGAGTGTGCCAAAGGGGCAGAATCCGGGGTATGGAGTCACTGACCAGGAAGAGGGAGAGAAAAGAAAATGCAAGAAGATAACCTCTCAAAATCAAGAATAATCTGCAGACTTTATAACCTATCCCATTTTATTATATTTGTTCGTTTCTTTCTCTTATCTTCATCCTTGATTTTTTTTTCCTCCTCCACTTGGATCGTTCAACTCTCTGCCGGTCTTACTCTCTCCTCTCCTTGAACTACACTACCCATAAGTGTTACATCTCCCATTATCTTTTCTTTCCTCTTCCTTTCTCTCTATGAGGGTTGCACTCCAAAACCCTTAACTCTCTCTCTCTCTCTCTCTCTCTCCTCTTTTTTCTTTTTTCTTCTTTTAGTGGTTCCCTCTTTTTTTTCTCACTCTCTCTTTCATTTCTCCCTCTATATTAGTTTCTTCCTTTCTCCTTTACGTCTCCTCTCATTCAAACCTCAATAACGAACAAATTATCTTATCTGGGACTCAAACTTATGTTTGTGGCATTTGGGGGGGGGGGTTACTTAATCTTTTAAACTCACTAGCACTGCTCCCATCCCTTGCTCTCCATTTTATCTAGTTCTTGCTCCACTAAATATAATAGTAATTTTTAATTTGTCCCCCCATTTTCCTGTTTCCCTCTTATTCCTCTCATCATAACTCTTAGTCAACCAATACCTATAAGCAAATTATTTTATTCTTGACCCAAATTTTTTCCTTATTTGCTTTTTGTGGGTCCATACCCCCTTTTTTCTGTTTGTTTGGTGTGTTGGGGGTTTTTTTGCCCCTTTATTCTCCCCAATTCAGGCCCTCCAGTACAGGCATTGTTTGTTCTATTTAGTACAATATAATTCACAGTTCAACACAAGATTTTCTCAAGAAAGAGGGGAGAGGAGAGGAGAGGAAAAAGGGGGGGGGAATAATTTCCTTTTTTATTTTTTATTTTATTTTTCTTTATTTAATTTTTTTTAAAAACTCTTCGATTTTTTATTTTTATTTTTTAACTTTTTATTATTTATTAAATCTCATTAATACTATCAACCAAACCACCCTCAGATGCCATTAAGGAAGAGAAAATCGAATATCATGGATACAAAAGAAAGAGAGGTAACACAGATAAATGAGGAAAAATCTATGGAGAAAAAATTTAATATATTGGAAACCTTGGAGTTAAACGACAGAGAATTTAAAATAGAAATCCTAAAAATACTCAGAGATATACAAGAAAACACAGAAAGGTAATTTAGGGAGCTCAGAAAACAACTCAATGAACACAAAGAATATATGTCCAAGGAAATTGAAACCATAAAAACAAATTGAACAGAGATGAAAAACTCAATACACAAGCTGAAAAACAAGGTAACAAGCTTAGCTAATAGAACAGGCCAGATAGAAGGTAGGATTAGTGAAATAGAAGACAATCAACTTGAGGCACAGCAGAGAGAAGAAGAAAGAGACTCAAAAATTTTAAAAAATGAGATAGCCCTACAGGAATTATCTGACTCCATCAAAAAGAATAACATAAGAATAATAGGTATATCAGAGGGAGAAGAGAGAGAAAATGAAATGGAGAACATACTCAAACAAATAATAGATGAGAACTTCCCAAGCCTGTGGAAAGAACTAAAGCCTCAAATTCAAGAAACAAACAGAACGAGTTTTCTTTTTTTTTTTTTCATTACGAAATAGTTACAATTAATTTATTCTAAGTAGTATATATGTTTTGTTATTTTCATATCTACAACTTCTATTTTGATTGGTAAAATAGCATATTTTGTTTAGATGCAATTATAAATGATGTATGCACCACAATCAATTCCAAGTACATTTCTGCTCTATGGCCTCTTAATTTAATATTTTAAGCATTATGTTGTCCTCCAATCAAATCTGTGTTAATATTTTCTCCACAAAACAAATATTTTACAGATTTTGACATATTTAACTATGTAAATTTATTATAGCATTCACAATATTGTCAGATGTTGTGACTTTGACAGCATAATTTTTTTAATAAATTTTTATTTTAATGGGGTGACATCAATAAATCAGGGTACATACATTCAAAGAAAACATTTCCAGGTTATCTTGTCATTTAGTTCTGTTGCATACCCATCACCCAAAGAGAGATCGTCCTCCGCCACCCTCCATTAACCCCAACAAACCTACTCCAAGGCACATCATAATGAAATTGGCACAAACCAACAGCAAAAAAAAAATTCTCAAGGCAGCCAGGGAAAAGAAGAATACAACATATAAAGGAAGGCCCATTAGATTATCATCCAATTTCTCAACAGAAACTCTACAAGCTAGAAGAGAGTGGACCCCAATATTTTAAGTCCTGAAAGAGAGGAACTTTCAGCCACGAATACTATACCCATCAAAGCTATCCTTCAAATATGAAGGAGAAATAAAAACATTCACAGATACAGAAAAGATGAGGGAATTTATCATCAGAAAACCCCCACTCCAGGAATTACTAAAGGGGGTTCTCAAATCAGATACAAAGAACAAAAAAAAAAACAAAGCCACAAGTAAAAGCTCCAAGAAGAACACAATAAAACCAAATTGAAATTATGACAACGACAAAAAGAAAGAGGGAGGAGAGGATGGAGATTAACAGTAGCAAAGGATGATGGAATGCAAAAGTACTCACAAAATAGTGCACTATAATAAACAGGGTAGGAACCCTTTTCATTATTTAAAGGTAACCACCATTGAAAAAACCACCACAGAAGCACATGAGATAAAAAAGATAGCAACAGAGGAAAGATGTATGGAATACAACCAAATAAAAACAAAAGATAGAAAGATGAAAGAGAGGATCAAACAAGACACAAAACTAACAGAAAGCTATCTATAAAATGACAATAGGAAACTCACAAGTGTCAATAATTACACTAAATGTAAATGGATTAAACTCACCAATAAAAAGGCACAGAGTAGCAGAATGGATTAAAAAAGGAAATCCAACTGTATGCTGCCTACAAGAAACTCATCTAAGTAACAAGGATAAAAACAAATTCAAAGTGAAAGGCTGGAAAACAATACTCCAAGCAAATAACATCCAAAAAAAAAAGCAGGCGTAGCAATACTCATATCTGATAATGCTGATTACAAGACAGCAAAAGTACTCAGAGACAAAAATGGCCATTTCATAATGGCTAAGGGGACACTGAATCAAGAAGACATAACAATCCTTAATATATTGAATATATGCACCAAACCAAGGAGCACCAAAATATATAAGACAGCTACTTATTGATCTTAAAACAAAAACTGACAAAAATACAGTCATACTTGGAGACCTCAATACACCGCTGATGGCTCTAGATCGGTCAACCAAACAAAGAATCAACAAAGATATAGTGGCCTTAAACAAAACACTAGAGCACCTGGATATGATAGACATCTACAGGACATTTCATCCCAAAGTGACTGAGTATACATTTTTCTCCAGTGTACGTGGATCATTCTCAAGAATTGACCATATGTTGGGCCACAAAAACAACATCAGCAAATTCAGAAAAATCAAAGTTGTACCAAGCATATTTTCTGATCATAAAGCCTTGAAACTAGAATTCAACTGCAAAAAAGAGGAAAAAATCCCACAAAAATGTGGAAACTAAACAACATACTTTTAAAAAATGAATGGGTCAAAGAAGAAATAAGTGCAGAGATCAAAAGATATATACAGACAAATGAAAATGACAATACGACATATCAGAATCTATGGGATTCAGCTAAAGCAGTGATAAGAGGAAAGTTCATATCACTTCAGGCATATATGAACAAACAAGAGAGAGCCCAAGTGAACCACTTAACTTCACACCTTAAGGAACTGGAAAAAGAAGAACAAAGACAACCCAAAACCAGCCGAAGAAAGGAGATAATAAAAATCAGAGCAGAAATAAATGAAATAGAGAACAGAAAAACTATAGAAAAAATTAATAGAACAAGGAACTGGTTCTTTGAAAAGATCAACAAAATTGACAAACCCTTGGCAAGACTTACCAAGGAAAAAAGAGAAAGAACTCATATAAACAAAATCCAAAATGAAAGAGGAGAAATCACCACGGACACCGTAGATATACAAAGAATTATGGTAGAATACTATGAAAAACTATATGCCACTAAATTCAACAACCTAGAAGAAATGGATAAATTCCTAGAAAAATACAACCTTCCTAGACTGAGTCAAGAAGAAGCAGAAAGCCTAAACAGACCTATTAGTAGAGAAGAAATAGAAAAAACCATTAAAAACCTCCCCAAAAATAAAAGTCCAGGCCCTGACGGCTATACCAGCGAATTTTATCAAACATTCAAAGAAGACTTGGTTCCTATTCTACTCAAAGTCTTCCAAAAAATTGAAGAAGAAGCAATACTTCCAAACACATTTTATGAGGCCAATATAACCCTCATACCAAAACCAGGCAAGGATGGCACAAAAAAAGAAAACTACAGACCAATATCTCTAATGAATACAGATGCTAAAATACTAAACAAAATACTAGCAAATCGAATACAACAACATATTAAAAAGATAATACATCATGATCAAGTGGGATTCATCCCAGAATCTCAAGGATGGTTCAACATACGTAAAACAGTTAACGTAATACACCATATCAACAAAACAAAGAACAAAAACCACATGATCTTATCAATAGACGCAGAAAAGGCTTTTGATAAAATACAACACAATTTTATGTTTAAGACTCTCAACAAAATGGGTATAGGAGGAAAATATCTCAACATGATAAAGGCCATATATGATAAACCATCAGCTAACATCATATTAAATGGCACTAAACTGAAGGCTTTCCCCCTTAAATCAGGAACAAGACAGGGTTGTCCACTCTCTCCACTCTTATTTAATGTGGTACTAGAGGTTCTAGACAGAGCAATCAGACAAGACAAAGAAATAAAAGGCATCTATATTGGAAAAGAAGAAGTAAAGGTATCACTTATTGCAGATGATATGATCCTATACATCGAAAACCCCAAAGAATCCACAAAAAGACTACTAGAAACAATAAGCCAATACAGTAAGGTCGCAGAATACAAAATTAACATACAGAAGTCAATAGCCTTTCTATATGCCAACAACGAAACATTTGAGAACGAACTCAAAAGAATAATCCCCTTCACGGTTGCAACAAAAAATAAATAAAATACCTAGGAATAAACATAACAAAGAATGTAAAGGACTTATATAATGAAAACTATAAACCATTGTTAAGGGAAATCTAAAAAGATATAATGAGATGGAAGAATATTCTTTGTTTTTGGTTAGGAAGAATACATATAATCAAGATGGCCATATTACCCAAAGCAATATACAAATTTAATGCAATTCCCATCAAAATTCCAATGACATTTTTTAAAGAAATGGAGCAAAAAATCATCAGATTTATATGGAACTATAAAAAACCCCGAATAGCCAAAGCAATCCTAAAGAAAAAGAATGAAGCTGGGGGCATTACAATACCTGACTTTAAACTATATTATAGGGCCACGATAATCAAAACAGCATGGTCTTGGCAGAAAAATAGACACTCCGACCAATGGAACAGAATAGAAAACCCAGAAATATCAATAAAACCACATATATATAGTCAAATAATTTTTGATAAAGGGGCCAACAACACAAAATGGAGAAAAGAAAGCCTCTTCAATAAATGGTGCTGGGAAAACTGGAAAGCCACATGCAAAAGAATGAAACTGGATTACAGTTTGTCCCCCTGTACTAAAATTAACTCAAAATGGATCAAAGATCTAAACATAAGACCTGAAACAATAAAGTACATAGAAGAAGACATAGGTACTAAACTCATGGACCTGGGTTTTAAAGAGCATTTTATGAATTTGACTCCACAGGCAAGAGAAGTGAAGGCAAAAATTAATGAATGGGACTACATCAGTCTAAGAAGTTTTTGCTCAGCAAGAGAAACTGATAACAAAATAAACAGACAGCCAACTAAATTGGAAATGATATTTTCAAACAACAGCTCAGATAAGGGCCTAATATCCAAAATATACAAAGAACTCATAAAACTCAACAACAAACAAACAAACAATCCAATGAAAAAATGGGAAGAGGACATGAACAGACACTTCTCCCAGGAAGACATACAAATGGCCAATAGATATATGAAAAGATGCTCATCTTCTTTAGCTATTAGAGAAATGCAAATCAAAACTGCAATGAGATGCCACCTCACACCTGTTAGATTAGCTATTATTAGCAAGACAGGTAATAAGAAATGTTGGAGAGGCTGTGGAGAAAAAGGAACCCTCATACACTGTTGGTGGGAATGTAAAGTAGTACAACCATTATGGAAGAAAGTATGGTGGTTCCTCAAAAAACTGAAAATAGAACTACCTTATGACCCAGCAATCCCTCTACTGGGTATATACCCCAAAAACTCAGAAACATTGATACATAAAGACACAAGCAGCGCCATGTTCATTGCAGCATTGTTCACAGTGGCCAGGACATGGAAACAACCAAAAAGCCCGTCCATAGATGACTGGATAAAGAAGATGTGGCACATATACACTATGGAATACTACTCAGCCATAAGAAATGATAACATCAGATCATTTACAGCAAAATGGTGGGATCTTGATAACATTATATGAAGTGAAATAAGTAAATCAGAAAAACCAGGAACTGCATTATTCCATACGTAGGTGGGACATAAAAGTGAGACTAAGAGACATTGATAAGAGTGTGGTGGGGCCCTGGCCAGTTGGCTCAGCGGTAGAGCATCGGCCTGGCGTGCGGGGGACCCGGGTTCGATTCCCGGCCAGGGCACATAGGAGAAGCGCCCATTTGCTTCTCCACCCCCCACCCCCTCCTTCCTCTCTGTCTCTCTCTTCCCCTCCCGCAGCCAAGGCTCCATTGGAGCAAAGATGGCCCGGGCTTGGGGATGGCTCCTTGGCCTCTGCCCCAGGCGCTAGAGTGGCTCTGGTCACGGCAGAGCAACACCCCGGAGGGGCAGAGCATCACCCCCTGGTGGGCAGAGCGTCTCCCCTGGTGGGCGTGCCGGGTGGATCCCGGTCGGGCGCATGCGGGAGTCTGTCTGACTGTCTCTCCCCGTTTCCAGCTTCAGAAAAATACAAAAAAAAAGAAAAAAAAAAAAAAAGAGTGTGGTGGTTAGGGGGGGGGGGAGGGGAAGGGAAAGGGGAAGGGGGAGCGGCACAAAGAAAACTATATAGAAGGTGACAGAGGACAATCTGACTTTGGGTGATGGGTATGCAACATAATTGAATGACAAGATAACCTGGACATGTTATCTTTAAATATATGTATCCTGATTTATTGATGTCACCCCATTAAAAAAATAAAATTATAAAATAAAAAAAAATAAAAAAATTTTAAAAAAGATAAGATAATATGAGGAAAGCACTTGTGATAATGGGCTGTCTTTGACCTTTTAAAGAAAAGATAATATGAGGGAAACATTTGTGATAACATTATGCTGGCCAGTACCATGACTTCAGTGCTACAGTAGGTCTGAGAGCAGAGGCAAGAGACAGAATACGTAGTATCAACAACAATAAGTATCAAGGCAAACAAGTATCAGAAATAACTGATGCCTAGCCTGACCAGGCAGTGGCACAGTAGATGCAGTGTCAGCCCGGGATGCAGAGGACCCAGGTTTGAAACTCCAAAGTCACCTGCTTAAGTGTGAGCTCACCAGCTTGAGAGCAGGGCCACTGGCTTTAGCGTGGAGTCATGTTGGTCATTGGCTTGAGCCCAAAGGTCACTGGCTTGAAATCCAAGGTCACTGGCATGAACCCAAGGTTGCTGGCTTGAGCAAGGGGTCACTGACTTGGTTGGAGTTTCCTGGTCAAGGCACATATGAGAAGCAATCAATTAACAACTACGGTGCGGCAATCATGAGTTGATGCTTCTCATCTCTCTTTCTTCCTGTCTGTCCCTGTCTGTCTGTCTCTCTCTCTCTCTCTCATAAAAAGAAAGAATAAGAAATAACTGAAACCTAAGTATTGGCAAATCAAATAACATTTAAAGATTTATAAAAGTTTAATCTTTTCAAAAACAATTTTAAAAATGGAAAACTAGTAATGACTGATATTACTAAGCCAAATTCAAAGGGAAAGTGGGAACCCAAAGAGTTAGGGGCAACATTGAAGCTGCTTTTTCCCAATAGCATGTTCCAAACAAGGGAATATATTGTACTATTAGTTCTGACAGAAGGAGCCAGAGTTCAAAAGCCAGAGCTTGCTAAAAGTAAAGAGTCTGTGAGGATATAATGTACAGCATAGTGACTACAGTTAATAATATTCTATTGTATTTTGTAAAGTTGCTAAGATAATGTCTTAAAAGTTCTTATCACAAGAAAAAAGTTTATAACTATGTGAGGTGATGGATGTTAACTAGGCTTACTATGGTGATATTTTGCAACATTATATGTGTATCAAATTATTATGTTGTACACCATAAACTAATATAATATTATATGTCAATTATACCTCAATTTCAAAAATTAGCAGAAAAAATCCATACAAAATAATATGATTCTGAGTTAAAATTACTAGTCTATTGCTAGCAATAAGGAAAATAAAAGGGAACTTGGTTTTAATAACATGATATTAAACAATTGTGAGAAGTAAAAGCAATATAAAATAGGATGGATAATTCTATACACTGGTCTCCAAAAGGCAATGCAACTTCAGTAGAAAAGTGTCCTTATTAGTGAGGAAATATGTTTTGTTGGAACATTAAAAATTCTAAGTTTAGAATTCCCCATATTGGAGCCCTAGAAAAGTAGTCTTGATGGTATTTTTCTTTTCTTTTCTTTTCCAAGTGAGAGGAGGGGAGATAGAGAGACAGAATCCCTCATGCACCCTGATTAGGATCCACCTGGCAAGCACTGTCTGGGGCCATGCTCGCAGCCATGCTATTTTTAGTGCCTGAGGCTGAGGCTCCAAGGAGCCATCCTCAACACCTTGGGCCAATGCGCTCAAACCAATTGAGCTGTGGCTGTGGGAGAAGAATAAATAGAGAGAAGGGGGAAGGAAAGTGGTGGAGAAGCAGATGGTCGCTTCTCCTATGTGCCCTGACCGGGAATCAAACCCAGGACATCTGCACACCAGGCCAACGCTCTACCACTGAGCCAAGCGGCTAGAGTGTCTTGCTAGTATTTTTAAGGGCTTACATTTCTGTTTCAAAAAATAGTCATGGGTCAGGATGCTCCCTAATTTATATGAGGTGAATAAGTAATTGTCTTATTTTTTTAACTTTAAAGAGAATAGACACTGTCTCATCCTTCTGCACAGTATTCATTGTCTCACATCTCAGAGTCATTAATTTGATCCCCAGCCTCATGCAATAATAAAACTAGACTGTGATGTATAGAAAATATAATAGTATTACAATATATGTTAATCACTTATCATATTTCAAGCATTGTGTTAAACATGGTCAATGTTGACATATTAATTTAAGCATGTTTATACAACCATACGTTCTGTGATTCTCAGTGTAATAATGCTATTTATCAACCTATTGCCTCTCAACTCTACATCTGTCTTCATCCCCTGTCCCTAAAAAATAGAGATAAATCCTTTAAATATTTTTCTTTTGAAAAATGTCCAAAGGTTAAGCTTTGTCAATAGAGAACATTGGGGGCAAAAAAAAATCTACTAAAAAACGTCCTTTAGATATTAAAAGACAAATCAGTTATTTTGAACATTTGCCGCACACAAATATGAACGAGGGTATATTTAATACTCATTCTTGAACTCTGAACCCATCATAGACACTCTGTCTTAGTATCTTTTGGATTTGGAGCTGAGCAGGAGTGTTTATTTAAAGATGCCTCGCCAAGTGACTTAAAAAAACGTTTTTGTTTTTTAATTATAAAAAGAGAGAGAGAGGGAGAGAGGTAGGGAGGAATAGGGAGAAACTGTGTTGTTGTTCCACTTATTTATGAATTAATTGGTTGATTTTTTTTTTAATGTTCCTTGACCAGGGATCAAATCCACAACCTCAGCATGTCGGGACAATGCTTCAAATGAGCCACCTGGCCAGGACCTCACCGGGTGCTTTTAATTGCAGTCAAGGAGGCAGACAACTGGAGTAAACCTTCAAAAAAAAGTGTGAACTAGAAGTAAATCTGCCATCCTTCACTCCCAGTGGATTACGCCCAAGGTTGATCTGGTGCAATTTAAAAAGGAGAAAGAGCAAAGAGGGGAAAACGATCCCTGAGGAACTATAATGACAAACTGGCTAGCATATTTTTGCAGCCTGGAGTTTGTTTTAAAATGTATGCTTTTATTATTACTCACATAGGATGAGGCCAGGAGATCAGGAGACAATTGCTATTTAAAAGGTATTTTGTTTTTCAGTCCCTAAGAATAGCGGGCATGCATGCCATGCAGGGCCACACGGGCAAGCACAGGTCAGTCAGGACACAGAGGGAGTGAGGTGAAATGTGGGCAAGAGCTTTTGTTGGTGTTTCTATAATACTGAATGGGTGAGCCGGGGAGGCACGGTTAGGACTGGCTGGTTTGAATAATTTCAGTGGATTCTGAGGCAGAGAGAGTGTGTCTAGTTGTCTGATATCTGACCTTCAGGTGATTAGGGCAGGTGGCTCAGAGTGTCAGACTGTGGGGCCTGATAGAAGAGGTAGTTGGGCCTGACCAAGCAGTGGCACTGTGGATAGAGCATCGGATTGGGACATGGAGGACCCAGGTTCTAAACACCAAGGCCGCCAGCTTGGGCACGAGCTCATCCAGCTTGAGCGTGGATTTCCGGCTTGAGCGTGGGATCATAGACATGACCCCATGGTCACTGGCTTGAAGCCCAAGGTTGCTGGCTTGAGCCCGGGGTCACTCGGTCTGCTGTAGCCCCCGGGTCAAGGCACATATGAGAAAGCAATCACTGAACAACTAAGGTGCCGCAATGAAGAGTTGATGCTTCTCATCTCTCTCCCTTCCTGTCTGTCTGTCCCTATCTGTCCCTTTCTCTGTCTCTCTCTGTCTGTCATACACACACACACACACACACACACACACACACACACACACACAAGAAGAAGAGGTAATTGGAATATGAGTATGCATTGATTGGTTTGTATATATTCAAAGAGCTCAGTTTAGGGGAATTAATAATTTAAACAGAAAACATAATTCACATATCTGTGTTATTCACAAAATAGATAATTATACCAAAACCATAATAAGCAAGACAAATTGTCTAAGTTCTAACTCTTTTAATGTCAGCTCATTTCAGCCTATAGTTTTTGGAAGAGACCACACTCCTACTAATATAAAAGTAATTCATCACAGACCCATGTATTCTAAAAACAAAACACCAAACTATATTAGCAACTTAACCACTTTACAAATTCTAAGTACTGTAATCCCTAACAACACTATCTTACATTTAACTCCAACACACTCTAATCCTCCCCATGATTTTTTATTGTGTGTATTTTCACATGTTACAGTAAACTAAATAAGTCTTTTTCCTTGGTGTATTTTTGGTTGGTAAGAGTTTGAAATAAAAATATAAAATAAAAAAGTGAAGAAAACTCTTTATAATATAAATCTAAATTGAAAATTTAAAGAATATATATTTAATAGTTTAGCCCACTAAAAGGTCCTTCAAGCAGTAGCTTTCATATAATAATGAGCAAGTCCAGTCCTCAGCCTTTTGTTTTTAAATAATTTTTTTGTTCACTATAAGAAAAAAACAAAATGCCAAACAGTGCTTCTTTCAAAATCACATATTTCAAGTGTAGGGGAAAAACATAAGACATGGCCATGACATATTTCTGTATCAGAAAGCAAGAGCATATTTAAAGATTAATGGGGTCATATCAAAAGGATAGAGAAGGCCCTGGCCGGTTGGCTCAACGGTAGAGCGTCAGCCTGGCGTGCGGGGGACCCGGGTTCGATTCCCGACCAGGGCACATAGGAGAAGCGCCCATTTGCTTCTCCACCCCTCCCTCCTTCCTCTCTGTCTCTCTCTTCCCCTCCCGCAGCCAAGGCTCCATTGGAGCAAAGATGGCCCGGGCGCTGGGGATGGCTCCTTGGCCTGTGCCCCAGGCGCTGGAGTGGCTCTGGTCGCGGCAGAGCGATGCCCCGGAAGGGCAGAGCATCGCCCCCTGGTGGGCAGAGCGTCTCCCCTGGTGGGCGTGCGGGGCGGATCCCGGTTGGGCGCATGTGGGAGTCTGTCTGACTGTCTCTCCCTGTTTCCAGCTTCAGAAAAATACAAAAAAAAAAAAAAAAGGGATAGAGAAGCTAGCTTAACAGTACATCCCATGGACAACTTTGGAATAATTTTAAGATCAAAAAGAATTATGACTATAAGCGATTATGATCATATAATCTAGGCAAGTATCTAGATCTAATTTCCAGTGTCAGAAAACATAAGAGAAAGAAAAACAAGAGAAATGACATCATGAGGAAATGGGCAGGCAGATCCTCTGGAGTATTCTGTAAGAAAACTAATCTAAGGCCCTGGTCAGTTGGCTCAGTTGTGGGCATCAGCCCAGCGTGTGGATTCCCAGTCAGGGCACACTGGAGAAGCGACCATGTGCTTCTCTACCCCTCCCCGTCTCCTCCTCTCTCTTTCTCTCTCTTTTTCTCTCTCTCTCTTTCTACCTCTCTCTCTCTCTCCCTCTCTCTCATGTCCTCTCCCACAGCCATGGCTCGATTGCTTCAAGCACACCGGCTTGGAGCTCTGAGGATAGTTCTGTAGAGCCTCACCTTAGGTGCTAAAAACAGCTTGGTTGAGAGCATGGCCCCAGATAGGCAGAGCATTGGCCCCAGACCAGGATCGCCGGGTGGATCCTGTGGGGCACAAGTGGGAGTCTGTCTATCTTCCCTCCTCTCACTTGGAAAGAAGAAGGAAAAAAAAAGAAAAAGAAAGAAAAAAAACTAATCTAGTTTCTTCAAAAAGTCAAAGCCATTAAAAAACTAAAAACACAGAATGATTCTAGACTGAATCTAAACAGATATAAAAACATATACAAGGCATAAAACTTTTTTAATCATTTTTTTACTTTTCAATTACAGTTGACATAATATTACATTAGCTTCACAAGTACAACCCAGTAATTAAACATTATATAACTTACTAAGTAATCATCCTGATAAATTTTGTACCCATCTGACACCATACATGGTTATTAGAATATTATTGACTATTCCCTGTGCTGTACTTTACATCCTTCCCAATGACTATTCTGTAATAACCGGTTTGTACTTCTTAATTCCTTTAGCTTTTTCGCCCATCCCCCAGATCCTTTTCCATCTGGCAACCATCAAAATGTTCTCTGTATCTATGAGTCTGTTTCTGTATCATGGTTGTTTATTTTATCTTTTTTAGATCCAACTGTTGATAGACATACATTTATTGCCTTTTTTTTTTTTGTATTTTTGATCTTTTTTTTCTTTTTCTTAAGGAAGACCCTTTAACATTTCATATAATACTGGTTTAGTGGTGATGAACTCCTTTAGCTTTTTCTTGTCTTATCTAGGAAGCTCTTCATATGTCCTTCAATTCTAAATGATAGCTTTGCCAGGTAGAGTAATCTTGGTTGTAGTTCCTTGCTTTTCATCACTTTGATTATTTCTTGCCAATCCCTCTGGCTGCAGTTGCAGTTTCTATTGAGAAATCAGTTGACAGTCTTATGGGAGATCGAACTGCTTTTCTCTTGCTGCTTTTAAGATTCTCCCTTTGTCTTTAAACCTTTTTAATTTTAATTATAATGTGTCTTGGGATAGGCCCAAGACAATTATAAAATATAATTATATTTTAATTATAATGTGTCTTTGGATTTATTTTGTTTGGGACTCTGTACTTCCTGGACTTGATGTCAATTTCCTTCACCAAGTTGGGGATGTTTTCTGTCACTATTCTTTCAAGTAGGTTTTCAATTTCTCTCTCTCTCTCTCTCTCTCTCTCTCTCTCTCTCTCTCTCTCTCTTCTCCTTTTAGTACTCCCATGATGCAAATGTTGGTATGCCTGAAGTTGTCCCAGAGGATTGTTAAGCTATCCTCATTATTCTGTCTTTGTTTTTTCTTTTTGCTGTTCTTATTGGGTGTTTTTTTTGCTTTCTTATCTTCCAAATCACTGATTTGATTTTCTACTTGATGTACTTACTCTACTATTGATTTCTTATAAACTATTCTTCATTTCAGTTAGTATAGACTTTTCTATGGTTTCTATTTCTTTTTTAAATGTTTTTAGAGTTTTTGTGGGTTTTTATAGTGAGAGAGACAGCCTGACAGGGACAGACAAACAGGAAGGTAGAAAGACAAGAAGCATCAACTTATTGTTGCAGCACCTTATTTGTTCATTGATTGCTTTCTCATATTTGCCTTGATGGGGGGGGGGTGGTCCAGCCAAGCCAGTGATCCCCTGCTCAAGCCAGGGACCTTGGCCTCAAGCCAGCAACCTTTGGGTCTCAAGCCAGTGACCATGGGGTCATGTCTATGATCCCACACTCAAACCGGTGACCCCTCACTTAAGCTGGTGAGCCTGCGCTCAAGCCAGTGACCTCAGGGTTTTGAACCTGGGTCTTCAGCATCCTAGGCTGACACTTTATCTACTGCACCACTGCTTGGTCATGCAATTCTTATTATTTCTTTCTTGAAGTTCTCAGTAAGTTCCTTGAGCATCCTTATTACCATTGTTTTGAACTCTATATGTTTTTGTGAGTCTGGGGCACAGAGAGAGAGATCAGCAGACAAAATCATCAAGTACTAGCAAAGGTCCACCGCTCGCTCAGGCAAATGGCCCCGAGTTTGCACTGTGTCCTAATTTTATTCACAAGACTTCAAAAAGCTTGTTTACTGAGAAATTGGCATAACATCAAGTGTAACTTTTACTTAAAGATACATGGAGTGCACCTGCAAGATAGCTTAGTAACAACATAATATCAGAAGGCATTAATTGCTATTGCTTCTATGGGTCCCATAACATTCCCTCCTTATCTTAAGGGATAACCTTGGAATGTACAGAAATCTTATGAGAATGTTTTACTGAGAAAAGCCCAGCAACTGCCTTCAGTCACATAGACCTGTTTCAGTGACCCGCCTTCAAGTCACAAAACAATTTTCTTGGCAAAACATTCATTTCTTATTGGCTGTGTTCCCATCCAAGGCCATGCAATGGGTTATTCCCCTTTTTGTTTATGCTGAATGTTATGAAGCACCACAGAAAACACAGCCTTCCGTCATTCATCTCTTATTTCTCTTGCTTTGATTTGTCGACAGACTACATATAAAAGAAAGCATAGAATTAATATTATTATAAAAAGTCCTACAGTGGATTCCCCAAATTCTTTAATATATTCAATAGGATTTAATTGTGATAAATTATCCATTAATCCCTTCAATATAGGTTGACCTGTCAAAATTTCTAATTTTCTTTGAAAAGCTTCATGAATATGTCTTTGTAATTTAATGATTTCTTTAGTTACATTATCATGATTTAACAAATGTTTTTTAACATTTTCCTAATGGAAATAAGTACGATTTTAAGAAATAGGGGTAACACAAAAAGTAGTTACATTCTAATCACATCTTAGCTTAATTTGTCTTTGCAGGCTAACAATTTGATCTCTTAACACAGTCATAGTCTGTTCTAAATCATTAACTTTAGTATAAATGTTACTATTTATACATTACTGAGAAGTCCACAGTTGTTCAGAATCTTCATGCCATTTTTGCACAAAGTCCACAATCTGTATTTTGATGTAATGTAACTCCAGATACAGCAGCCGCGGTGGTTACAGCTATTAGTTCCATAATAATGGTGATGATTAGTCCAACTAGTCTCTTGCTTTGCTTCAAGGACTTAATAAGATGTTGTAACAGCATCATGGAAGGAGAACCCTGCAACATCCGATGCATCTGTACTGGAATCTAGACTCCTGTTCAGGTTCTTAAAATGTAAAGACTTTGACCATTTTGTTAAAAAGAATAGAAAAGTTAATACATGTATAAAAAGCACACTTATTGCAAGTTATTGAATAATTTTCAGCTGTCTATTTGGTTTCACCTATAACAAATATATAAAGCAATCTAACGCAAGCAGATATGAAATGTGTTTCATTCTTCTTAAAGATTAACATAATATGATTAGAAGGATAATTTCTCCAGATTTTTCCTTTCTACACTGACATATGTTTAAGTGCCATGGCTACTTTCCACAAATGATATTGTATAGGACCAAATTTTATATGAGGAGCTCGAGGTCACATTCCTCCTCTATGCTATATGATAGTATGATTACTTTGATCACCAGCTGTAATTAAACCATTGTTATTATGCCACCTTATATCAGCACCCTGCCCTTTAACTTGGGCAGAGCTATCTATGAGGGCTTTAATCTACAACATTTTATGTACAGATGTATTACTTTTAAATCTATATCCTTTAACAAATGTTTTTTTTTTCATCTCCTTTACTGTTATCTTTGACAATAGAGAGCCAAGCTTGAGCTTCTATGTTTAAACAATGTGGCTCATGTCCTATACATATAGGTAATTCCTCAACTCCTGTTGTATGATTTTCTAATTTTATGCATTTTTTTGAAGGTGCTAAGGGACCTCTATCATTAAAAGGTCCTAGAAGCCAATTAGAGTCATTAACAAAAATAGGAAAGGCACTATTTTCCTAATGAATAGCTCTACTTAATGGAGGATTAGGAACATATGCCTAATAACTAAAATTTTCAGCTCTATTTACTGGAGTTGTTACCAAAGCAATCATTGCTAAAAACAGGTTAGTAGCATTTTTTTTCTAGTAGCTTGTAGCATATTTTTACCATTAACGATCAGCTCTTTAAGTTGAACCCAACTTGGTATTTTAGCCTTTTCAAAACCAAGCAGCAGTACCTTTAAGATTCTTCTTTTGAAATTCATTTCTTCTATCTCAGCAATGAGTGGATATGGAAAGAATCTATTGTTCTTATTCATGTTGTTAGTTTAATTCTGCGAGCAGGACTCCAAAGGACTTCACCAGATTCTGCAATGACACAAGCAAACCCTCTTCCCCAATGTTGTACTACACTAGGTAACTATTGATCTAACTCCCTTCTATAATGTATAGGTTGATTAATCTTAGAACTGTTACTTTTTGTCTAATGTCTGCAGCAGTCAAATTATCTTCTCCTGTATTTAAGAAATTTAAAATAAATAAAACTTTGTGTAACATAATTCTAGGGAATAATCTCCTTTCTTCTCCCTTTTGTTTAAGTAACATTTTTCAGAGTGCAATTACTGCATTCAATAATTGCTTGTTCTTGTGGATTATATGGAATTCTAGTAGTATGTTTAATATTCTAAAATGCTAAGAATTGTTGAAATTTAGTAGATGTATAGACAGGACTATTGTCAGTTTTAGTTGCTTTTGGAATGCCTATAACATTAAAAACTTCAATAAGATGTTGAATGACATAATTAGCCTTTTCTTTAGGCAAAGGTGTGGCCTATCGAAAGGAAGAATAAATATTAATAAAACCATACATAAGATAGTTTTTTTAAAGAAGAAATATGAGTAATATTTATTTGTTATAGGTTATTACTGTGTTGTCCTCTAGGATTCATTTTTCTTGATAATAAAGGAGTATTTATAATACTATACTGAGGACAGTTTTTAACAATATTTCAAGCTTTTTGCCAGGTTATTTTAAATTTTTGCATAAAATCTTTTTTATTTGTATGAGTCTTTGTATAAAACTTAGTAGCTATTTTTATTGATCTAATGAGTAATTGATCAACTTCATTATCTGTAGTAGACAGGTCCTGGTAAAGCTGTATGAGAACAAATGTGTTATATAGGTAGGCAAATTTCATTCCTACAATAAAAGTTGTAACTCTTGAAACAATTTGTGTAATCTAGAACTATTATTTGAAATATAAACAGTTTCTATAAGTTTAATTGTATGTTCTACACATTGTGAATCAGTAACAATGTTAATAGGACAGGATGTTTGAATTTTGTCTTTAACTACAATCAAACTACACTGATTTAAGGTTTCAGAAGTATTTTTAAGGATGACTGAAAGTTCAGCATTATTTTTATAAGTTATTAATATGTCATTTATATAATGGATTATTAAAGATTGAGGATATTTTTAACAAATTTTTTCTAAAGGTTGATTTACATAATGTTGATACAGTGTCTGACTATTCAACATTGCTTATTTAAGTAATATAAACTTAGTAAGAATAGTTAGTTATGCTTATTGTTATAGACACAACAGCTAGCATTGCTAGAAACAGAGTCAATGATGTTTTTTGAAGTCTTAATCTTAATTAAAACATTTTTTGCCTCCTAGGTAAGTTTATTTAATTGTCAAATTTTCCTTTTTTCTATTTCCAACTTATGCCAAGGCTTCAATTTTCTGGAAGGTATCTACTAGTCCCATATCTGTGGAAATAAGAGCAAATCCTCACCCCTACATTTTGTCTACATTGTTGTTGTAAATAAGAAAACTCTCTATTTAAAAAGTTCATCTTGTGTAATATTAATAAGAGGGTTAGCATTAGCATTTTGATTAGCTTGAATACAAGCTTGATTTTCCTAAGTTATAAATTGTAATTCTCGCTTTTGAAAGAACAGTCCAAGCTAACATTTTTAAATTTTTTGAAATAAAACATTCAGAGTCTATGAAGGAGGATAGCAGTTCCTGTGTATAAAGACAGTTAGTTTTATACTGGGAGCAAGCCAATTTTAACTCTTTAAGAGCTTTGACAGAAATTTGGTCATAGTGAGTATAAAAAACGCCTTGTCAGAAAGTTTAGACTGTAATTTTAAAAGTTGCTCTTTTAATTATTTATAAGATAAATGTTTTTCTTTATCAGAGGCCAAATGACTCTTGTTATTTTCCTATTGTAAAAGAAATTTTAGAGCTTTGTTAGGGATTTTCCCTAAGCCATGCAGCTTAGTAACTACTGCCTAAGTGGGCTAAAAAGAAAACTAATGTTGCTTAGTAATAAGAGATGTATTAGCTTCTATATCTAAAAGTCTTTTGTATTGTTAAGTCTATTATAGGGCATCAGAGGAACTAAATTCCTGCTTTCCTCAGTGCCTCCTTTTTCAGGATGTTGCCTTACAAGCAGCCAACTGTCTGAAGCAGCTTGAGATAAATTCTTAAAATGACTTAATTTTGTTTAATTCCTTAGTTTTACAAATTTGAGCATATTTTACACACAAACAAGACAATTTTCAACACAGAAACACAAGTATAACATATAATTTTAATCCTAATACTTGAATTCTTATTTGATTTCAAACTTTGAATATACCTTACAATGTATTAACTAAATTAGCAAGTCTTAAGGATCCATATTCTATTCAATTTAAATTTAAATGAGCGCTCCATATAATTTCTAATTTTAAAGCAAAAATATATGGATGAAACTTTTTTCAATATAAAAGCCGGCATTTTTAATTTTTGTATATAAACACAATTCAGGCCTTAAAAATCACATATTAGACAACACCAAACAAAAACTAAACAGAAATTAGAATCAGACAAACTAGACTAGACAAACCAAAGAGAAACCCGGGATTTCAGAGCACTGTCAGACTAGAAAGATGCCTGCCTGATTTTAATCAGGGCATTTTCTGACAGAGGGACTGACGATGGATGAGACTAAACAAAATTTCCCTAAGAAAATTCTCTTGGCAGCTGCTGGGATATTTTCTATAGTCAGATCTAACACATGTCCCCTGCCTCAGTTTCCAGGCAAAGAATAAGAAAGAAACAAAACGATAGCTCAGAGGATTGTAGCTAAAACACCAAAGAAAATTAGTATTTATTTATTTTATTATTACAAAGACTAGAGAATTCTAAGGACTTCATGATTCTTCTATATGTCCTAATTTTAATTGAATTTGTACCAACTGATGTAAAGCTTTTCTTCCTTGTCTCCAACTCCATGAATTTGAATCCAGGTTTTAAGACAAGCGATCTAATCTGAGCTATAACAGCATCAGTATAACCAGTTTGTTGTCCCACAGCTGCATAAACGCCACCGCCGATGAGCATTTCAAAAGTAGCTCCTGGGGGATTATTCCTAGCGTTCGTACGAGATATTCGAAAAGCCTCCTCTCGCCACCAAGATTTTTTTTTTTTTGTATTTTTCTGAAGCTGGAAACGGGGAGAAACAGTCAGACAGACTCCCGCATGCACTCAACCGGGATCCACCCAGCACGCCCACCAGGGGGCGACGCTCTGCCCACCAGGGGGTGATGCTCTGCCCCTCCGGGGCATCGCTCTGTTGCGACCAGAGCCACTCCAGCGCCTGGGGCAGAGGCCAAGGAGCCATCCCCAGCGCCCGGGCCATCTTTGCTGCAATGGAGCCTCGCTGCAGGAGGGGAAGAGAGAGACAGAGAGGAAGGAGAGGGGGAGGGGTGGAGAAGCAGATGGGCACTTCTCCTGCGTGCCCTGGCCGGGAATCAAACCCGGGACTTCTGCACGCCAGGCCAATGCTCTACCACTGAGCCAACCGACCAGGGCCTTCACCAAGATTTGAATTGTAAATTTGTCCTGGTTCCAAAACCATACTAGCAAGTAAATCCCAATACAAAGGAATGATTAAATGATTATTAAAATAGGAAGAGATAAGACCTTGAACATATGAGGACTGAGGTCCATACATAGCAACAGATTGTTTGACTAGCTTTAAGAAAGTAAATTCAGTTTGGTCAAATTGGATATTATGCCCTCCCCCAGGATCAGGAGCATTAAGAGGAAAAGGCTGTCAAATAATTGGAAAAATAGATGCAGAAAAATTACTAGAATTAGATTCTAAATCATCCTGATGCATAAGCACCTGTTGCATTTCAGAGATTTCAGGGAATTGAAAAATCCTTCCCCTGACAGTACCAATTAATTTTTGATCTTGAATTGGAGAGGCCGTAGGCTCACATATACCTTGCTTTTGAACAGGATAAGCAGTATACGATTTCCATTCTCCTGTTGTTCTAGTGTAAATTGTAGTTTACTTAATAAATGTTTTAGACAGGCAACATCATCCATAGGGGCTCCCTCATTTTTTAAGAAAGAGGGATGAAAGCCTGTGGACGGCTGAATTTCATTAACATTATCAGTAACTTCAGAAGCAGAGACAGTATTGTCCAAGTCATTATTCTGTTCATTCTGTGCTGAATCAAATTCTTCAGGCTTATTAAAAATAACCTCACTCAAGTCTTTAACAGAATCTCCATCTGATTGCAAAGGTCCAAGGGCTGTAGCAATGAGAGTATAAGCAGCCCACATTTCAGCATCAAGTGGATCTCCGTGCTGATGAACACAGCATAAAGATTTTCCTACTTGTTGCCAAACATTCAAATTCAATTGATTACTATGTTCAGGAGTATACCAATAACAGTGTTTCTGAATAGTATTTAAAAGACGTAACAAAACCTTGTCTTTTATCTGAATCCCAGACCCTTTTAAAAGATATTTTAAAACTTGTACATAATTGTCCAATAATGAATGGGAATTTCCCATGACTTTGCTAGTTACCCGAAAGTTTCGCGTACACAGCGCATCCAACTTACCCTTTTGGGGTAGTAACAACATAGTATCAGAAGGCATTAATTGCTATTGCTTCTATGGATCCCACAACATTCCTCTCCTTATCTTAAGGGATAACCTTGGAAAGTACAGAAATCTTATGAGAATGTTTTACTGAGAAAAGCCCAGCAACTGCCTTCAGTCACATAGACCTGTTTCAGTGACCCGCCTTCAAGTCACAAAACAATTTTCTTGGCAAAACATTCTTTTCTTGTTGGCTGTGTTCCCATCCAAGGCCATGCAATGGGTTATTCCACTACATCTATATCTAGTAGTTTGCTTGCCTCTATTTTGTTTAGTTTCTCTGGAGAATTTTCCTGTTCTTTCATTTGGTGCATGTTTCATTGTTTTTGTTATTTGACCAATTCCCTGTGTTAGTTTTTATGTGTTAGATGGAGCTGCTACATCTCCTAGACTTGGTTAAGTGGCCTTTACCATAGTAGGGCACTGTGGCACAGCCTATCCAGTCACCTGAGCTAGGCACTCCAAGTGCACCACTGTGTTGACTGTGTACACTGTCCAGTTATAACTGAGCCTTGTGTGCTATTGGCATATTAACCCCCAGGCTGATCAACTTTGTGGATTGTCTGCAACTACAGTGGAAGAGCTGCTGTGCAGGAGTCAACCCTGTGGAGCAGGACTTGCTTCAGTGGGGTTTTCATGCTCTTTGAGTCTGCCCCTTGAGTGTGTTTTTCATGGAGGTGGTAGGGTTATACTTAGGCATGGTCTGAATCTGTCCACCAGATTCACTGGCTCTGGGACTTCCCAGGAGGTACAAGGTCAGCCATGGCCTGTGCCCTGCCTGAGGCCACCCAGCACAAGCTACAGGACAATGTGCAGACTGCTGCTACTCATGTTGGGTTTGCAGATGCCCTGGAGAGGCCAAGCTGTGAGTCATGGCTGGCTCCTGCTAGTGCCATGCCCGGGGCCAGTTAGCAAAAAGTATAAGGTATGCGAAGACCAGATGTTGCTTTTTTGAGAGATTTTAGGAAAGTTTAAAGCATGAGCCAAGACAAATCATTTGTATGGAAAAGCCACTGAAAATGGTTGGTTGGGCCCAAAAGTTAAGTGGGGCAGGGTCTCAGGGATTCACCTGGGCAGAGCCAACCAACAGTGTGAGCCAAATTAGTGGAAATTCAGATATGGCATCAGCCTGCTGGCTCTGTGGGGTGGAGGTACTTGGAAAAGAAACAAAAGCCTCTCCCAGCACTCTCGTCTGGCAGAAAGCTACCCTCCGCCTCACCCCACCCGGCCCTTGCCCTGATTCACGACAATCTAGCTCCTCCCTCCCCATATGTCCTTGGTTCCTTTCAAGCTGCTGCCCCAGTGCTGGAGCTCAGAGGGAGTGAGTTTGAAGTAAGTTCACGCAGAGGCCCTTTAAGAGGAGCTGCCTGGAACTCCCGCAAATCTCTCTGTCTCACTCAGCCACAATCTCCACTGGTTTTTACAGTCAGAAATTATGGTGACTTCTCTTCTTGGCACTAGAACTCTGAGCTAGCATCCTGGCGTGTGGCTGGCACCCCTCACTCCTCTGGGGAGCCTCCTCATCTTAGATATCCCTCTCAATTGTAAACTGCCACACATGGGTGTAGGACCAGTTCCTTCTATGTCTCTGCCCCTCCTCTTCCTACTAGTCTCTATGTGGCTTCTTCTTTAAATCGTTCGTTGTAGGACTTCCAATCAGCCAGATTTCCAGCAGTTCTGAATGATGGTTGTTTTGTAGTTTAGTTGTAATTTAGACATGGTTTTGGGAGGATGCAAGTACCACATTTACCTATTGATCCTGGTTCAAAACTTGAAGTAAATAAAACAACCATGAAACTATTTCAGAGGCAATTGGGGCAATTTAAATATAGGTTGTCAGGTCATATTAGAAAATAATGGATTATTATTAACTTTCCTTGGTGTGCTACTTGTACTGTATTTAATTAAGATATTGTTTTTATTCTTATGAAATGCATGGTGAAATTTTAGGGATGATGTATTATGAAGTCTTATTTTTAAATGGTTCATCAAGAATGTATTCAAAGAAGGAGAGAGAGAGAAAATAAATGTGGCAAATATTAACACATTTTTAATTCTGATAGAAGATGTATGGGTATTCATTACACTATTCTTTCTGCTCTTCTATATGTTTAAAATGCTTCAATTTAATGTAGGGAGGAAGAAAAGAACTGTCCATGTGCACAAGACTTATTATAGGGCTGTAAAAATATTAAAATACAAAGTACAATCTACCTATTCTGCCATAAGAAATGGTATAAATGGATTTTGTAGTCAGTCTAGCCAAAGAATGAATTCAGTCACTCAACAAATACTATCTGAGCAAATTCTTTGGTACAATACTATCCTAAGCTCTGAGGATAGAGTGATAAAGAAGATGGTGAAGGTCTCGGCTCTCAGGTAACCTACATTTTCTGTTAGGGGAAAAGCTAAAAACAAGCAAATAGAGTGGTCCCTCATCTATCACAGGAGTTAGGTTCCAGAACCCCTCACAATAAGTGAAAATCGACAAAGTAGCAACCTTATATTTATTTTATTATGTATGTATGTATGTATGTATGTATGTATTAAGGCTTTATAAACCTCCTCACACTCTTATAAGCCTTTCCCACACTGTTATGAACCTTTCCCACACTCCTATAAACACTTCCTATGCTCTTAAACACTTTCTACACTCTTAAATCTATGTAATTTTAAGAACATATAAAATTCTATATGGGTACTCACCAGTGAATAAAGTACAACTTGAATGATGAAGATGATGATGAATTAGCTGTGCATACTGATGACAATGAAGGTGATGATGATGGAATGAATGTACTGCACAGTCAAGAGAGCATTACAGCTCTTCTGCTGTATGCTATATATTTTATTTTGATTTAATATTCCTTTAATATGTTTTAATTAACATTTTTAATATTTTTTGTTTTTAATTTTTTAGGCTAGAAAATGCTTATTTTACTGCAAAAATAATTAAAATAATAAATATATAAAAATACCTATATACTGCAAAATCCCACAATATAGCGAAAAATCTGTGATACAAAATTAGATATATACAATTTAAAAATCTGCAATACAGTGAGATTGCGAAAATACCGCGATAAGGCGAGGGACAACTGTAAATGAACAAGACCATTTCAGATAGGAGTGACACAGGGATGAAGGAAATCATAAATGACGGAGGGGTCCCTAGTCTGAGGGACATGGAAGGCGACATTGGAAGGCAGTAGTGGGGCTGAGGCTTGAATAACAAGGAGCCAACCAGGATGACACCTTCCAAATCTTCCCGCCCCACAAAGGAAAGGCCAGGGCAAAGTCCCTAAAGCAAGCATGAGAAAGGTTACACAGCGACAGTATGTTGACATTTACAAGTGACATTTATTGTTTGTTCCACTGTTTGCTTTTGCTAAAGAATGTACAAGTAAATGCATTACTTTTATAATATAAAAAATTGTGCCTCGCTCTAGAGTGTTAGAAAAAACACAGCAGCAGAAAAAGCCTTCCATAATTCCTTGGTCCCAGAATGGTCAATCTGAACACTGAGAAAGGAACATTCTGATCCCACCTGGTAAAAATCTAACTGCCCCGTCAAGCTGCCCCGTTCAAAATGAGAACTGCTCTCTTCAAAGGGAACAGCCCCATACATTTTAACAAAGAAATTCTTTTGCTTCCTTCCTTTGACTTTCAACCTTGGGGCTGAGACAAGAAAATAGATATGAAAAACTACTTTTATACTACCAGAAACAAGAAACTAGCTGAGTCCATCAGATTAAATCAAAGAATTAGTGTAGCTGTAACTGTGGGTCACTGTCCTGGCTTCCACAAGAGAGAGGAAACCACTTACAAGGAGCCAAACTGTGAAAGGCAGATGGTAATCCCACCAATTCTCTTAACCATTTTATCAGCCAGTTTTATCAGCTTTGAAGAGCATGCCTGCTAGTTAGGAGATATCCACAAGAGGGCAGCAGAGGGGTATTTGTTTGGGGGGAAGTTGTTTATTTTTGAGCTGTAGTACTCTCACAGAACTTGAGAATCAGCGAACAGATGGAGGGTTGGGGGGGAAGGTTAGAATTAAATTTTATAAAGAAGCAAGTTTGTAATAAATTTTCAAACTTTCTATAAAGTTTGTAAAAGCTTGTAAGAACAGAAATCAGGGCAAATAAGTCAAAGATAGTAGAAGGAAGAAGAAACTGATCCAACAAAACCTGCAATTCATAAACAAAAATGGGATGAGAAAATCTCAAGAAAAAACAGAAGTCAACGTTTTTGGGAAATGGCTGGAAATATTAGTAAGTAAATCAAATACCCTATTTCCCCATGTATAAGACAATCCCATGTATAAGACGTACCTTAATTTTGGGACCCAAAATTTGAAAATAAATGTATTACATAAAGTTATTGAACTCAAGTTTTATTCATCATAAAATTCATACAACTCCTCATCACTGTCAAAACTCCCATGCATTAGCTTGTCCTCATCTGTGTCTGATGACGAATCACTGTCTTCAACAATGAGCGCAAAAACAAGTGTAAAAAAGCAGGAAATGCAAGTAAAAAAAAACTACAACCACTGTATAAGATGCACCCAGTTTTTAGACCCCAAATTTTTCAGAAAAAAAAATGTCTTATACATGGAGAAATATGGTATTCAAAGGTACTGCGTTCAGGGGTAGTTTTTATTCACTTCAGGAAAATTGCAAATATAGTGACATCTGAAAAGCTCCATCAGTCTTATCTGTCTTATAAATACCTCCCCTCCAAGTGCCCAAAATTTTATTTTTTTTTATGTTATTATGATTATTTGGGATTGGAGCACCTACAAATACATATATATTTGAAAAAATATTTACAAGCCTTTAATTTATGTTTCTTCCCCATATTTACTTATTTTCTCTCCCTCTTTCAAACTGGTAGCTGGCTCTGGGTTTCATTGCTTTCAGAGGGATCTATCTGTAGCATGGCCAAAAGCAACAATTTCTAGGTTTTAGTTGACAAAGCCCAAACCAAGGGGAGAATTTAGATGATGAGTAGGGAAGACAATAAAAAAAGGGGGGGGGGGGATTACAAGCCAAGTGTCTGGAAAAAGCAAGCAGGACAGAGGGGCTTTCTCCAGTCCAGAAAAAGGACTCACCTGGCAGCAGGGTCTGGGAGAGACAAGAAAAGATGTGGGTTCCTGAAGCCTATGGGAACAGGGAGGAACCAAGACTCCAGAAAGCAATGATTGTGCCATTTTGGACCAATAAGATCAAAGTTAGAATTGCCAAAGGTCGAGACCAAAATGACCCACTTAGGTCCTTGTCAGACTTAGGTAATCATTCCTGGCTGAAACATGCAAAGGTAAAGGTGTGTCAGTACAGTGCTCAGGTGAGGCTCATCCACCACACAATTCCCCCAGTAGTAATGACCACCTCTGATCCCATAACTCCAGAATAGGCACACTCAGGGACCCTCACCAACTGCAGGATGGGAAGAACAAAGGAGTGAAGAAGATCAAGAATCCCACCCTTCCCCAATCATGTATGATTCTGATTTTTCCCCCTGAGGTTCATTAACAGGTGTGAGCCACCTAGACTTTCACCCATTTCTCTCATCACAGGAGGAAGCACTAGAAAGGAAGGAAGGAACACTTTAGACAAGTGCTTTTTTGTCAATGTCTAATGGGGAAAGGGGTGATGTATTATCATGGGGAAAGTAAACTTGGTGTGTTGTCTGTGAGTTTCATTTTTCTCAGACCTTTTATTGCTTAATGAGAATGAAGTATGGAGATCTGCTTGCATTTTTTTTTATTCAGTGAGAGGAGGGGAGGTGGAGACAGACTCCTGCATATGCCCTGAGCAGGATCTACTCGGCAAGCCCACTGGAGTGATGCTCTGTTGTTCAGTAATCAAGCTCTTTATAGTGCCTGAGGCAGAGGCCGTGGAGCCATCTTCAGTGCCTGGGGCCAACTTGCTCCAATCAAGTCATGGCTGCAGGAGAGAGAGAGAGAGATATGCAAGAGGGGGAGGGGTGGAGAAGCAGATGGGAGTTTCTCCTGTATGCCCTGACCAGTAATCAAACCCAGGACATCCACTTGCCTGGCTGATACCCTACCACTGAAACAAATGGCCAGGACCTGATCTGCCTGCATCTTATTGAATGTTCAATTAAAAAGAAGACCATCTGCTGCTGCTGTCTGGATTGACCTAAATCAAGAAAGTCTAGCAGACCCCAGAAGTTTGAATACCCACTGGAATAGACCTGTCTCTTCTAATCTCTTAAATTTTGTAATCCTTTTTTTGTTTAAAGCACCTCCTCTTTTCTCTGCCACTGGCCCTATTACCTGCATAAACACGCTCCACTCTGTCCTAAATATTGACATTTCTTTGGATCCAATGCCAGGTGACAGTTACCTTGCCTAATGAACTATGTGTTTTGCACTTCCTGGTTTCTAAGCACAAAAGTGACTGGCTCTAAGTTAGAAGGCTCTTGTTCCCCAGTGAATTCACACCTGTGCATGCTTCCACATGAGGGGCCTCACAGAATAGCCAGACTGTGAAGTCGCTCCCCTGCGTTAACCTGCTGATGTTGTCCTGTCATTTAACACATGTTAATTAAGCGTTTGTTAAATGTCCAAAGTTGTGCTGAATGTTAGTGAGTCAAAACAAGTATGCCATTGTCTCTTTCTTTGAGGGTTTCCAGGTAACCAGGAAGGTGCAGAGTAGAAGTTATTCAGCTCACAGTGAACTTTCTGAGATTTTCACCAGAAGCAAGGAGTGCATGTCCAGAATCAGTTGCAGAGTGAGATCATTTTTCTTTTGATCCCTGGTGGAGGAATGCACTCTTACCAGACAGGGCATTTTTGAAATAGTTGACTATGTCCTCAGGACACACACATCCAGCTTTGTTAATCATTTTGCCCTGCTTAAACTGTGGGCATCGCCTGACCTGTGGTGGCGCAGTGGATAAAGCGTCAACCTGGAAACGCTGAGGTCCCTGGTTCAAAACCCTGGGCTTGCCTGGTCAAGGCACATATGGGAGTTGATGCTTCTTGCTCCTCCCCCTTCTCTCTCTCTCTCTCTCTCTCTCTCTCTCTCTCTCTCTCTCTCCTCTCTATAATGAATAAATAAAATCTTTAAAAAAAATAAATGTTTAAAAAAAATAAAAATAAAAATAAACTGTGGGCAGCCTGGAAAGGCAGCATTGGGAAAGCACGCCCAAAATCCTGAGCCAAACTCAACATAACCCCTCACTTCCTGGCTTCCCATTGGCTCTTCCCTACCCCAGCATGGCTTTGGAGAGTTCAGTTCTTACTTGGCAGAAATGAGGCGCTGGCTAATAATGTTGACATAAGCTTTTTTCAAAGCTTAAATTGAATCATTTTAAGTAAAATGTAACTAAAAGCACCATCATATTCCTTATAGTTGAACCACTATAGTAGTCAAGGGATATTTCATCTGAACTCCTGATTTAGCTGGAAGGAACCTCTCTCTCTCTATAACTGGTTGGTTTTCAGAGAGACTGACTAAAACCATATTTTCATTTTCCTTTTATAGGCAGTTGTCATTTCCTAGGGCAAATCCAAGGACATGACCTTCGGAATTCTCACGTCTCAGGAGGGCTTTAAGCCAGCAAGGCCAGGATGTGCTTGGGTGCACCACACAGTCTTCCTGGACCTCCCTGTGCTTGGACCCTTCCTCACTCTCCCGCAGAAGGCCTGGAGGGGAGGGGAGGGGAGTAAAGATGGGTGACAGCCTTCACATCATTCACCCAGAGTCTCACAGCAAATCTGGCTTGCTGGGGCTGGAGGAACAAGACAGGAATTACACTGAGTTTTGTAGTCACTAGAGGCAACCTGGTATCAGTACATTTTAAAAATTAATGGCAAGTAGAGCCAGGATATTTTGTTTGTTTACTTGCTGACATCCTTTCCTTAGTTCTAAAGCTGAGATTGTGTATAAATGGAATGTGAATGGCAATTGCAATTTGAGGAGCTTCGGAAGGGATCACTGCCCACCTTGACAGTCTGAACCTTTAGTTTGAGACTGCGGTTTTCTGCTCTAATGCAGATATTGCTGGGAGAGCTAGCCATTGTGCCTTGTGGATTGTTTACCCCTTGATCTGAATGAGTTTCAGATTCTTCCTGAGAGCCAACTGATAAAGGCAGGAAAGACTAAGAATCTGAGGACTGGGAGAGTGAGCACCTACGTGGGAAATAGACCCAGATCTATACAAAAGATATGTGCTGAAGGCAGATGGAGCTACTGCAAAACTTTATGCCAGGCCAGCTTTATTTAGAATGAAGCAAATACTTTCTTTCCACGGCAGCAGTAATTTTCAGAATATGTGTTCCTAGAGATACAGGCCTACCTTTGTGAGACAGTTGGAAAACTTCTGTAGCATGGTAACATTTAAAGAACTGTGCCTCCAGAGTGAAATAAAATGTTTAGATGACTGTAGATACACAACCTAAAAATATACATATAATGTCTTGCTCCAGAATTAAGGCTTTGGACTAAAAACACATCAGAAAGAAGTTGACAGCCCACAGGGCTCATATTATGTAGAAAAAATCAGTAACAATACAGTCTCTGAGTTTGGGAGACTCTGTTTGCAATTGTGTCTGTACATGAAAGGACTTCACGTAGTGCTATTTTCATGTTATAATTTTATGACTAGAGAAATAGTATTATGACATTTCACCTTTTGCTCTAACTGCTGGTTAAGGAAAAAGCCTCAGTTACATTTCAAAGGTAATTTCAAGTCTCTATGCATAAATGCAATATTTGTCCCACAATAATTTGTAGTAAATGCTGGAGATAGCTTTCTGCTATGTAAAAACATTGCTCTTCACGTCTCATCCTGTGTCAAGAATCAAATATTACATATGTCACTTTCACTGACTTCTAATCAAAATTAAAATCAAAGTTTTAGAGAACCTCAGCAAATTTAGGATGTAGAAAAATAAAAGTTCATGAATACTAAAATTGTTCTTTAAATGTAGAAAAAAGGAAGGCTATGCGCATTAGAAATTAAGACATACTATATATCCAAAGTTATTTTTAAATATACATGGTACTCATATAGGGACAAATAGATCAATAAATTAAATACTGAGTTCAGAAATAGGTCAATACACAAAGTGAGCTTAAAAGGATTAAGAAATTAAAAGTATAAAGGAATATATAAAACTAATAGAAAATATAGATAAGCATCTTTATTTTGGGTTAGAAAGGAAATATTTAATAAATCCCAAACTCATATACCATAAGGATGACAATTTTGAGTTTCTTTTCATCAAAAGAATGGCCCCAACCTTAAAATGCAGGTGATTGGCAAAGATAGTTACAGCATTTATAAATGACATGATATCTATCTCACAGTATATCTAGAACATATATCACAGATAAAGTTAACAAAAGATGATCATTTAGAAATTTGAACAGCCTAACCCCAACAAAGAAATAGCATCTAAAATATTCAAGGAACACTGTAAGTTAACAAAATAACAAAAAACTGCCTAAGCCCAAAATATGAGCAAAGATTTTATATCCATATAAATTATATATTATTTATATTCAGAAAATGGAGAAACCTGAAAAACAGCAAGTGTAGAAAGCTTGGCTTAACTCCACAAATGCTAAAGAAATTAAAAAATAAATGATAGCACTTTATAGCCTTCAGGTGGCAAGAATCAGAATCAGACAACACCAAGCACTGGCAAAAAAAAAAAAAAAATTAGTGAACAGAAATACACTTTCAACTGGTGGGGAAAAAATGCTGTAGCCTTTCTAGAGAGCAGCCTGTCAATACTTGTCTTGTGACGCATTTTCCAAGTATCACGTGTATGCCCCAGAAAGACTCCAGCACAGTGTATGAAGGTGCGGGTAAACAATGTTCACCTGTAGGGGGTGGTAGCTGCCTGTCATCTGACTGGGTAACTGAGGTGCTGGGATGGAAAAATCTTGAATAAGGAAACATGAATGAGAAAAAGGAGAAAATGGACATACTTGATAGTGCATTAACATTTAAATAAAACATATACATGTATTGCACAATAGTGTAAATTTTAAAAGAATACATAAGAATCCACAGACAGAGAGCAAGCACATTTGAGGGGGTTTGTTGTGAAGGCAATCGAGGAAGCGGGAATGGGAAGCAGAAGGAAAGAGATAAGAGTATTACATTTTAACTATATGAAAATTAAACAAAAGTGATACTTGCAAAGACTAATACTGAGGACCACAATGAACTTAACTCTGCATGCAAGGTCCAATTTTTAAAAATAAAAAATAGGGGAACTTGCCTGTGGTCACAGGCCAGGGCTTTAGTAGTGTTGACAGCCTCATTCACTGAGACTTTGACCTGTGCTTGTTATTATGCTAGTAACTTGACATACATGATCTCATTTAATCCTCAAATGAAAAAATAATTATATTAGTATTCCCATTTACAGATGAGAAAGCAAAGACTCAGAGAGATTATGTTACTTTCCTGGGCTCACACAGCTAGTAAGTAGTAAAGCTCAGATTTGAATCTAATTCTAAATGACTCTGAAGTTCACGCACTGTATTCCTTGCCATCTGCTCACAATTTGAAGAAATAAGTGAAATTACTAAAAATAAGTTTATTCTTTCCAAATTATTCTCTAGCCCTATATATATCATTGACCACCTTGGTTACTGTAGTAGGCTGAATAATTCTCTCCTCCACCCCACTCCACCCACAATATGTCCATGTCCTAATCTCTCAAACCTCTGAATGTTTCCTTAATATAGCAAAAAGGGACTGCAGGTGTGACCTAGTCATGGATCTTGAGGGAGGAAGCTTACGTCGGCTTATTCAGGTGGGTCCCATGTGCCCACAAGGACATTTATAAGAGGGGCACTGAAGAAGTCAGAGAGAAAGGAGGGGATGGGTGAGGAGAGTGGACGGCAGTGACTCCAGAAAGGGGCTGGAGCCAGGGATGACGGGCAGCCGCTAGACATTGAACAGGACAAGGAGGTGGATTCTTCTGTGAACCTCCAGAAGAAATCAGCATCTTCATTTTAATCCCATAAGTCTCAAGTTTCTGACTTCTGACTTCTAGGACTGTAAGAAAATTAATTTGTGTTGCTTAAAGCCATTAAGTTTGGTAATTTGTGACAGCAGGAAGCTGTACATAGGAAGCTAATACAGTTAGAATTACTTCAGACTCAAAGGTCTTTAGAGCTGTCAGAGAGGTAGCACATATGTTTCCAACAAAGTGGAACTGGTTAACGCCAAATTGTGGACCTGGAATCTGGATCTCTTGGTGCCTTGCTGTTAGGCTCTTACCACTACATTGGTCAGTCGACACTCATATGTCTGTGGCATAATAGTAAAAGGGAGTTTGAAATCCAATAACATGTAGACAAAGGAGCTCAGGTTTAAACACCAGGTACAGAGACCAAATGATGCCTGTGGTTCTGTTACAGAGAATAGCCCAAGATATATATGCAGGGAAACTTCTATGTCTAGGCCTGGTTATCTGTGAAACAGAACAACTCAGGCTTAATTGAGCTGTTCTAGCAACACTACCCACACATTCTAATGGGTTCTTAAAAATAACTTCACAAGGCAAAGATAAGTACAAATAATGCTTTTGGAGGTTACTGTAATATATATAATATATATATATATGTATTTTTTATTTTTTTTAATGGGTCTACTGGACTTGAAATCAGAATTGGATTCAACTTCCAACTCTGCCATTAGCTCTGTCACTTGGGTAAGTCAGTTGCCTCTCTGGGTCTCGGATTTCTGACCCATGTACTGACCTGCATTAAAGCTCCTCTACACAAGACTAAGTCATTCAGTGCTCTCTAAGGAGTCAGCGCTGTCCTGACACCAGCACCAGGCTTGGGAGCCCAAGACAGGAGCCCTGATGGTCTCTGAGTACCACCGGAGAGCCTGGTGCTGTGCTCCCTGGGTTCCGTCATGCCGGCCAATGCTCACAAGGTCGTGTTATGATCCATATTCTACAGCAAAGGAGACAGAGACCCAGAGAATTCAAGTAACACAAGTTCATGCAGTACATGTTAGTTAGAAAGAGTTCTGTCTGACTTGAAATGTTGTGGTTTATGCGAGCCATCTTCAATCTCTTCCCCAAAGGTTGAATAATATAACTAACACTCAAGCACACTTTTCAGCTCACAGACACTTCCACACCCATTAGCTCATTCGGTCCTATCAACAATCCTGTGACAAAGCCAAGGCTGATGAGGAAACTGACTCAGATATATTTAAGAAGCCTGTCCAAGGTCATAGAGCGAGGAAATAACAGAGATGATGAAACTTGAACTTGACTCTCTCTGAGACCTTGGTCTTTACACTTTGTCCTAGGATCCTCCTCTGCCACCACTAAAGGGACTTAACATCTCTAAACTTCAGTTTCATCTATTGTAAGATCTCATTTGTAATACTTAACTCTGAAGCCATTCTGAGAAGTAGATAAATCTGGGAAAGTATTTTTAAGAATATACATATGACAGGAGTATTTCATCTTCCCTTGTGTGGCCTAATTTAGTTTATTTTTTGAAAGGTGAGACAGAGTTATCATACTATACAAGAACTAAGTACCTCTATGAAATATAATTCTATAATGCTGGACACAGACTGGGAGCTTAATAAACATGCATTTGCTATTGTTAGTAATAGAAGAGCCTTTAATCAGTAGCTGTTCAGAAAGACAAACTAGCAAATGCTCTGGTAATCAATACCGGCATCCAGGGGAGTAGCCAGTCCAGTAAATGGTATGGAAACCATGATTCCATGTGGTTGCACTCCAGCACTAGGGAACAATGCATTTGCCAAGAATGAACTTCAGTATAATACAGAGCTTGCTGTGGGAGAGAAAACACTGAAACAAGTTAACATCAAAAATGTTGTATTAGGACAGGTCGCACAGAGTGGTCTCTCCAGCCATATTGGTGAATGAAGATATTATTGGTTAGCAGACATATTGCATATTGCCAACCACAAAGAAAGAGCTGTGGTCATGGCAGACCATTACTATCAGCCAGTTCCTACATGAATGCACCTCTCCCATGGACTCACGTGAGATATAAACTGGCATTTGTTTTACATGAGGTTGACCTAGTTCTTGTAAATCATTTCATTTTTTTCAGAGCAACTGTATTAATTTTTTTTTTTTTCTTTTCATTTTTCTGAAGCTGGAAACAGGGAGAGACAGTCAGACAGACTCCCGCATGCGCCCGACCGGGATCCACCCGGCACGCCCACCAGGGGCGGTGCTCTGCCCCCCAGGGGGCGATGCTCTGCCCATCCTGGGCGTCGCCATATTGCGACCAGAGCCACTCTAGCGCCTGAGGCAGAGGCCACAGAGCCATGCCCAGCGCCCGGGCCATCTTTGCTCCAATGGAGCCTTGGCTGCGGGAGGGGAAGAGAGAGACAGAGAGGAAAGCGCGGCGGAGGGGTGGAGAAGCAAATGGGCGCTTCTCCTATGTGCCCTGGCCGGGAATCGAACCCAGGTCCTCCGCACGCTAGGCCGACGCTCTACCGCTGAGCCAACCAGCCAGGGCCTGTATTAATTTTTTGTATCTAAAGAGGCAACTTCTTTTGCTTTGTCTTAAGCAATGTATGTATATATATATATACATATATATACATATATATGTGTGTGTGTGTATATATATATATATGGAAGAAGAAGGCAGAGAGGGAAGGAAAAGAGAAGCAGGGGGAAAGAAACAGGGCAGGAGAAAAGAAAGGAGACAAAAAGAGTCATTTCACAATGAGAAACATTTTAACTCATGAAAAAAATATAATACCTCTAAGATCTTATACATATATATAATAGCAGAGTCTAAGAATTAATTCTTAACAAATATCCAAGAGTGGACATCACTAGAGACTATATCTTTGGCCTCAACATGTTAAGTTAGTAATGAAAAATAAGATGTAACTAAAAAATAGTCATATATTTAAATAATCCATAGGTCAAAAAGAACTGACAGAATTAGAAAATATTTTGAGGCCTTCTTTGTAGTGACAAATGTTGTATGCTTTCTTACTGTGAACGCCAGCCCCTGCATTCATTTCCTGCCATCTAAGATGCAGGGAATATTTGTTCTCAGCTGGAACAGTCCAGCATGGTCCTTTCACACTGAATACATTCTTTGCTTTGTGAAAACACGTTCCGAAGATCAAGATTAAATCTCCATTTGCCTGATGTTAATAAACTCCCACTCTGTCTCAAGTTAGTTCTTTTTTTTTTTAAATAAATTTTTATTAATGTTAATGGGATGACATTAATAAATCAGGGTACATATATTCAAAGAAAATATGTCTAGGTTATCTTGTCATTAAATTATGTTGCATACCCCTCGCCCAGAGTCAGATTGTCCTCCGTCACCCTCTATCTAGTTCTCTGTGCCCCTCCCCCTCCCCCTAACTCTCTCCCTCCCTCCCTCTTGCGTCCTCCCTCCCCCCACCCCTGGTAACCACCACACTCTTATCCATGTCTCTTAGTCTCGTTTTTATGTTCCACCAATGTATGGAATCATGTAGTTCTTGTTTTTTTCTGATTTACTTATTTCACTCTGTATAATGTTATCAAGATCCCACCATTTTGCTGTAAATGATCTGATGTCATCATTTCTTATGGCTGAGTAGTATTCCATAGTGTATATGTGCCACATCTTCTTTATCCCTTTAGCCCTTATTGAAGGGCTTTTTGGTTGTTTCCATGTCTTGGCCACTGTGAACAGTGCTGCAATGAACATGGGGCTACATGTGTCTTTACGTATCAATGTTTGTAAAGGACCTATATAACGAAAACTACAAGGCATTACTAAGAGAAATAGAAAAAGACACAATGAGATGGAAAAATATTCCTTGTTCTTGGATAGGAAGAATAAATATAATTAAAATGGCCATATTACCCAAAGCAATATATAAATTTAATGCAATTCCCATCAAAATTCCTATGACATTTTTTAAAGAAATGGAACAAAAAATCATCAGATTTATATGGAACTATAAAAAACCCTGAATAGCCAAAGCAATCCTAAGGAAAAAGAATGAAGCTGGGGGCATTACAATACCTGACTTTAAACTATATTATAGGGCCACGATAATCAAAACAGCATGGTATTGGCAAAAAAATAGACACTCAGACCAATGGAACAGAATAGAAAGCCCAGAAATAAAACCACATATATATAGTCAAATAATCTTTGATAAAGGGGCCAACAACGCACAATGGAGAAAAGAAAGCCTCTTCAACAAATGGTGTTGGGAAAACTGGAAAGCCACATGCAAAAGAATGAAACTCGACTACAGCCTGTCCCCGTGTACTAAAATTAATTCAAAATGGATCAAAGACCTAAATATAAGACCTGAAACAATAAAGTACATAGAAGAAGACATAGGTACTAAACTCATGGACCTGGGTTTTAAAGAACATTTTATGAACTTCACTCCAATGGCAAGAGAAGTGAAGGCAAAGATAAATGAATGGGACTACATCAGAATAAAAAGTTTTTGCTCAGCAAGAGAAACTGATATCAAAATAAACAGACAGCCAACTAAATGGGAAATGTTATTTTCAAACAACAGCTCAGATAAGGGCCTAATATCCAAAATTTACAAAGAACTCATAAAACTCAACAACAAACAAACAAACAATCCAATAAAAAAATGGGAAGAGGACATGAACAGAGACTTCTCCCAGGAAGAAATACAAATGACCAACAGATATATGAAAAGATGCTCAGCTTCATTAGTTATTAGAGAAATGCAAATCAAAACTACAATGAGATACCACCTCACCCCTGTTAGATTAGCTATTATCAACAAGACAGGTAATAGCAAATGTTGGAGAGGCTGTGGAGAAAAGGGAACTCTCATCCACTGTCGGTGGGACTGTAAAGTAGTACAACCATTATGGAGGAAAGTATGGCGGTTCCTCAAAAAACTGCAAATAGAACTACCTTATGACCCAGCAATCCCTCTGCTGGGTATATACCTCAAGTTAGTTCTTTTAGGCTAGAAGCAAGGTATATATTTTTAAATAACAATGGAAGAAAATGTAGATCCAATTACTTTATTCCAGCTTTGTGCCATGGGTGCCAAATTGCCCAAAGGAAAAATGTCTCCTTAATGTGATTTTCTGTATGCCTAACTATGTAAGTTCATGGGTAAAGACAATATGCTAATCAAAATAACTTTTCAACCTGATATATCAAATATCAGCTTGCTACAATAAGAATAATTTTAATTTCAAAAGCCTTATTAATAACTATTCAGAGAACCACACTTTAAAGTTATTTTCTTACTAATAGCTTTATCTGGTGATGAATTTCTTTGACTAGCATTGTAGGTTCACTTTATGAATTAATAACATTTTTTAAAACAATTTATTTCTTTTTTTTAAAACTTTATTCATTTTTAGAGAGAGAGGAGGGGGAGAGAGAGGAGGGGGAAGGAGTAGGAAGCATCAACTCCCATATGTGCCTTGACCAGGCAAACCCAGGGTTTTGAACTGGCAACCTCAGCATTCCAGATTGACACTTTATCCACTGCACCACCACAGGTCAAGCTAATTAATAACATTTACAATCAATCATGGATACACCATGAAAAGTTGCTGAAGAATTGCAGATGGTGCCTTTTTAAAGAATATTACCAAAATATTTCAATTAGAAATTTTGAAATATGTATATAGAGTCATTTCAAATTATTCATGGTAAGAGAAATCAGAAATAATCTAAATTCATGTACATCCCCTAAGCTGCTGCTTCTATCAGTCCTTCCATCGCTGCATAGGTTCTGAAGGTGGAAGGTGCTAGAATCCTGGCTCTGCCCCTGCGAGTGGCAAGCTTACATTCCTGAGTGTGTTTCCCCATCTGTCATGTGGGCACAATGATTCCTCAAGGGTTTATCTGTATCAAATCCTGTAATGACTATGAACATGTTTTATAAATTATAAGCATCACATAGTATTGAATATTAATAAATAACAAAACATATTTGTTTGTATAATTTATTTTTTATAATTTTTTTTAGATTTTATATATTTATTTTTAGAGAGAGAGGAGAAAGAGAGAAAAGGAAAGAGAAGCAGGAAGCATCAACTCCCATATGTTCTGTCCTTGACCAGGCAAGTTCAGGGTTTGGAACTGGAGACCTCAGCGTTCCAGGTTGATGCTTTATCCACTGCGCCACCACAGGTCAGGCCTTGTTCAATTTCTAATAGAAGTTATTGGCCTTAGGAGAAAAGAGAACACTATATATTAAGTACTTCCTAGTTCGATTACAATATTCAGAAAGCAAAGAAATGTATTGAAGACACTCAACAAATGAAAGGTGTGATTTGACCTGGGTATAACTGAACCGGTGGAAATCTACGGAGCTCTAAAAATTGTCTCCAGGTTATTTCTCAATCTAATTCTACAGAGAAAGTGTTAATACAATTCAGCAAAAAAAATGATATGAATAGTACATGAAGGTGATAAATAGTGTTGTATGTTATGGAGACTAGAAAGATAAATCAGGTAAAATTTCTGCCTTCAAGAGCAAAGAATAATGAATAGTCCTTAGTCATCAGTTGGAATAATTGCTTCCAAAATCATTCCTCCCATAGCGCTCTCTGTCTCTCTATGTCTGGCTCTGTATCTGTGTACATTTAAACATATGCATTTGTATATATGCACAATTTAGCATACACTCATATATTATCTTAATAGCCTCTGGGATAATTTCTTACCCACAAAAATATTTCCCAGACACATTATTTTCCCATTTTTTCTCACTTCACTAAATGCTACCACCATTCACCTGATTGCTCAAACCACAGGGACCCTTGAAAAATAAGAGTGACAATAAATATTACTTTATGAGTGGCCTTAAAATCATAAGATACAATAATAGTTAAAATGATTGAAGGCTTATATATCAAATACTGCCCATCTTATTTAAATCTCAGAACTGTACTACAAAATAGATACAGAGGTCCCTCATCTATTGCAGGGGCTAGGTTCCAGAGCCCCTGCAATAGGCGAAAATCATGAAGTAGTGACCTTATATTTATATTATTATTTATATATATATTTATATATTTTAAGGCTTTATAAATCCTCCCCATACTGTTATTAACCTTTCCCACACTTATTTTACTGAAAAAATAATTAAAATAATAAATATATAAAAATACCTATATAGCGCAAAATCCCATGATATAGCAAAAAATCCATGATACAAAATTAGATATATCAATTTAAAAATCTGCAATATGGTGAGACCTCAAAAAGTGAACCACAATATGGTGAGAGATGACTGTATTTCTGTTTATCCAATTTGCAGATGAGAAAACTGAGAATTGTAGTTTTAGTGGATTTCCCAAAGCCATGCAGGTAATGTATGATAAAACCTGGTATTAGAGCCTACATCTCTCTTATTGTAGAAACCATTTTTGTATGTGTCTGTATGTAAGTGAGTATGTATGGTGTTGATGAAAGTATGTGTATTTATTACAAAAATATAATAAGAAAAACATAAACATCTCATTTGTAACGTGAAAAGCACTAAAAACCTTCTACACACATTGATGATAATCAGGTAAAGATTGTAGAATGGAATGACAGCTGTCAGAGAAGTAGGGAATGGGTGAAAAAGTGAAGAGATTAAGGAAAGGAAAAAATTATAGTCACAAACAACTGTGTGTATTGCAGAAGGGAAAGAAGTATGGGGAGGTGGAGGAGGGTAGCGGGGAGATAGATGGTGATGGAGGGAGACTTGACTTGGAGTGGTGTACACACACTGCAATATACAGATGGTGTACTGTGGAACTGTGCACCTGAAACCTGTATAATTTTATTAACAATGTTACCCCAATAAATGTAATAAAAATATTAAAAGTACAGAAAAGAAAACTATAAAAAATAAATAAAAGGACAAATTGCCTAAAAGTACCCATTTTAGGGGAATGGACTGATTCCTTTTCAGGAATAAAGGAACTCATCAAAGAGATATTTTAATGGACTGGTCTTGCTGTTGTGATATGATAAACTGTTTCTAGAATGGCCACCGTCCTTTCACTTCTGGATACCCAGGCCATTTCATCCCAAAGAGGTGAAATTTATTTCTCCTACTTTTGAATCTGGGATGTCTTTGTGACTTGTTTTGTCAAAAAGTATATGGCAGAAGTGACCTTTTGATGGTCTTAGGCTTATGCTGTAAACAACATGGTAGTTCCCATTTTTATTCTTTTAGAAGGTAGCAGCCATATAAAGAGGTTCAACTATCATTTAGAGAGAGCAGCTACTTACATGGATGAATGGGTACATGGATGGATGGATGATAGATGAGATAGATAGATAGATAGATAGATAGATAGATAGATAGATAGATAGATAGATAGATGATAGATAGATAGGAGATAGATGGAATTGTATAGAGAGAAGCCCTAGATAATAAGAGACTTTGAAGGAAAAGAGAGAAGCCCAGTCACCCCCAGTTTATCCAGCCACCCCAGGTGAGACACCAGACATGTAAGTGAATCCTGTAGATCTTCCAGCTCCAACTGAACCACCCATTCAATAAGGAGCAAAAACAAGCCATCCCCACCATGCCCCCCCCAACTGCAGAATCATGAGAAAAAATAGCTGTGATTGCCTGTTAAGTTACCTCTTGCTCTGTAATAAGCCACACCAAATCATAAGCATTATGCAACTGAAACAACTAGAAACTTGGTTCACATTGTACTTTACATTGAGCAACAGAACTAAAAGTCATGAATATAGAATGACTTGCTAGGTTTTTTAATCAAGCTGAAGCTAAATAAGTTTATATTACTTGCAGCTTAGTGGTAGTGATAAGTCTTTTAGTAATATAATGCCAGTAGTGACTTATTTTTTGTTGTTCAAATTTTGAAATTGCAAGGTTCTGGGCAAACATCCCATTTACCTCTCAAGGGTAATAGAACATATTTTGAAAGGTTTATCTTAAAAAACCCCAAGTCTTTGAGATATAAGATTAAGAAACTGGGCAACTTTAACAAGTTTTAAATAGAAAATATTTCTCTCAAAGCTTTTTCCAGTTTATTTAGTTTAAAACATTATAAATTCCATTTATTGAAGCTGAAGAGTTGGAAAGGGAAACAAAAAGTGTTTTTAAAAGTCAGGCATCATTTTACAGGAGATGGAGACAGAGTGAAGTTAATACACATATGTTTAAATTCCTGCCAACCTGGCAAAGACACAGATGAATCAGCTCCAGAGGCACCACTGTCCTCATCCTGGGCACTCATTTCAAACCCCTCCTTCACTCAAGTTCCACCAGGACTATTTAAAGAGAGCAAGCACTATTGCCTGGGATTGGATTTCTGATCCCAGTCTGCCTTCTCTGATCATCTAGTAGAAGTGGAAATGACCAACAAAACCACAGGCTAAGGAAAGTTTCTGGGTAATTAATGAATATTTTACATGACTGAAAAGTTGCCTCATAAAACCTCTGTGGAAATTCTGGAGGTGCAGGCAGTTGGGCAGCCATCACTCCATTTACTATCAAGGTTGATAGCTGAGTGAGGTGACTTGGAGGGTTCCATCCCTTCTCCTTAAATCACATGTATCCCTACCAATGCTGCAAGGTCACCCCAGGAAGACAGTATTCCTCACCAAAGATGCATGAATAGGTGCCTCACTTGCGGATGACCTAAAAAAAACTATTTATAACAGGGTGTTCAGGAAACCTCTTTAAATTATATATTAAATGGCAAGGAAAGCTCAAGCAAGCATTTTGACCCTTCAAAATCCAGTGATGTGGTAATCTAACAAACTCAAACTATATAATGAATTTAAGAAATAATCAATATATGCTTCTGGCTCTGATCTGGAATATAAATAATAGAAGTAAGAACTTTCTAATAAATAAACAAGAGCAAAGGAGTTAACTCATGAATTTTTTAAACCTTGATCTATAAAGTTGTTTAGATGAGGCTCTTAATCTTGATCATTACTATCAGCACAAAAAGTGTTTTTTGCTGAACCAAGTTCTCTGATACAAAATAAAATAACAATACATTATATTAATATGTTATCTTACATCATGTTTCCTTTACTTTTACAGTTAAATATTTATATGGTTAAAAATTTTAATGACTGTAATATTGAAAGTTCAGTTCCTGTCCTGTCACCCCACCACCCAGTTTCCCTGTCAAGAGTTTTTCATGTACTCTTCAAAAGATATTTTATGTCTTTCCACATGTTTTAAAAATATAAATGGCTACCTTATATTAGTACATTTTCTACAATGCACATTAAGATAAATTATGTTCTTTTTTTTTAGCAAAAGAGACACACACAGATAGACAGGGACAGACAGACAGGAAGGGACAGAGATGAGAAGCTTTACCTCATAGTTGCAGCACCTTAGTTGTTCATTGATTGCTTCTCATATGTGCCTTGATCAGGGGGCTCCAAGTGAGCCAGTGACCCCTTGCTCAAGCCAGTGACCTTGGGCTCAAGCCAGCAACCTTGAGATTGTATCCATGATCCCATGCTCAAGTCGGCAACCCTGTGCTCAAGCCGGTGAGCCCATGCTCAAGCCAGATGAGCCCGCGCTCAAGCCAGTGACCTCCGGGTTTTGAACCTAGGTCTTCCATGTCCCAGGTGGACCCTCTATCCACTGCACCACCACCTAGTCTGGCAATATAAATTATGTTCTTAAGCCTCAAAACTCTATAGGCATTTATTCCAATTTTACAAATGAAGACGCTAAGAAAACATTTAAAAGACATTTGCCAAGAGAAAGATAGCACTTACCTCTACCTCTTCTAATTTTATTCAATATTCTATTTACTGCATTTCAGAATCCTTGTTTATTCATTCATCATGCCATTTATTTTGCTAATATATATTAAGGTACTGTTATATGCAAAATATTATGTTAAGAGTTTTGGAGTCTATATTTTTTTTTTTTGACTTTTCTGAAGCTGGAAACAGGGAGAGACAGTCAGACAGACTCCCGCATGCGCCCGACCGGGATCCACCCGGCACGCCCACCAGGGGCCACGCTCTGCCCACCAGGGGGCGATGCTCTGCCCATCCTGGGCGTCGCCATGTTGCGACCAGAGCCACTCTAGCGCCTGAGGAAGAGGCCACAGAGCCATCCCCAGCGCCCGGGCCATCTTTGCTCCAATGGAGCCTTGGCTGCGGGAGGGGAAGAGAGAGACAGAGAGGAAAGCGCGGCGGAGGGGTGGAGAAGCAAATGGGCGCTTCTCCTGTGTGCCCTGGCCGGGAATCGAACCCGGGTCCTCCGCACGCTAGGCCGACGCTCTACCGCTGAGCCAACCGGCCAGGGCTGGAGTCTATATATTTTAGTGAAGCACATTTCTTCTTCCCAAGAGCTTAAATTGTATAGTGGAAATAAAATAGATTTATACAAAACAGAATGTTACAGTGTAATTTTATAGCTATACAAATTAATATGAAGTTCTTAAAAAGGATTCAACTATTTTGCCTTGAATTATCAAAAAAAAAGGTTTCAGGGTAGAAATGGCTTTTGTGTCAAGCTTTACAATTGAAATACATTTATTTATAAAGTATTACAAACACTGCAGAGGTATTTAGTTGAGTAAAGAATTTTTCATAGGAATAAAATATGAAACCCCTCGCATTTATTAATTTATTAATTAGTCTTCTCTTACTCAAAATCAGAATTACATGTTTAGTTTCAAAGATGTGTTACTTTATGCAGAGTACATCATAGTTTGAACATTCAATAAAACAGCAAAGCATACTTCCAGCAATAGCAAAATAATCAGGTCAGCCCTCTCACTGAGAACAAATAAAAGAGGTGTGGAAAATTATGTAAACATGTGTCTCAAGGCATAAGCACTAAAAAAAATAGAGAAAGAATAGGTGGCTAGATTCTGGGAAGAAAAATCGCCAAGTTAAAGCAGGCAATTGGGGCTACTTTTCCTTAGGGCAGTGGTTTTCAACTCTTTTCATCTCATGGCCCATAAACTAATTACCACAATTCTGCAGCACACCAAAAAAATATACTATATTTTTTTGTCTATCTGACAAAACAATAAGTATCATTTTGATTGAGTTACAAAAAAATAAAATAAAATAATAGTAATTTCCTACTCTTCTTGCTTCAGAGTGACTATAAAAATCAAGTGCTTATACTTGTATATAAGGACTTCTGGTACCAAGAATTAAGCAATCAGATGCAACCTTATTATGTGATGTGACCAACAAACTGCAACTCTATTATATGACCTGTATATTTATGGTTCAAGATAGGGCATTTATAGCAGATGACTAGTATTGTGTTGGTTGTTGTCATTAATCTAAGAGAAAAGAGGTCAGTGGCCCTGGTTGAAAATCGCTGCTCTAGGGACATCTGCCAGTTCTGGTGGAGACAAATGAGGGACTGAGAAGCTCAACTAGTATGCAAACACATTCACATGGTTAGTGGGACAAAGCTGTGGTTTGGGAACTGCCAAGGATTGGGGGTCCTGATAGTTTATTAAGGCTTTTTGTTGGAATCCCAAAGGACCCTCCAACAGGAGTGAGGTAATATCAGAAAGTGACAGAACAGACCTTGCAGGAGCTGATGTTTAGCCTTGAATACATCAATTCCTGATGAGATGTCGGTTTTCAAAAATCAATACTTTCTAGGAGAATATGACATCATCCTAAACCTCTAACAATCTCTGTAGTTGTATAATACAGTTTCCAATGTCCAATACTCAATCAAAAGTAACAAGCCATATAAGGATACATCATGGATGAAGCCTGCAGATATTATTAAGTGAAATAAGCCAGTCACAAAAGGACAAATATTGTATGATTTTACCTACTTATAAGAGGTACTTAAGTAGTAAAAAGCAGAGACAGGAAGTAAAATGATGGTTGCCAGGGTCTGGAGAAAAGGAAGAATAGGGAGTCATTGTTAAATGGGTATAAAGTTTTGGTTTGAGACTGAAAAACTTGAGATAGATGGTGGTGATGGTTACACAACAATGTAAATGTACTGAACTATACATATTAAAAAATGGTTAAAATGGTAAATTGTATGTTGTATATATTTAGCCACAATAAAAAATATTGTAAGATAAAGAAAAAAATCACATGAAAATTTTAATTTTATAATAATATAAAACAGCTCTGGTTGGTTGGCTTAGCGGTAGAGCATTGGTCTAGCATGTGGATGTCCCAAGTTCGATTCTCAGTCAGGGAAAATAGAAGAAGTGCCCATCTGCTTCTTCACCCCTCCCCCTCTTGCTTCTCTCTCTCTCTCTCTCTCTCTCTCTCTCTCTCTCCCCTCCCCTCCCCTCCTGCATCCAAGGCTCAATTAGAGCAAGTTGGCCCCAGGTGCTGAGGATGGCTTCATGGCCTCCACCTCACACATTAAAAAATGGCTCCAGTTGTAATGGAGCAAGGGCTCCAGATGGGCAGAGCTTTGCCCCCTAGTGGGCTTGCAACATGGATCCCGGTTAGGGCATATGCAGGAGTCTGTCTCTGCCTCCCTTCCTCTCACTATAAAAATTTTAAAAAGAAAATTAATAATATAAAATCACTAGAATTGTGAATTCAATGCATAAGTTAGAAGCAGATTAGAATACTTTATGTTTCAGCTGAAGAGAGAATTTGTAAGGAGGACAATAGATCATTTTAAAAAGCCACAATAAATCAGAGAGGCACAAAAGGATTAAAAAGATAGTAAATTATATGAGATAGAATACAGTGATGTTTAACATTATACATAATTAGAGTTTCAGAAGAAATGGAGAGGCAGAAATAATTTAAAGAGATAATGGATGAAAATTCTCTGAACTATACACTTAAAAATGAGTGAGATGGTAAATGACATGTGTATTTTACCACAATTAAAAATGCAAAATGTTGCCTGACCAGGCGGTGGCACAGTGCATAGAGCACTGACCCAGGATGCTGAGGACCCAGGTTTGAAACCCCAAGGTCGCCAGCTCCAAGCACGGGCTCATCCAGCTTGAGCACAGGCTCACTATCTTGAGCACAGGCTCAACAGCTTGAGCGTAGGGTCACTGGCTTGAGCACAGGATCATAGACATGACCTCAGGGTCACTGGCTTGAGCCCAAAGGTTGCCAGCTTGAACCCAAGGTCACTGGCTAGAGCAAAGGGTCACTGGCTCAGCTGGAGCTCCCAGTAAAGGCACATAAGAGAAGCAATCAATGAACAAATAAAGTGCCACAACTACGAGTTGATGCTTCTCATCTCTCTCCCTTTCTGTCCCTGTCTGTTCCTCTCTCTCCCTCCCTCTCCCTTTCTCTGTCTCATTTGCTAATAATAATATTAATAATGTAAATATTTAAAACAGTGTCTCTGTCTAAATATATAAAAAATTAAAATCAGAACAAAATAACATTTAAATTGGCAGAGATTGTAAAAGAAATTCAAACGTTTTATTCTTTGAATTGTATACTGTTAAGAAAAATTGTTATTTTATATTTTAATAAATCAAAATTGCATGTTATAATCTCTAGATTTATATTAGAACAATAAAATAATTATTAATTCCTGATCTAATAAAGGGAAGTGAATTTTTTTAAAAATCCCCAAAAGTGGTAAAAGAGGAGGGAAAAAAAACCATAATGCAGATGGGAAAATGAAAAGCAAATAATAAGATGGAAGACTTTAATTTAAATATATCAGTAATTATATTAAATATAAATGAATTGAGTGCCTCAAAGAGAAGAGATAGTAAAATTTTAAAAAGAATTAATAGTGTTCTGTTCATAAGATATACATTATAAAAACTAAAAATAAAGAATAGTTGAAATTAAAATAATAAAAAATGATATATCATAAATATTCCAATCAAAATAAAACTTTGTATAGCTCTATAATATTGAAAGTAATTTTTAAGAGAAAAAGTATTCCTATAGATAGAATGTCATTTAATGGTAAAATATTTAATTCACCACAAAATTATAGTAATTCTAAATCTGTATGTGTCTAAAGATAATATGACTTCAAAAAATAGAGAACAAGAAAGGATTAAACTTCAAGGAGAAATACGTAAGTCCATAAGCATAGTGGGAAATTTTAGCATGCCTCTCATTAGCTAAAACAATTAGACAAAAATATTAGTAAGTCTAGATAAATTTTGAACAACACAATAATGACTTAGTTAATATATAAAACACTGCACCAAACAACTACAATTAGCTTTTTACAGAGAGAGAGAGAGTCAGAGAGAGGGATAGACAGGGACAGACAGACAGGAACGGAGAGAGATGAGAAGCATTAATCATTAGTTTTTCATTGCGCGTTGCAACACCTTAGTTGTTCATTGATTGCTTTCTCATATGTGCCTTGACTGTGGGCCTTCAACAGACTGAGTAACGCTTTGCTGGAGCCAGCGACCTTGGGTTCAAGCTGGTGGGCTTTTTTTTTTTTTTTTTGCTCAAACCAGATGAGCCAGCGCTCAAGCTGGCGACCTCAGGGTCTCGAACCTGGGTCCTGTGCATCCCAGTCTGACGCTCTATCCACTGCGCCACCGCCTGGTCAGGCGATTAGCCTTTTTTTTTTTAATTTGCTGGGCCATAAAACTAGTCACAAATTACAAAAATTGCAATTACACAGAGCATATCTCCCACAGTGGAATTAAACTAGAAATCAATAGTACAAAGTTAAAATAAAATATGCATATTGTGCCTTTTTTTTTTTTTTTTTTTCATTTTTCTGAAGCTGGAAACAGGGAGAGACAGTCAGACAGACTCCCACATGCGCCCGACCGGGATCCACCCGGCACGCCCACCATGGGGCGACGCTCTGCCCACCAGGGGGCGATGCTCTGCCCATCCTGGGCGTCGCCATGTTGCGACCAGAGCCACTCTAGTGCCTGAGGCAGAGGCCACAGAGCCATCCCCAGCGCCCGGGCCATTTTTGCTCCAATGGAGCCTTGGCTGCGGGAGGGGAAGAGAGAGACAGAGAGGAAAGCGCGGAGGAGGGGTGGAGAAGCAAATGGGCGCTTCTCCTGTGTACCCTGGCCGGGAATTGAACCCGGGTCCTCTGCACGCTAGGCCGACGCTCTACCGCTGAGCCAACCGGCCAGGGCGTATTGTGCCTTTTTTTCTGCTTACGCAGATCCTCATTATCCCGTCAGGCTTCAATCATAAAACACGAGTTTCAAGATAAAATTATTAAGAATTTCAAGACAGCAACAACAGAGCCTTAAAGCAAGCGCAGGGCCCTCCTTAGCATAGGGTTCTGTGCAAGCAGCATTTCCAAAAGCCAGCCCTGCCTGGCAGAGCCACAGCTGGATGTATAGTCAGCCAAATGCATGCATATGTGCACCAAAAGATATGCTCAAGAACATTCATAACATCATTATTTCTCATAACTTTAAACTGAAAATCATTTAAATGTCTACTGACATCAAATGAATAACAGTATATAGTATACATATTCATAAAATGGAATATTATATAGTATTTAAAATTAAAGAACTATAGCTCACCGCAACACAGATGCTTCTCACAAAATTAATGTTTAGCAAAAGAAGTCAAACATTAAAGAGTATGTGCTATGTGATTCCTTTCTTATAAAGTTTAGAAACAGCCAAAATGATTCTAGAAATCAGGATAATGTATACTACTGGAAAAGAAGGGAAGAGACATCAATTGAGAGATGGATGAAGACAATATTCTGTCTTCTTAGCCAGGTGGTCAGTGCACAGGTGAGTTTACTTTGTTATGGTTTACTGAGCTGAACTCACAATTTATTCATTTTTTTGAATTGTCATACTTAATTCTAATTTTCTCAATTTAGAAAATTAAAATGTGGATAAAATATGGAAAGTGTTTTTTTACTTTTGTTTTAGTTCTCCAGTGAAAGGTATGAGTTCACAAAGTATAAGTTCACAATGCTAATGCTATGACAAGCATAGGAACACATTAGCATATAAGTACATTACAGACTTTTACATGTGATGTTTAGGAAGTTCCTTTCTCATTACCATTCACCATCAGACATCTTTACCTACCCAATGATATTATTGATCCCTGATAGCTGTATGTTACTCCTCATACCCCAATACCATAAAAATGAAATGAGTTGCAAAACTTAGAGATTTTATTAATTGTATTACCTCCTATAAGATAATGATTTTTTCAACATACATATATTAGGATTTATTAAATCTCTGCTTATAATCGTTATGAATGGAGGGAAAAAAAGACAACAGCCCTGAATTCTTTTATGGACTCCAAATATAAGAGAGCAACAATAATAATCCAACTAGTCAGTGTTAACAAGGATGTCTTCATTCCTTCAACTGTTGAACACATAAAGCATGTGAATTTGTAATAATTAGTTTCCCAGTTCTAATGAGTAAGTACACAGTGAGAAATAATCCTTTATTTTTTATATAACTCAGGAAGAGGGATCTGTGAGAAACTAGGAACAGTTCTATATGAAGATTAAATTCTAGCCACAAGAAGGCATTGTGAGTGGTGCAGAATAGCTGATTTCAAGGCTATGCGATCGAACTCCCTCCAGTGCTGCAAGAGAAATCACCTTGATCAGTAACTGCATTCATTCTAGATCCTGAAATTTAATCCAAATCTCGGCCAGGGCCAAAAAGGGTAAATTACTTCTTTAAAAATTAATGGGGAGTACTTTTCCTGCTTGTCAACTCTCCATACTAAATACGTCTCTTTTCCATTTTTTAGGACCTAATGATGAATACTCAGTTCAAAGAGCCCATGTGGATATATCAATATTAAGGAAGATGGAATAAGCTTCTTTCTTCTATACTTGATTCTCCTAGGCCCTGGCCGGTTGGCTCAGCAGTAGAGCGTCGGCCTGGCGTGCGGGGGACCTGGGTTCGATTCCTGGCCAGGGCACATAGGAGAAGCGCCCATTTGCTTCTCCACCCCCCTCCCCTCCTTCCTCTCTGTCTCTCTCTTCCCCTCCCACAGCCAAGGCTCCATTGGAGCAAAGATGGCCCGGGGCACTGGGGATGGCTTCTTGGCCTCTGCCCCAGGCGCTAGAGTGGCTCTGGTCTCGGCAGAGCGACGCCCCTGAGGGGCAGAGCATCACCCCCTGGTGGGCAGAGCGTCGCCCCTGGTGGGCCTGCCAGGTGTGGATCCTGGTCGGGCGCATGCGGGAGTCTGTCTGACTATCTCCCCGTTTCCAGCTTCAGAAAAAAAAAAAAAAAAGAATGTATACTTGATTCTCCTAGTAAACTCCAGTTCCTACTATGACAACAGAACTGTTCTAAAATCATTCCAACCTTTTGTGATGATTGAATGTTACTTACATTTATTGAACCAACACTATCTTGCTCTACATATTGCCATGTCTGCAATATTGTAACTTTTATATCATCTTATGTATTTTTTTGAACTCATGAATTTTCTCTATAAAAGATTTATTTAGGTTGGAGTAGATTGTTCAAAGTGGACTAGAAGCCAACGAAGAGGAAGTATTTATAAGCATAAGGTAGATAATGGAAACGCTTTGACCATTTATTAACTACAAATCTGAAAGAAACCACAAGATGAAGCCATCAGCAGGAGTTGTCTATTTTTCTGCTAATGTCAGACTACGCTTAGTGAAAAGAAAAGGGATAAGCTTAATGAAAAGTGGCCTTTGAGGGGAGGGGGAAAAGATACACACACACACACATACACACACACACACACACACGCCTTTGGACTAGCAAATTCCACTGGAAGGAAGCAGGCTGATAAAACTGCTCAACTGTAATACATGCTATTTTTCATTAAAAGGATTACTCAGAGGACAATGCCAAGAGCCCAGAAAATAATCCCTGAGAACCATGAAGAATTATTCCCAGGCCTAGACATCTAATCAAGAACATTCCAAAACATGTCTGAGCAAATTTCATAACTCTAAACAGTGACTCTCATTTCCCTCTTGTTATTCAGGAAGGTCTATAGCAGTTATCCTGTGCCCTTCCCACCACTGGGCTTTTATGGAAGGAAAGACACTTGTCTTTTTTATCCACAAATGTATAGATCAAGAGGCACCATAATTGAGCTACTGTACCTAAAGAAATATACCCACGGAGCCTTGACCTGACTTAGACAATGAGATTGTGGACTTTGGTTTGATACTTAGAATGGGGCCATAAGAGAAGGAAAGAGTAGGAGAAGAGGTGAAGCAGCTTCCTAGAATCTCCATGATCTCCATCTCTTGGTATTTATATCTTTTGTAGTCTACTCCATTAAGTACCAAGGTAGGTCTGCAATTAAGAGCAAGTGACATTGTATATATGTACACAGCTTTTTAATCCACTCGTCCACTGACGGCCACTTGGGCTATTTCCAGATCTTCTCTATTGTGAACAATGCTGCCTTAAATGTGGGGGGTGCATTTCTTTTTTTGAGTCAGTGATATGGTATCCTTGGGATATATTCCTATAAGTGGGATGGCTGGGTCAAAAGGCAGTTCCATTTCTAATTTTTTGAGGAATCTTCATACTGTTTTCCACAGTGGCTGCACCAGTCTGCATTCTCACCAGCAGTGCAGGAGGGTTCTCTTTTCTCCACACCCTTGCCAGCACCTATTGTGTGTTGTTTTGTTGATGAGCGCCATTCTGACTGGTGTGAGGTGGTATCTCATTGTGGTTTTAATTTGCATTTCTCTAATGATTAGTGATGTTGAACATTTTTTCATCTATCTATTGGCCATTTGTATGTCCTCTTTGGAGAAGTGTCTAAATACTATGGGGCCATGAAAAAGAAGGAAATGTTAACTTTTGGAACAATATGGATGGACTTGGAAACTATTATGTTAAGTGAAATAAGCCAGGCAGAGAAAGAAAAATATCATATGACCTCACTCATTTGAGGAATCCAAGGAACATTGTGAACTGGAATGAAATTAAACCTGAAGGGAAGGGGGGAGGGAGCTGTTGGAAGGAGGCTAAGGGAGATGTTGAGGGGAATACGGGGTAGGGGGGATGCTATTGGGGAGACACTAGACTCTGTGTAAAAAAACTAAATAAATAAATAAATTTTAAAAAAGAGCAAGTGACAGAAGTCCTGGTGTGTTCCTTCTAAAATTAGATTATAAAAGATTAAAGCTTCTGTCAGAGTAATGGCGGAGTAGGAAGCGATACCGATAAATCTCCCCCAAAACTCAACAAGATCTTCAACCAGAAACAGAAAAACCTATACTTGGAGCTTCCAGATTCTTCGCAATACACCCAAAGGTATGATTGAGTGAAAAATTGGCTAAATATATAACCAAACCCCGAAGGAAATAGGGAGTAAGAAATGCTCCGCCTTCCTCACTAACCTAAACAGGGCGGCTTTTTCGGGTAACTGTGAATATAGAAACTGAGGCGGGCAAAGGGGGTGAATAGATCCAGGCCGCCGCAGCAAAAACGGCCGAACCAGGCTGTGGCTCAGAGATCCAAGCCGAGGAAAATCTGATCCTGTGGCAACCCGGGCAATACAAGCTAACACTCGCGCCAAACCCAAACAAAGAAAGACAAGCGGAGAGGCCATTTTACCCGGTCTCCTGGTCGGTGCACAGTTAGTGGAAGAGAGATTTCTTCCTAAGCCGCGGAAGTGGGTGCCCGTGTTGCCCCACGGAGAGGCAGGGTCAGAGGCCTTTCTGTGGGCTGAGGGCAGAGTCTCTGGGCAGCCCCAGCGCCCTGGGAAAGCCACGCACGGGAGGGAGTGAGAACTAATCCCAACGGTGGAGATTTTCCGTGCTGGAGGCTGTTTCACTCAGAGGGAACCGCAGCCAGCCTCATATCCTGGTTTGCGCACGCAGATAAGGAGTGAGCGATTCCTCCGAGTGCCTCAGCAGTGCGCGCCCGTGTTATCGCACAGAGGGGCAGAGTCAGGGGCCTTTGTGTGGGCCAAAACGGAATCTCGGGCCGCCCCAGCGCCTTGCAAAAGCCGCACACGGGGACGGAGCGAGACTCAATTCCAACGCTACAACTTTTCCCTGCGGTTGGGGGTTTCACTCAGAGCGTGAGACCGCTGGCCGGATATCCTGGTTGCAGACAGTGAGTGAGAGTTTCCTCCAAGCGCCCCGGAAGTGGGCGCCCGCTTGTGTTACCGGATAGAGTGGCAGAGCCAGAGGTGTTCGAGTGGGCGGAAAGCCCGCCTGATTATGCTAGCAGCTCTGACTGACTGAGCCTTACCCAGAGCCCTGTGCTGAGTGGAAATAGAGTGGGGAGTTGCCAGCAATTTGAGCCTCTTACTATCCAGGCAGAGGCAGCAGCAACCCCATACCTGGGCTATCAGGCTACTAATTGAGGAAGGAAAGACTAGGAGAAAGGCTCCAGGAACACGGACTCTCTCACTGTCGGAGCCTATAAATGCTAATGAGCCTTGACTCCCAACGAGAATAAAGCACAATACATGACATTGCCATAGAGACTTATCAACTGCAAACCTCTACCTGAGCGTGCCAAAGGGGCAGAACCCGGGGTACAGAGTCACCGACCAGGAAGAGGGAGAGAAAAGAAAAAGCAAGAAGATAACCTCTCAAAATCAAGAATAATCTGCAGACTTTATAACCTATCCCATTTTATTATATTTGTTCGTTTGTTTCTCTTATCTTCATTCTTGAGACTTTTTTTTCCTCCTCCAATTTGGCCGATTAACTCTCTACCGGTCTTACTCTCTCCTCTCCCTGAACTACACTACCCATAAGTGTTACATCTCCCATTATCATTTCTCTTCTCTTCCTTTCTCTCTATGAGGGTTGCACTCCAAAACCCTTAACTCTCTCTCTCTCTCTCCTTTCTTTTTTCTTCTTTTAGTGGTTCCCTCTTTTTTTCTCTCTCTCTCTTTCTTTTCTCCCTCTATATTAGTTTCTTCCTTTCTCCTTTACATCTCCTCTCATTCAAACCTCAATAACAAACAAATTATCTTATCTGGGACTCAAACCTATGTTTGTGGCATTTTGGGGGGTTTTTACTTCACCTTTTTAACTCACTAGCAGTGCTCCCATCCCTGGCTCTCCATATTATCTAGTTCTTGTTCCACTAAATACAATAGTAAGTTTTTAATTTGTCCCCCCATTTTTCCATTTTCCTCTTATTCCTCTCATCATAACTCTTAGAAAACCAACACCTAAAAGCAAATCATTTTATTCTTGACCCAAATTTTTTCCTTATTTGCTTTTTGTGGGTCCATTCGCTCTTTTTTTTTTTTTCTTTTTTCTTTTTTTTTTTTTTTTCCTTTTTTTTTTTTTTTTTTTCTTTCTCTCTTTTTTGCCCCTTTATTACTTTTCCCCAATTCAGGCCCTCCATCACAGGCATTGTTTGTTATAACTCACAGTCCACCACAAGATTTTCTCAAGAAAGAGGGGAGAGGAGAGGAGAGGAAAAAAAGAGGGGGGGAATAATTTCCTTTTTTAAAAAATTTTTATTTTATTTTAATTTTCTTTATTTCATTATTAATTTTTTTTAAAAAAAACAACTCTTTTCGATTTGTTATTTTTTTATTTTTTTTAACTTTTTATTCTTTATTAAATCTCATTAATACTATCAACAAAACCACCCTCAGATGCCATTAAGGAAGAGAAAATCAAATATCATGGATACAAAAGAAAGAGAGGTAACACAGCTAGATGAGGAAAAATCTATGGAGAAAAAATTTAATATATTGGAAACCTTGGAGCTAAGTGACAGAGAATTCAAGATAGAAATCCTAAAAATCCTCCGAGATATACAAGAAAACACAGAAAGGCAATATACGGAAATCAGAAAACAACTCAATGAACACAAAGAATATATGTCCAAGGAAATTGAAACTATAAAAACAAATCAAACAGAGATGAAAAACTCAATTCACGAGCTGAAAAACGAAGTAACAAGCTTAGCTAATAGAACAGGTCAGATAGAAGAGAGGATTAGTGAAATAGAAGACAAGCAACTTGAGGCACAACAGAGAGAAGAAAGAGACTCAAAAATTAAAAAAAATGAGATAGCCCTACAAGAATTATCTGACTCCATCAAAAAGAATAACATAAGAATAATAGGTATATCAGAGGGAGAAGAGAGAGAAAATGGAATGGAGAACATACTTAAACAAATAATTGATGAGAACTTCCCAAGCCTGTGGAAAGAACTAAAGCCTCAAGTTCAAGAAGCAAACAGAACTCCAAGTTTTCTTAACCCCAACAAACCTACTCCAAGGCATATCATAATGAAATTGACACAAACCAACAGCAAAGAAAAAATTCTCAAGGCAGCCAGGGAAAAGAAGAATACAACATATAAAGGAAGGCCCATTAGATTATCATCAGATTTCTCAGCAGAAACTCTACAAGCTAGAAGAGAGTGGACCCCAATATTTAAAGTCCTGAAAGAGAGGAACTTTCAGCCACGAATACTATACCCATCAAAGCTATCCTTCAAATACGAAGGAGAAATAAAAACACTCACAGATACAGAAAAGATGAGGGAATTTATCATCAGAAAACTCCCACTCCAGGAATTACTAAAGGGGGTTCTCCAATCAGATACAAAGAACAAAAAAAAACAGAGCCACAAGTAAAAGCTCCAAGAAGAACACAATAAAACCAAATTTAAACTGTGACAACAACAAAAAGAAAGAGGGGGAGAAGACGGAGATTAACAGTAGCAAAGGACGATGGAGTGCAAAAGTACTCACAAAATAGTTCGCTACAATGAACAGGGTAGGGACCCTTTTCATTACTCAAAGGTAACCACCATTGAAAAAACCACCACAGAAGCACATGAGATAAAAAAGACAGCAACAGAGGAAAGATGTATGGAATACAACCAAATAAAAACAAAAGATAGAAAAACGAAAGAGAAGGATCAAACAAGACACAAAACTAACAGAAAGCAAGATATAAAATGGCAATAGGGAACTCACAAGTATCAATAATTACACTAAATGTAAATGGATTAAACTCACTAATAAAAAGGCACAGAGTAGCAGAATGGATTAAAAAAGAAAATCCAACTGTATGCTACCTACAGGAAACTCATCTAAGTAACAAGGATAAAAACAAATTCAAAGTGAAAGGCTGGAAAACAATACTCCAAGCAAATAACATCCAAAAAAAAGCAGGTGTAGCAATACTCATATCGGATAATGCTGACTACAAGACAGGAAAAGTACTTAGAGACAAAAATGGCCATTTCATAATGGCTAAGGGGACAATGAATCAAGAAGACATAACAATTCTTAATATATATGCACCAAACCAAGGAGCACCAAAATATATAAGACAGCTACTTATTGATCTTAAAACAAAAACTGACAAAAATACAATCATACTTGGAGACCTCAATACACCGCTGACGGCTCTAGATCGGTCATCCAAACAGAGAATCAACAAAGACATAGTGGCCTTAAACAAAACACTAGAGCACCTGGATATGATAGACATCTACAGGACATTTCATCCCAAAGTGACTGAGTATACATTTTTCTCCAGTGCACATGGATCATTCTCAAGAATTGACCATATGTTGGGCCACAAAAACAATATCAGCAAATTCAGAAAAATTGAAGTTGTACCAAGCATATTTTCTGATCATAAAGCCTTGAAACTAGAATTCAACTGCAAAAAAGAGGAAAAAAATCCCACAAAAATGTGGAAACTAAACAACATACTTTTAAAAAATGAATGGGTCAAAGAAGAAATAAGTGCAGAGATCAAAAGATATATACAGACTAATGAAAATGACAATACGACATATCAGAATCTATGGGATGCAGCAAAAGCAGTGATAAGAGGGAAGTTCATATCGCTTCAGGCATATATGAACAAACAAGAGAGAGCCCAAGTGAACCACTTAACTTCCCACCTTAAGGAACTAGAAAAAGAAGAACAAAGACAACCCAAAACCAGCCGAAGAAAGGAGATAATAAAAATCAGAGCAGAAATAAATGAATTAGAGAACAGAAAAACTATAGAAAAAATTAATAGAACAAGGAGCTGGTTCTTTGAAAAGATCAACAAAATTGACAAACCCTTGGCAAGACTTACCAAGGAAAAAAGAGAAAGAACTCATATAAACAAAATCCAAAATGAAAGAGGAGAAATCACCACGGACACTGTAGATATACAAAGAATTATTGTAGAATACTATGAAAAACTTTATGCCACTAAATTCAACAACCTAAAAGAAATGGATAAATTCCTAGAAAAATACAACCTTCCTAGACTGAGTCAAGAAGAAACAGAAAGCCTAAACAGACCTATCAGTAGAGAAGAAATAGAAAAAACCATTAAAAACCTCCCCAAAAATAAAAGTCCAGGCCCTGACGGCTATACCAGCGAATTTTATCAAACATTCAAAGAAGACTTGGTTCCTATTCTACTCAAAGTCTTCCAAAAAATTGAAGAAGAAGCAATACTTCCAAACACATTTTATGAGGCCAACATAACCCTCATACCAAAACCAGGCAAGGATGGCACAAAAAAAGAAAACTACAGACCAATATCTCTAATGAATACAGATGCTAAAATACTAAACAAAATACTAGCAAATCGAATACAACAACATATTAAAAAAATAATACATCATGATCAAGTGGGATTCATCCCAGAATCTCAAGGATGGTTCAACATACGTAAAACGGTTAATGTAATACACCATATCAACAAAACAAAGAACAAAAACCACATGATCTTATCAATAGACGCAGAAAAGGCTTTCGATAAAATACAACACAATTTTATGTTTAAGACTCTCAACAAAATGGGTATAGAAGGAAAATATCTCAACATGATAAAGGCCATATATGATAAACCATCAGCTAACATCATATTAAATGGCACTAAACTGAAGGCTTTCCCCCTTAAATCAGGAACAAGACAGGGTTGTCCACTCTCTCCACTCTTATTTAATGTGGTACTAGAGGTTCTAGCCAGAGCAATCAGACAAGACAAAGAAATAAAAGGCATCCATATCGGAAAAGAAGAAGTAAAGGTATCACTTTTTGCAGATGATATGATCCTATACATCGAAAACCCCAAAGAATCCACAAAAAGACTACTAGAAACAATAAGCCAATACAGTAAGGTCGCAGGATACAAAATTAACATACAGAAGTCAATAGCCTTTCTATATGCCAACAATGAAACAACTGAGAAGGAACTCAAAAGAATAATCCCCTTCACGATTGCAACAAAAAAAATTAAATACTTAGGAATAAACATAACAAAGAATGTAAAGGACTTATATAATGAAAACTATAAACCATTGTTAAGGGAAATCGAAAAAGATATAATGAGATGGAAGAATATACCTTGTTCTTGGCTAGGAAGAATAAATATAATCAAGATGGCTATATTACCCAAAGCAATATACAAATTTAATGCAATTCCCATCAAAATTCCAATGACATTTTTTAAAGAAATAGAGCAAAAAATCATCAGATTTATATGGAACTATAAAAAACCCCGAATAGCCAAAGCAATCCTAAAGAAAAAGAATGAAGCTGGGGGCATAACAATACCTGACTTCAAACTCTATTATAGGGCCACGACAATCAAAACAGCATGGTATTGGCAGAAAAATAGACACTCAGACCAATGGAACAGAATAGAAAGTCCAGAAATAAAACCACATATATATAGTCAAATAATTTTTGATAAAGGGGCCAACAACACACAATGGAGAAAAGAAAGCCTCTTCAATAAATGGTGCTGGGAAAACTGGAAAGCCACATGCAAAAGAATGAAACTGGACTACAGTCTCTCCCCCTGTACAAAAATTAACTCAAAATGGATCAAAGATCTAAACATAAGACCTGAAACAATTAAGTACATAGAAGAAGACATAGGTACTCAACTCATGGACCTGGGTTTTAAAGAGCATTTTATGAATTTGACTCCAATGGCAAGAGAAGTGAAGGCAAAAATTAATGAATGGGACTACATCAGACTAAGAAGTTTTTGCTCAGCAAGGGAAACTGATAACAAAATAAACAGAAAGCCAACTAAATGGGAAATGATATTTTCAAACAACAGCTCAGATAAGGGCCTAATATCCAAAATATACAAAGAACTCATAAAACTCAACAACAAACAAACAAACAATCCAATAAAAAAATGGGAAGAGGATATGAATAGACACTTCTCCCAGGAAGAAATACAAATGGCCAACAGATATATGAAAAGATGCTCATCTTCTTTAGCTATTAGAGAAATGCAAATCAAAACGGCAATGAGATACCACCTCACACCTGTTCGATTAGCTGTTATTAGCAAGTCAGGTAATAGCAAATGTTGGAGAGGCTGTGGAGAAAAAGGAACCCTCATCCACTGTTGGTGGGAATGTAAAGTAGTACAACCATTATGGAAGAAAGTATGGTGGTTCCTCAAAAAACTGAAAATAGAACTACCTTATGACCCAGCAATTCCTCTACTGGGTATATATCCCCAAAACTCAGAAACATTGATACGTAAAGACACATGCAGCCCCATGTTTATTGCAGCATTGTTCACAGTGGCCAGGACATGGAAACAACCAAAAAGCCCATCAATAGATGACTGGATAAAGAAGATGTGGCACATATACACTATGGAATACTACTCAGCCATAAGAAATGATGACATCGGAACATTTACAGCAAAATGGTGGGATCTTGATAACATGATACGAAGCGAAATAAGTAAATCAGAAAAAAACAGGAACTGTATTATTCCATACGTAGGTGGGACATAATAGTGAAGCTAAGAGACATTGATAAGAGTGTGGTGGTTACGGGGGGGAGGGGGGAATGGGAGAGGGATAGGGGGTGGGAGGGGCACAAAGAAAACAAGATAGAGGGTGACAGAGGACAATCTGACTTTGGGTGGTGGGTATGCAACATAATTGAACGACAAGATAACCTGGACTTGTCATCTTTGAATATATGTATCCTGATTTATTGATGTCACCCCATTAAAAAAATAAAATTATAAAAAAAAAAAAAAAAAAAAAAGATTAAAGCTTCTGATTTGGAAATTCTCTCTCTCTCTCTTTCTCTCTCTCATTTCTCTCCACTTTCTCTTTATTTCTTAGACCACACACTGTGGAAGGAGGAACATCAAGAGCAACGCCATAGAGTGCTCCATGTGGACAGTAACTGGAGCCTTCTGCCAACCACTAAGGCCATCAGTCAAGCCTATCCTTCAGACCTACTCTGGGCTAGGGTGTGACATAAGTCTGAGGACTGTGGCAGAATACTGTGGCTATTGGTTCTGAGGGTCAGGACAGAGATATCTAAGGGATTAGCTGCTATTGGCTCAACAGAGAATGAGAGCTGGTAAAATCTTGTCCTGTACTCATTTTAAAAGCAATCACCCCTGCTCTACCAGGACTTTGGCTAGAAGGCAAGAGGTCTCAACAGTGTCTGGGCTTGGATTGGACTGGCAAAAATCTAGAAGCTGAGGCATACCTGTAGTCAGCAGAATGAGGGACACTGTTCACCTTGTGGGAGTTTAGGGACCCAGCAGGTGAGCTTTCAAAGACTCCAAGACGGTCCCAGAGGAAAAAGTCAGCTTTAAATTTAGCCATCCCAGGAAATATAAAGACATAGAGTATTGATCAACCAAGGACTTTCTGGTCCTCTTCCCTCTGTCCCTTTCTGCACTCTACACTTAATAGCATAACATTTAGGAGAGGCCTGAGGTTGCTTATATGAGAGAAATAACCCATAGTCCCTCCCTTCCTAGGTTGCTTGGAAGCAGCTAGGGATAAGAAGGGGGAGGAGAGGAAAAGGTCTTACCTTTAAATCAAAATCAAAATTTAGACTAGATAGGCTAATTTCTGAATCAAGCTCTGCTTTGCAAGTTAAAGCGACCATGGTGCTTTTCCAACAACAAGAAAAACATGTATCTTACTGAATACACTTTAAAGTGACAGTGGGAGGCAAAAATAAAATTGTTTTTCTTATGTTTTTCAAGTCATGCTTACTCAATATACCAGTTGTATTTATTATAACGGAAATATTATTCAGGCTAAATTATGAAGAAACAATAATTTAAATGGAAAATTGCATAGCTATTATGAAAAAGTATGATAATAAACAACAACCACAATCCCTTACATTTAAAATACTTTCTAAAAAGATTAAATAGCCTTCACATCTATTTTCAATTATCTTCATAAGGCTTCACAGCAGTAGTAGAAGATACTAATTAAGCACCACATGAAAAGACCAATATAAATATAGCTCAGCCTGGCTCTTCACCTCTCTACAAATTTTTCCCCACCCAGAATCACTGGACCTGGATCCAGGTGTTCACCAGCTGGCTGGGTCCCTGGGGTGGCCTGGGGAGACACTAGACTCTGTGTAAACACACTAAATAAGAGCAAGTGACAGAAGTCCTGGTGTGTTCCAGGACTCTTCCAAGGGCTGTATGTTTCTACCTTACTCTGAATCTAACACTAACCCCAACTTCTGGTATCTGAGCCTTCACTGCATTTTCAAGTTTTGGCATCAACCTCTGTGGCTTACAGTTGGCTTCTTCCCATCCTTAAGTTTTTATTGTTTGCCTATATATTCTTGTTCTTTCCTAGGAACAAGTAACTTCTTTTGAGATCACTTACAAACAATTGAAGGCTTATCCTAGAAATCAGCCTAGAGGACTGAGCCTTCATAGCCCTTGACAAATCTTCCTCAAGTCTTCTTTGCTGTGTCTTGCTCTAATGCCAGAACTCTCCACTCTTTCATTGTCAATCTTGTTGCCAATGACTGCCCAATTGGACCTGACTGTGGGCCTCCCCGTGCTAACCTGACAGCCTAGGCCTCCAGACCAGCACATGCATCAGGTTCCAGCTCCCCCGGGGGGAGGGAGCTGATTGCCAGGTCCTAGCCCCTCCTATAAGTCTGTTCTGATGCAAGTAACTGACATGCTCTATCAAATCCCAATATTAATGAGTTAACATTATTAAGATTTTGTTAAGTTCCAGACACCATGTGAAGTATTATTTTATTTGGTTCTTACGTCAATCTATGAAGTAAGTACTAATTGCCTATAGAAATGAAGAAATTGAGGCATGTACTGGTTAGGTAACTTGCCCCAAATTAATTTCTCTTACGTAGAAGATGCCAGATCTGACCCAGCCATGTAGAAGTTTGTAGGACACTTACATTCACCAGGAAATGGCACAGAAAAACTTAAGCCATGTATAGAAGAAAAGGGCTAAGTGTATTTTAGGAGAAGGAAAGATAAGTGAGAATTAATGATACTGAATTTGTTGATGCACAGGTAAAAAGAACAGTTAAAAAAAAAAAAGTTGAGTCTGCTAAATGGGAAACTGGACAACATTTGGCAAGAGATACAAGGGAAAAACTCTGGTCTCCGGAGATAACCTTTGGCAGCCAAAACCCTGGAGACGGAAGGAAGTCTGAACTTAGTTCTGCTTGGACAAGAGCTGGAACAGCTCCAGCTTGCTGCGGGAGGCTGTCGGGTCTGGTGCATCAAGTGCTTTAACTCTCTGTCTAGGGGAGTTTTCTACCACTCATGAGAAAAAAAAGGTAATATAGTTGAGTTTGGAGTCCAACAGAACTAGGTCCACAGCACTAAGGTTCCAACTTTTATTTTTAAATAATCAACTAGTTGTCCTGAGTCTCAGTTTCCTCAGTTTATGAAATGGGAACATTAGTATCTACCATGCAAGATTATGATGTTGATGACAGATTCTTATGTAAATAATGACCACGGTGCTTAGCACAGTACAAAACTTTGGCAAATACTTTATGTTATCCTTATGATTTGTGGGGAAAGGAGGGAAACAGCACCAGATGCCAAAAAAAGGACTGTGAGCTATCGTCTTAGTTCATAGCTGAGTTCCTGGCACATCGCAAGCAATCAATAAATACTTGAGTGAATGAAGGAGTGAAACAAGGAATGAATGAAACCTTGCAGCACCATCTCAAGGCCCAGAATATAGTTGCTGGCATAGAGAGGGCAGCATCTGTGCTGACATCTGATGTGTCACCCAGATGTGTCATTCTCTATGTTTCATGGGGCTTCCTGGTCTTGTGGGCTCTGAGGCAGGGACCAGGACTGCTGCCATAGTGGGATGTTGTAGGATGCCCTAATGCGTTTTGCTGTGACCAGCTTGGCAATGGGTGTGCACAAAAGGAAGGCGCTGCAGGACTTAAAAAATACATAAGACACACGTAGAGGAAAGATGGGTACAGGGGACTCCCAGCCTCTAGGAGTGAGAGCCCAGATCTCTGCAGCCTCATTGTACTTATTCATGTCTTTGCTCATCAAGCAAATTAGCAGAGCCTGGGTCAAATTAATCTAGAATGGATTCAGGTGCAGAACTTATACCTTTCAGGAATGCAGGGAAATGGCTATTGGCATCAGCTGCTTCCTTGAAACAATCTTATCAGTGCTTGCAGGGGCAGCATTCTGCACCTGCAGGACTTAGCATTCCAATATCTGCACCAAAGACTTGTTTCAGGACAGTCTAATCTCAGACCATTTTCCTAGAGCTTTTCTTTAGCAATAGGATTCATTCAAAGTAAGATGTGACATCTGCCATTTCAGTACTTTCATGTTTTTAATGGGTGTTTTTCCAGGTTTTATCCTGAAGATAGGTGATTCAAGAACAAGATCATTTCACAGTCTAGATCCTTCAGTTCCTAAGTAACCTCTTCATTTATAAAAGGGTGGTAAAGGGCATTACTTGAATATGGACACAGGAAAGGTCTGAAGTGGCATTGATGTGATATCTATTACACTGAAAGATTACTGAAAGTTGAAGAGAAGCAAAAGGAGTTTTGGGAGTAGGCAGGGTGAATTAAAGGAAAGTCAGTACAGAATAAAATCTTGTAAGAAAAATGCCTAGTGATGCGGCAAAAATCTTCCAACGCGATCTGAGAAATTTGCTACACTTACTCCATATTGAGAATGAAATAAAATACAGCATCAAAGTGGCCCAGAGATTTGTTAACATTGTGATCTTTTCATAAAGAGGGAACAAAGATTTATTTATGCTGATGGCATTTCAAGAGTATTTGAAACTAGTAAATGATGCACTTGTACAGTAATTAATGAAACGTCCAATGTCCAAGGCCATTGGTATGGGCGAGGGAGACCAGAGGCTTTCAGTAACCTACCCTTTGTGTGGAACTGAATCCCCAGAACAAAAATGAATACTAATGAAGATTACTGACTATCAAAGTGGATGACTGGAGTTACATAGTAGTTGGTTCAGTTCCAACTCAAACAGCAGACCAATCTGTGGTACTCTAAGATCTTTCTACAGGCTAGCACCATGCAACAAATAGATTGTGTTGCTGGGGATGGTACCAATGAGAGCAAATATCTATTAACATGAATGCAAGCTTTGATGGCCAAAATGAACCTATATTTTGCAAGGCTTACTTATAAAAATTGAGTATTTAATATGCCAGTAAGCTATAATTGGTCTAATGAATTGTTTTCTTCATGTATGATAAAATTTCAGTGTTTTTCAAGAGGCTAAACCCACAATTTACAAGGGTTTAAATTGTTTTACCTTAAAGTTAGCTAACTAAAAAATAAATTATTTTACATGTAGTTGAAGAATAACAATCTGGCTCTTTGTACACAAAAATATTTATTTATTATTTCCTTTCAAAAGCAAGGAGTTTATTTTTAGTTGTTCTTTTTTATGGTTGATAATTTTTTTAGGCATGTAATTTAAAGACCTTGATTCTACACTGCTTTCCAGTACTAAATAGCTGTATAATCATAGTTACTTGCAGTATTCTTCTCCTAATCTACAAAGGAAGAACAGGAATACTCACCTCAAAATGTTCTGATGCTAAATGGGACCCAGAGAGAGCAATTAGCAAAGAGTCTGGAAAAATTAGATATTAAATAAAAGTTACCTCTGCTTCCTTCTTCTCAATGTCACAAGAGAATTGAACATAAAGTTTTTTTAAATTTTGAAAATTAATTTGACCTAAATTTATCACTCTTTCCAAATAGATGTATGTTTCAGAAAGTAGCTCAGAAGGGTAAATGTATACAACTGCAATGGCAACAGGTATACCCTACAAGTCAGTGAACAAATTGAATTTTTAATATCTAATTAGCAATAACGCTAGTTAAATCAGAGTTCACTTTTAAAAGTCCTGTGAAGTAACCTTGCTTAAAATAAATAACCATCCCTAATTAATCTGTTTATAATATGAATTATTTAAATATTATATGAATACTTTGCCTAAAATGGAATATATCTTTTCTTAGTTTTTGTGAACCAATAATTACATATTTATTCATCAGTAAACTTGGAAAAGAGTATTGTATAGTGTTTATTACACTTAATATCTGAAAATATAATATTTTAGAAGGATAATAATATTTGATTTATTCAAAATCATAGGACCATTGTTACACATCAATCTTCTGTGTTAAGACTGGTGTGTGTGTGTGTGTGTGTGTGTGTGTGAGAGAGAGAGAGAGAGAGAGAGAGAGAAGAAAAGAGAGAAAGAGAGAAATAACATTTAGTGTCAGTTTGTTCATCTTAGCAAATATTAAGTATTAGCAATCACTGACAGACAGACACTTCTTGAATTGATGTAACAAGGGCAGAGGCCCAAGGATTAGCAAGAGGGGAAATAAGATTGAAGGCATGAAGAAAGTCGGAGCCCTCCGCTAACAGCTGACTTTGTCTGGAGTTGTGGGGCATAGAAGAGGAAGGTATGGTTATAGAAGACAAAAATGCATTGCAGATAAAATATATCTGAGAAAAAACACATAGAAATGAGAATGTATATACATATATTTAAATATATTTTATTTTATACTGTGGGAATGCTTAAAGAAACAGAACAGCCTGACCTGTGGTGGCGCAGTGAATAAAACGTCGACCTGGAAATGCTGAGGTCGCCAGTTCAAAACCCTGGGCTTGCCTGGTCAAGGCACATATGGAAGTTGATGCTTCCAGCTGCTCCCTCCTTCTCTCTCTCTGTCTCTCTCTTCTCTCTCCCTCTGTCTCTCCTCTCTAAAAATTAATAAATAAATAAATAAATTTTTAAAAAAGGAAATATCACGTTGTCACCTATTCAAAACTAGGTACATGCGTCCTCTACAAAAATATAGCTCCTTCTGAAGAAATTGCTACAGGGCGCTGTTTAAATTGATGCTCATGTAGCACCTTAATATTTAGCACTTGAACCACAATGGGGTTTAGTGGGGATGTAGCACCACTTGAAGTCTCTCCATAGCCAATTAACTTGAAGGAAAATATTTGCCATGCAGGGTTCTTGCTTAGAGAAATGGCTTTTGTCCTTGCTAAACCAAATAATTTAAGCATATTGAGTGGGAAAAGGGCCCATGTACAACGTTTTTAAAATTCTCACTCCTTGGATGATATTAATCAAAATATTTCAGCATTGTTGAGCTCTAACAAGGTTGATCTCAGAAAGATTGGGTCAAAAAGTCACCACTGAATAGCCAATGAGGCAGCTGGTCTCTCCTGGGCACTCCCATGCCTGACCCTGTTTTTTGTTACTAGTGTATTTTTTCCTTGATTTTTCTTTCCTTTATTCTTCTTTCATTTCTCTTTCCTTTAATTCTACTTCGATGGTTTTTTGTAGGTAATAAACAGAGGACAGGCCTGGAGTCAGACAGGCTATCTCTGAGATTAAGCTCTACAACCAAACTGAGTGACCTAGACCAGGTCAGGTCTAATCTTCCCATCTGTAGAAATGAAGGAGTAATATCTAATTTACTGTATTGTTATGAGAGTTAGAGATAATAGTGTAAAGTACCTTAAAAACTAGAAAGTGGCTCATAAAGGTAGCTGTTAAATTATAGTTTAATATGATTACTATGATTACTTTCATAAAGTTGACTTAGATTCCTATAGCAGTTGCTGTTGAACACTCTGCATATCTTTCCTAGGACAGAGTATCCATCCCTAGATGCCATGTGTGTTGGCTGCTATAGGCTCACACCACCTCCCTCAGGAAAAGCCTGAGATCTTACATCTTTCCATGTCACCACTTCACTAAAGCTTTCTCCTAAGAGGACTCCTTGAACAATCATCTATAGGAATTTTTATCTTAGGCTTTGCTTCTGGGATACTAAAGAAATGTATTGTTGTTGTTGTTGTTGTTGTTGTTGTTACAAATACATTTTAGGCCTTCTGCTGGCAACCAAAGGTACATCCAGCATTCAGCTAAAGACAATGCCAATCTATCCTGAATCAAAGTTTCTCCTTCCTGGCTCCACTTCTGGAATGACAGTGTGCAACTCAGACTCATTCCTCAGCAAAATTGATGAAAATTATTTTTAAATAATCATTTAAAAATGGTTGGACATATGGACATACAGCAAATGAGGAAATATTTACTCAAAAATATTTACTAAAACTCCACAAAACTGCAAGTGTCTGTGGAATTTGAACCAAAACCCTCTCTCCCAACTCCCAGCTTAATGAGGTGGAAATTCCACTCCAGACTGGTACAGAGACAGCACAAGGTTCTGACTCCTCTTGGCCCCCAGGTGGAGGGCTGTCTTCTTGGGAAAGACAAGACTTTAGCATTTTTTCATTCTGCCCCCAGATATTTGTTGCTGAGGCCAAGTTCTGGGCAACTGCAGACAAGTGGTGGGGACTCAAGCTTCCACTCATGGGATAGAGATTCTTTCTACCTTGGGCACAGCAGAGCAGTGAGGTCCCAATCAGCCTTGCCTCAGTTCAAAGAGTAAGGAAAAAGCCAAGGACACCTGGAGCCATTACCCTCACATCCTCTGAGGGCTCAGTTCTTCAGGCTGGGGAGTCATTTGGAGAGAAGTGATCTGTTTATCTCTCCTCAGTACTGGAAGCTCAGAGATTGGTCTGGGAAGAAAAGCAGTCCTTAGAACAAAGCTCAACATCTCTTCCCAAAGAAACAGACTTCATGTGCAACAGAGTATAAAGTTCAAGCCCAAGCGTGCTTTCAAAAACAATGAAAGTTTTTGTAAAAGGCAATTGGGAAGAGATTAATAAGATTCATTGAAGCAAAGCCAAACAGTAAGCCAACTTGTTGCTGCAGAAAAATGAAGAAAGAAATAACTGGAAGAGCCTTCCTAGAGTCTGAATAAACCTCAAACAGTAACATCAAAAATTGTCTTTTCAAAGGAGACTGAATTTGATTAGGTTAGTGTGTGAAGCAATTTATTCCCCTGGGTATTTTTACAAACAATACAGAAATCAACCAGCAATTAGTGGAACGTCACACGTGGGTGTGGTTGGGTAACCAGAAAGTCAGAAAACCCTACCAAAACTACTGTCCCTCAGAGTGACTGTGGGCATATATCCAAGGATGTACCCCTGAGGAACAACATCAGAGGCTTCATCATTGTATGTCTGTTTGGGAGGATGAGGGATGGGGAGGAGGAAAAGACTGCACTAGATATATTTGCCAATAACAGCAAAAGGAGGTGGGTAGGAACGAAGCTGTACTGGGCTAAAAATTGACTCCAGAACTTAACTTGAATGTATAGGAACAAATGCAAAGAACCTGTAATGATTAACAAGGTGGCTAATATAACGAAGGTTATAAATATATACTCAGTCTCCTCTCCGCTCTCAGCTTCCTTAAAAGACATAAAATTGTGTAAGATAATATTTTTAAAATGCATTGTTGAGTTTATAACATGTACAGAGATTTTATATATATAACAATAATACCACATTAAGGAGGAAGAGACTAAGCTATATGGGACTGATGTTTCTATCATCTTACTGGAATTGTTATTATAATTCTGAAGTTTCTGAAAATAAGTTAAGGTGAATATGGAAGCACTAAACAACTAGTAGGAAATACCTAAAAATTTATAGTAATAAAATCATTTTAAAGTGAAAATACATTAGAAAATATTTAATGCAAAAAAGTAAAGAAAAATTGATAAACAAAAAACCCTTGAGACATATAGAAAATAATAACTACATTCTGGCCATTTTATATAAATAGAACTATATAATATGTGATCTTTTGCAACTATTTTCTCTCACTTAGCATATTTCCAAGGTTCATCTATGTTATAATACTGATCGATACTTCATTACTTCTTATTGCCAAAAAAAGATTCCACTGTCTGGATCACAATTTGTTTATCCACTCATCAGTTGATGGACATTTAGCCTGTTTCTACCTTTTAGTTGTTATGAATAATACTGCTATGAACATTTGTGTGCAGGGCTTTTTTTGTGTTCATATGCTTTTAATTCTCTTAAATATATATACCTAGGAGTAAAATTCCTGGGTCATATAGTAATTCTATGTTCAACATTTTTAGAAACTGCCAGGCTGTTCTTCAAAGTGAATATATCATTTTACAATCCCATCAACAATGTTATATGAGTTCCAACATCCTCACTGAGACAGCATTGTCTTTTCATTTTCATCATCCTAATGAATTTGAAGTAGTATCTTCTGTCATTTTGACTGGCATTTCTTTAATGAGTAAGGATGCTGACCATATTTTAATGTGCTTATTATTGTGGGGGGGGGGGGTTTGAGAACTATCAATGCAAATATTTTTCCCATTTTAAAATTGAGTTATTTCCTTTCTACTGTTAAGTTATATTTTTATACACACTGAACACAAGTCCCTTATGAAGTATAAGATTTGAAACTATTTTCTACCATTCTGTGGTTTGTCTTTTTACTTTCTTAATGTTGATATCTTAAATAATGCTGTCCCTCTCTTTCTTTTTTTAATTTATATTTTATTTACTCATTTTTAGAGAGAGAGGAGAGAAAGAGAGAGAGAGAGAGCAAAGAGGGGAAGAGAGGAGCAGGAAGTATCAACTCCCATATGTGCCTTGACCAGGCAAGTTTGGGGTTTTGAACCAGTGACCTCAGTGTCCCAGGTCGACAGGTTAACGCTTTATCTACTGCACAACCATAGGTCAGGCACTGTCCCTCTCTTTATTTACAGTGAATAAAAAGAATACAAAATCTGTACAAATGTGCAGATACAAGTGTTCTGGAAAAAGGACGGAAACAGAAGTCAAAGAAAGGAGACTTGGCACTTGAGTGTCAATCATGTCACCCTCAATGCCATAACACCAAATCTGGATTTGCAATACAGAAAAATATATCTGCCATATTTCATTTCTAAAATCAAGAACTTCTGACCTCAAATCTGAATCTGCCATTAAAAACCCTGTAAACTATGACTTTGCACTATAAATGTCTCCAGTAGAGAGCACTAATGGTTTTTTGAATATTTTGTGTAGCAGCTTTAAAGTTAGAAAAGGCATAAGGGGCAGGTACTACTCTGTCCCATTTCCACATAACTTAGAACATAAGACATAAGGGCTTTTATTGTTCATTCATTAATAGTTAATTGAGCACACACCATCCCCAGGTATCCTTAGCATGCCAAAGAGTAAAAGATATACTTCTTACCCTCAATGAATTTAATAAAGTTTACCTCTATATCCCAATAGCCTCTTCTTCTGTCAATAAAGGAAAGCATTTAATAACTAATCATGCACTTCCCTATCACTAACCACACACACACACACACACACACACACACATGCATGAACTCACTGTACTTGGTTGAAAATAGCAAGTTTAGGATGGGCTTAGATATAATCTAATCAAAGTCTCTCCTTTTATACATAGAAACTCTAAACCCAGAGTGGTTAAGTAATTTGCCAATATCATAATAAGAAAATTAATATGGGACTTCCTTTGCATCAGGAACTGCTCTAACCATATTATTCATTTAATCCTCACTACACTGAGGTTGGGTCGCATTTTTCAGGGATTTGGCATGGTGTTGGGGCCAACTTGGACTTGGTGAACATGTTAAGGACACTACTCTTTTATGGATTCTTGCTGTATTGGCCAAGAGTTTGCTTAAAGGCTTTAATCACTGATAAAAAATAGAAGACTAGATAAAGAATATGTGGCACATATTCTTTAGTGTATAATAGTATATACCATGGTATACTATTCAGCCATAAGAAATGATGACATCGGATCACTTACAACAAAATGGTGGGATCTTGATAACATTATACGGAGTGAAATAAGTAAATCAGAAAAAAACAAAAACTGCAGGATTCCATACATTGGTGGGACATAAAAATGAGACTAAGAGACATGGACAAGAGTGTGGTGGTTACAGGGGGGGGGGGGGTAGGGGGAGGGAAGGAAGGAGAGGGGGAGGGGGAGGGGAGGGGCACAAAGAAAACTAGTTAGAAGGTGACGGAGGACAATCTGACTTTGGGTGATGGGTATACAACAGAATTGAATGACAAGATAACCATTGATGTCACCCCATTAAAATAAAAAAGTTATTTATATATATAAAAAAAAAGATGTGAAACAGGCCAGTCGAGGCCAACAGACAGACGTACTGGGCAGCAAAAATTTATCCATACATCTAACTGGGCTTTGGGGAGGGGTGGCCAGGGACAGCTTTAGAGAAACATCTTATTACTTCCAGTAATTTACCAGCTAGCTGGGAGACGGCCGTGGCCTCTGTACACACAGGCATTGTGGGAGACAAAGGAGACAGGTAGGAGGGGTCAGGTGACACAAGGCCATGACTCTCAGGTCAGCTAGGACAGAGGAAGCCTAAGACCCACCCCAGCTGCTGTCTAGGGATCCGTGGAGCAGAGCCACACAAACACAGTGGTTCTTGGAGCCACACCACCAAGGACATCCCCAATTGCCATCCCAAGGGGAAAGAAAACAACATCTACAAATGTACCCGTGGCTTTGCATCAAGGTGGCTGTCAGGTGTGGTGTGTGTGGAGCCCCCTGTGTGACCTGCGGCCTGCCTACACTGAGCCCCACAGGATAGCCTTGGCCAGTTCTAGCTGCAGCGAGCACCTACTGTGAGCCCCTGTGTCTCCAGGAGGAGGAGCAAGAGGGTCACCAGCAGCACCACAGGCTCAGGGACTCAGCAAGAGGGATGATGTCCTTTCCCAGGGCTCAGAGCCAGCCTCCAGTTCCCTGATCTCCAAACCCAACAGCCACAGCAGCACATCCAGCAGGGGCCCCAGCCACCCAGTGACTAAGACCGGTGCTTCCAGCTACCAGGACTTATTAGCTAATGCTTGTTGGGAACACTTTCATTAGTGTCCTATCTTAACTAATGATATGTTTTAATTGGTGCTTCAATTTAATTAAAGATTTATTCTAAAAAGAAAATAGCAAGTTTAGGATGGGCTTAGATATAATCTAATCAAAGTCTCTCCTTTTATACATAGAAACTCTAAACCCAGAGTGGTTAAGTAATTTGCCAATATCAGAAGAAGATTAATATGGGACTTCCTATGCATCAGGAACTGCTCTAACCATAATATTCATTTAATCCTCACTACACCCAGTTTTCAAATAGAAAAGTAAGACACAAAGAAATTAAGTAATAACAAAAATAAAACAGCCAGTAAGGGCAAAGCCAAATCTGAACTCAAGCAGTTTTTTTCAGAATCTATGCTTTTAGACACTATGCTATATTTAAGTAGATATTTCTAAAGGTAGTCATAATTTTCTAATGTGGGTCTTTATACTTTCTTGTAATTTTATGTTACTCACCATGGTTTCTAGCATCTCCAAAGCCAATTTCCTGGTCAAGAATTAAGCAAAGAAATGCAATTAAATTATATATAAGGCATTCAACCTGAATAACCAACTGAAGATTATCTGAACACACGTCTTAAAACCAAGGATTTACAGAAGAAGCCACATCAAGACTGGTCAAAGGGGTAGCGCTGTGAAAAGGGTTGGCCCCACACCCACGTGTGGTAGTTGAGAATCCAGAGGAATATCTCAGCTGCAAAGGTCCTGTCTGAGGAACAAGGGGTCTCAACCCCACACCAAGCTTACCAGCCTGAAGTACCAGTGCCAGAAAAAAGAGCCTGCATATCATCGGGCCCTGAAAATTAGAGCAGATTTCATCCACAAGGATAAGATAGGAGACTGTTAGAAACCCAGATGCCCTCCTAAAAAGCCAGCGCACAGCCTGACCTGTGTGGCGCAGTGGATAAAGCGTCGACCTGGAAATGCTGAGGTTGCCGGTTCGAAACCCTGGGCTTGCCCGGTCAAGGCACATATGGGAGTTGATGCTTCCAGCTCCTTCTCTCCTCTCTCTTTCTCTCTCTCTCTGTCTCTCCCTCTCCTCTCTAAAATGAATAAATAAATAAATTAAAAAAAAAAAAAAGCCAGCGTACACAATCTCCTTTGTAGCCAATCATCCTGAGTTCCAGGGAAGGGAAGGAAGCTCAGAGTAGATTGAAGTCATACAGAAAGAGACTGGGTTGTGTGGCTTCTGGGAGAGGGCTGGAGGGATGGCTTCCAATGTACGTGTGCTGAGCCCTTTCCCACACCACCCACAAATGCCATCTTTCCTGGGTCAAGTATTCCCATCCATGTGAGAATGCAGTAGCCCTATTCTCCCAACTCATCATGGTCCTGTCTTCCCAAGATCACACTACAGAAGTGTCTGCTGGTTATGGCCAGCCTGGGAATGTAGTGCAGAATTTCTTGGAAGGCTCTTGCAGAAGTTCAGTCAGACTCACTACACCCAGTATCAGAGACGAACAGATAAAGACTGCATTGTGTGGATCTAGGGTGAGGGCCATTTTACCCTGAGCACACCCTCTAAACGCCCTCTCACCCCACCCTGCTGAGCTCACACCCTGCAAAGGAGTCTTCTGCCTGAGCCTGTGGTATAAACTTTCTTAAAAGGATCTTAAGGGCTAACTCAGGAGGAGTCAGAGACTGAGTTGTGTGGCTCTGAGGTAGTGGCAATCTTCTCACAAACCTGATCTATGTGCCAGAGCAGCAGCACCCAGTCCTCAGCATGAGTGCAGCAGACCGCTCACAGGAGTGCAGTGGAGTCCTCAGCATGAGTGCAGCAGACCGCTCACAGGAGTGTTCTGCCAGCCAGAACAAGAGCAGCAGCACTCCATCCCCCCACAGGATATCCACTAGTTCCACCACAAGAAAACCACTAGCCTCACCCCCAACTCCCAACAGCCCGCCCACCCAAACTTTAGTAACATTGTCAGCAGACAGTAGCAAGACTGGTAATTGGTGAAGAGTCTAGGAGCTTTTGGAAGACTTGGGGAGAAACTGAGTGTGTGACTCATGGACAGGGGTCATTTTTTCTTGCATCCCAACTGGTGCTGCCCATTCCTGTGCAGAGTCCTCCTTAAACATGGCCAAATCTTGATCTGTTTGGGTCTAATGAACTCTGATGGCTTCACCGTGATGACTTCCTTAGAACCCACTTCATCACAAATGTCCACAGGCACCCAGAGGGTGGCAGATTACTTTGGTGTACCCTGAGAACTTGCTGAGTGGCCTCTGATGTAGCACTAACACTCAGTTCAACTCTGTATCAGTCTGGTGAACATCATTTGCTCCTATCTGGTGACTCATTAAAAACAAAATACACACAACCTGCATACTGCCAGAGACTCTTTCAGTGAATGAGTCTAACAGGATGCTAGCAGGCAGAAGCTGATCTTGAAGAGATTTGAGCCTTTTTCTGGCCTGCCCACAGGCTTAGTCCTGTGGAAACAAGCTTTAGAAAACAGGTTGGCAACTCCCATGTACACTCAGGCCCATAAAAGGCAGCCACAAACTGTGGATTGCTTCATAACTCCAAACAGGTAGCCCAGAGCCAGTCACTGGCAGCATTTGATACTGACCTGCAACAGAGTCCCTCCCAAATGGTCAAAGAAAGTTTTACCCAGTGTCTGAATTCAGGCCACATAAGAGCACAACCTAATTAGCTCTATATGCAGCACACTCAAAGAAAGAAACAATAGGCACCAGATCCTTTTAGGGTGAACTTTGCTTTGTGGGGTCAGCACCTTCACAGCAACTCTCATTGCAGTCAGGGTAGAGTCTCAGAGCCAGCCAGAAGGACATTACCCATGAATAGGCCAACAGCAATCAAGACTCAACCATAACAGGAGGGCTCAAATAAAACCCACACAAGGAATATTCCAGGAATACCTAGGTCAGATGATCAGAGAGACTAAGTCACACATTTCACCTACTATATAAGGCCACCCTACCAAGAATGGAAGGCATAGAAGATCTACCTAATATACAGAAACAAATACAGAGAAAAAGAAACATGACCCAATGAAGAACAAAAATATCCCCAGAAAAGGAACTAAATGAAATGAAGGCAAGCAAGCTAACACACACAGAGTTCAAAATATGTTTTTAAGAGTGCTCAAGAAACTTAGTGAAAACTTCAACAGAGAGATAGCAAGCATAAATAAAAACATAGAAACCATAAAAAAAAAGTACTGATCAGAAATGAAGGCTACAATAGTTAAAACAAGGGATAAACTGAAAGGAGAAGGAACCAACAACAGGCTAGGTGAAGCAGAGAAGTGAATTAGCAACTTGGAAGATGAGGTAAAAGAAAACATTGAATCAGAGAAGAAAAAAAAAGTTTTTAAAAATGAGGTTAGTGTAAGGAAGTTAGAATAACATAAAGTGTAACAACATCCACGTGACAGGGGTGCCAGAAAAAGAAGAGAGCAGCAAGGAATAGAGGACTTATTTAAGAAATAAGAACTGCCTGATCAGGCGGTGGTGCAGTGGATAGAGCGTCGAACTGGGATGCGGAGGTTCAAGACTCTGAAGTCGCCAGCTTGAGTGTGGGCTCATCTGGTTTGAGCAAAACGCTCACCAGCTTGGACCCAAGGTCTCTGGCTCGAGCAAGGGGTTACTCAGTCTGCTGAAAGCCTGCGATCAAAGCACATATGAGAAAGCAATCAATGAACAACTAAGGTATCGCAACGAAAAACTGATAATTGATGCTTCTCATCTCTCTCCGTTCTTGTCTGTCTGTCCCTATCTATCCCTCTCTCTGTCTCTGTAAAAAAAGAAAAGAAAAGAAAAGAAAGAAATAAGAACTGAGCCTGACCAGGCATTGGCATAGCGGATAGAGTATTGGACTGGGATGTAGAGCAGTGGTCCCCAACCTGTTTTGGGCCACAGACCGGTTTAATGTCAGAAAATATTTTCACGGACGGGCCTTTAGGGTGGGACGGATAAATGTATCACGTGACCGAGACAAGCGTCAAGAGTGAGTCTTAGACAGATGTAACAGAGGGAATCTGGTCATTTTTTAAAAATAAAACATCGTTCAGACTTAAATATAAATAAAACGGGAATAATGTAAGTTATTTATTCTTTCTCTGCAGACCGGTACCAAATGGCCCACAGACCGGTACCAGTCCACGGCCCGGGGGTTGGGGACCACTGATGTAGAGAACCCAGGTTCAAAACCCCGAGGTCACTCGCTTGATCACGAGCTTATCTGGCTTGAGCAAAGGGTCACTTGGTTTGCTGTAGCCCCCCATCAAGGCACAAAACACATATGAAAAAGCAATCAATGAACAACTAAGGTGCTGCAACAAAGAATTGATGCTTCTCATCTCTCTCCCTTCCTGTCTGTCTGTCACTATCTGTTCCTCTCTCTGCCTCTCTCTGTCTCTGTCATAAAAAAAATAAATAAATAAGAGCTGAAAACTTCTGAACCTGGAGAAGAAAAAAACATATATGTTCAGGAAGCACTGAGAGTCTCAAATAAGATAAACCCAAAAAGCCCACACCAAGACACATCAGAATTAAAATGGCAATGGTTAAAGACAGAGAATCTTAAAAGCAACAGGCAAAAGACAGCTATCTACAAGGGGTCTTCCATAAAACTTTCAGCTGATACTCAACAGAAACATTACAGGCCAGCAGGGTTTGGCATGAAATATTCAAAGTGATGAATAGCCATGACCTACAACCAAGACTACTCTATCCATCAAGGCTTTAATTTAAAATGAAGGTGAAATAAAGAGTTTCCCAGAGAAGAAGTTCATTATCACCAAACCAGTATTACAAGAAATGTTAAGGGGCCTTTTCTAAAAAGAAAAAAGAAGAAAGAGAAATATAACTTTAAAAAATAAAATAGCAATAAATATAAACCTGTCAATAATTACTTTAAATGTAAAAGAATTAAATGGTCTAAGTAAAGACAAACGTTAGCTACATAAATTTAAAACAAAACAAAAACCCTAAATATATGCCTTCTATAAGAGACCCACCTCAGAACAAAATAAAAAAGGAAAACACACATAAACTGAAAGAAAAGAAGTAGAAAAAAGGATTTCGTGCAATGGAACTAAAAAGCTGGAGTAGCAATACCTGTACCAGACAAAATGGATTTTAAAACAAAGGCTATTATAAAAAGACAAAAATAAGACACTGCATAATGATAAAATAATCAATTGAACAAGATATATAACCCCTGTAAACATCTACACACCCAAGATAGAGGCACCTGAACATAAAGAAAGAGAGTGACAGTAATACAATCATAGAAAAGGTTGTAACAACCCACTGATAACAATAGATAGGTCTTCCAGACAAAAAAAATCAAGGAAACAACAGCCTTAAATGACACACTAGACCAGATGAATTTAATTAATATCTTCAGAACATTTCACCCCAAAACAGCAGAATATATATTATTTTCATGTGCACATGCAACATTTTGCAGGATAGACCATATGTTAGGACACAAAACAACATCATATCAAGCATCTTCTCTGACCACAATATTGTGAAATTAGAAATCAAACACAAGAGATAAATAACATGTTACTAAACAATGACTGGATGCCTGACCAGTGGATAGAGCATCGACTGAGACATTGTGGTCCCAAGTTTGAAACCCTGAGATCACCAGCTTGAGCATAGGCTCATCAACTTGAATGTGGGGTTGTCAGCTTGAGCATGAGATCAATGACATTATCCCATGATTGCTGGCTTGAGCCCAAGATCACTGGCTCCAGCATGAAGTCACTGGTTCAGCTTGAGTTCCCTGGTCAAGGCACATATAAGAAACAATCAATGAAAAACTAAAATGATGCAACTACAAGTTCATGCTTCCCATCTCTCTCCCTTCCCCCCTCTCTCCCTCCTTCTCTCTCTCTCTCTCTCTCTCTCTCTCTCTCTCTCTCACACACACACACACACACACACACACACACATAAAACAAAAACCAAAAAAAATACAATGAATGGGTTAACAAGATCAAGGAAGAAATAAAAAATTATACCTAAGGACAAATGAAAATGAAAACACAACGTAAAATATGGGACACAGCAAAAACAGTTCTTAGAGGGCAATTTATAGCATCAAAGGCCTATTTCAAGAAACAAGAAAAAAATCATATAAACAATGTAGCCTTTCACCTAAAGCGACTAGGAAAAAACAACAAGGCAAAAGTGAGTAGAAGGAAGGACATAATAAAGTCAGAGTAAAAATAAATGAAACAGAACTAAAAAACAATATAAATAATCAATGAAACTAAGAGCTGGTTCTTTGAAAAGATAAACAAGACTGACAAACCTTTAAACAAACTCATCAAGAAAAAGAGACAGAGGATACAAATAAAGTCAGAAATGAAAGAGGAGAAGAAACAACTGACACCACAGAAATACAAAAGATTATAAGAAAATATGAACAACTATGTGACAACAAATTGAACAATCTAGAAGAAATCGATAAATTTCTAGAAACAGAAATCTAATACTGAATTAAAAGAAACAGAAAATGTACACAGATTGATTATCACCAACAAAACTGAAGCAATAATTTTTAAATTTCAACAGATTCCTAAACAGGATGGCTTCACAGGTGAATTTTACTGAACATTAAAAGGATAACTAACATGTATTTCTTGAACTATTCCAAAAGTTCAAGAAAAGGGAAGATTCTCAAGGTCATTTTACAAAGCCATCATTATCTTAATTCCAAAACCAGATAAAGACACCACAAGGAAAAATAAAAAGTTGTAAGCCAATATCCCTGATGAATATGAATGCAAAATTTCTCAATAAAATAATTAGCAAACTGAATTCTGCAATACATTAAAAAGATCATATACTATGATCAAGTGGGGTTTATTTCTGAGAATATCCTAAAATCAATTAGTGATATGCCACATAAATAAAATGAAGGATAAAAATTATACAATCATATAAAACGATGCAGAAGAAGCATTTGATAAAATCCAGCACCTATCTATGATAAAAACTCTCACCAGGTGGGAATAGAGGGAACATACCCCAACATAATAAAAGCTGCATATGAGAAACCCACAGTTCATATCATACTCAACAGGGAAAAACTAACAGCATTTCCCTTAAGGTTAGGAACAAGATACTGATGTCCACTTTCACCACTCTAATTCAATATACAACTGGAAGTACTAGCTACAGCAATCAGACAAGAGGAAATAAAAGGCATCCAAATTGGATTGGAAGAACTAAAGCTGTTATTATTTGCAGATAACATGCTACTGTATATAGAGTACCCCAGAAAGTCCACCAAAAACTACTAGAATTTATAAATGAATTCAGTAGAGTAACAGGATACAAAATAAGCTTTCAGAAACTGGCTGCATTTTTATACACCAATAATGAACTATCAGAAAGGGAAACTAAAAAAAAAACATCCCACTTACAACTGCTTCAAAAAATATATACCTAGGATAAATTTAACCAAGGAGGTATAAAACCTGTACTCATAAAATTATAAGACATGGAAGAAATAAATACAAGAAGATACAAATAAATGGAAATAAATATCATGCTTATGATAGGAAAAATTAACATCATTAAATGTCATTATGACCCAAATCAATCTATAGATTCAACACAATTCTGATCAAAACACCAATAACATTTTTTTTACAAAACTAGAAAATATAATCTAAAATTTTTATATGGAATAATAAAAGACTCCAAATAGTCACAGCTATCTTGAGAAAGAAAACAAAGTTGAAATCATCACACTACCTGCTATCAAACAATGCTACCAGACTATAGTAATGACAACAGCATAGTATTAGAAAAAAAACAGACACAAAGGTCAAAGAAACAGAATAGATATGCCAGAAATAAATTTATGCCTATATAGGCAATTAATATTTGAAAGAGGAGGCAAGAATATACAATGAGGTAAAGACAGACTATTTAATAAATTGTGTTGGAATCAGTAACAGATATACGCAAAAAAATATATGAAACTACACCTTACAACATATAGAAGAATCAACTAAAATAGATTAAAGTATTAAATGTAAGACTCAAAATCATAAAAGTCCTTAATAAAACAGACAGTAAAATCTCTGACATTTCTCTTAGCAATACTTTTTTCTGAAACATCTCCTCAGACAAGAGAAAAAGAAAAAATAAATGAATGAGCCTACATTTACTAAAAAACTTTTACACAGCAAAAGAAACCATTAACAAAATGAAAAGGCAACCCATTGAATGAAAGAACATATTCACCACTCATCTGATAAAAGGATAATATCCAAAATTTATTTTAAAACCCATACAATTCAACACCAAAAACCAAAATATCCAATTAATAAAGAAGCAAAGGACCTGAACAGACACTTTTCTAAAGAAGACCTACAGATAAATAGACATATGAAAAGATGGTCAACATCACTAATCATCAGGGAGATACAAATTAAAACTATGATGAGATATCACCTCAAACCTGTCAGAATGTGTATCATCAATAAATTAACAAGTAATAAGTGTGGTGAGGATGTGGAGTAAAGGGAACCCTGGTGCACTTTTGGTGGGAATGCAGATTGATGCAGCTACTAGGGAAAGCAGTATGGAGTTACTTCAAAAATGTAAAATGCATCTGCCTTATGATCCAGTGATTCCATTTTTAGAAATATATCCTAAGAAATTCAAAATAATTCAAAAGAACATATGCATCCCTATGTTCACTGCAACATTATTTACTAAAGCCAAACTGTAAAAGCAACTCAAGTGTTCATAAATAGTCGACTGGATAAAGAGGTAGTACATATACACAATAGACTACTACTCGGCCATAAAAAAGAAATAAAATCTTACCCTATGTGACAAATTGGATGGACCTAGAGCAGTGGTTGGCAAACCGCAGCTCGCGAGCCACATACGTCTCTTTGGCCCCTTGAGTGTGGCTCTTCCACAAAATACCATGTGCGGTGCTACCTCAATAAGGAATGTACCTACCTATATAGTTTAAGTTTAAAAATTTTGGCTCTCAAAAGAAATGTCGATCGTTGTACTGTTGATATTTGGCTCTGTTGACTAATGAGTTTGCCGACCACTGATCTAGAGGGTATTAAGCACAGTGAAATTAAGTCAGTCAGAGAAATACAAATACCATATGATTTCACTTATATATGTAATCTAAGAAACAAAAAAAAAATTAAAACACATTCATAGATATAGAGAATAGACCGATGGTAGCCAGAACGGAGAGAGCTTGGGAGACTGGGTGAAAAGGATGAAGGGATTAAAAAGTACAGATTGAAAATTACAAAATAATTACGGGGATGTAAAGTATAGTATAGAGAATATAATCAATAATATTGTAATAACTATGTATGGTGCCAGGTAGGTACTTAAAATATCAGAGGCAGAACACTTTGTAAAGTATATGATTATCTAACCGCTGTGCTGTATACCTGAAACTAATGCAAAATAATGTTAAATATAAACTGTAATCAAACATTAAATTAAAATAAAAAATTATTAAAGAAATATCAATATACTTGTTTATGACATTTCAAAATCACTAGACACTCAAGCTGGGGAAAAAAGGCTCAATTCTAAAGTGGATGTATATGTCACCAGGAGGAGGCGATTAAGACATCCACAACCATGAGAAATACAATAAGTACTCTTGTAATAATTTTTTAGCTAATCTTGACATAAATTGCCACTTGAATATAATTCCCTTGTCCTCTCTAATCACTACCATGTACTCCTTCCCACTTCCAAATCCCAGTCTTTTAAATTTGTTGATTCTTCAGTCAAGTACAAACATGTTCAACTGTGAGGCATAAAGTGAACAGAGCTGGAGTTTTAATACTGAAATGACACTGGGATATACAATATGGAGAAGATGTGTGTCTCAAAAGTCTCAGAAGCTTCATTTTATTTCATTTCTTCATTCATCATTTGGCAAATATTTATTCTGCGTAACTATGTGCACAACACTGTACTGGTTGCTGGGGATGCACTAGTCCATGTGATGGATGTGGTCTCTGCCCTGCTAAGGGCCACAATCCCACGGAATTCCTCCAGAGGGTGTTAGGGATCTGCAGCTAGCCAATTGCCATCTTTCAACCTATGAAGCCTCGGAATGATGGCTGCGCGGCAGGAAGCTGAACAGAGTAACTAACTCCATAAGGCCAGGGATTACTAATAGATGACATGATTCTTAGGTATACAGACTATAGAAGTAAGTGTACATTGTTTAAAAATAACTATAATACATTATTTGAATGAGTTCCATGACATATGAAGTAGTTTATAAACAGAAATTATTTGCATTGTCATTGTATTTTGTCAGAACGCACACATCCTTTTTGTCCTTGAGCATCCTGAAGAGCAAAACATTGTATCTGCTTATTGAATTGCTAAGTAAATTAAGTTTATCCAGGAATTTTATTTGGCAATTGAGGTCACTCAAAGATGAAGATAAAATTGTAAAATTTCCACCTGACCAGGCAATGGTCTAGTGGATAGAGTGTCGGACTGGGATGCGGAGGATCCAGGTTCAAGACCCCGAGGTCGCCAGCTTGAGCGTGGGCTCATCTGGTTTGAGCAAAGTCCACCAGCTTGGACCCAAGGTCGCTGGCTCGAGCAAGGGGTTACTCAGTCTGCTGTAGCCTCATGGTCAAGGCACATATGAGAAAGCAATCAATGAACAACTAAGGTGTCACAACAACAACAACAAAAATTGTAAAATTTCCACCCACCTACATATATTTTCATCCTTCAGTGAGCTTCCCTTTGTCTTTATTTGTAATCAAGTTGTCTGTAACTCCCTCACCTACACTGAGACCTTTGTTAGACACCAAAAACTATTCTGCTCATTTTAACAATGGGTTTTCTTTGAAGCCCTAAGTTTTTTCTTTGTTTGGTTTTTTGTATTTTTCAGAAGTGAGAAGTGGGGGATTGGGGGTGGTGGAGGCAGCAGACAGACTCCTGCATGTGCCCAACCAGGATCCATCTGGCATACCCACCAGGGGGCGATGCTCTGCCCATCTGGAGCCATTTTAGTACCTGAGGCAAAGGCCATTGAGCCATCCTCAGCACCTGGGCCAACTTTGCTCCAATGGAGCCTTGGCTGTGGAGGGGAAGAGAGAGATAGAGAGAAAGGAGAGGAGGAAGGGTAGAGAAGCAGATGGGCACTTCTGTGTGCCCTGGCCTGGAATCAAACCCAGGACTTCCACACACCAGGCCAACGTTCTACAGCTGAGCCAACCGGCCAGGGCTGAAGCCCTAAGGTTTTAAATTCACTCATCAGGTCTCAAGTTCTCTGAGGAGTCTAAACCACTTGAACTCATTCTCTCCTCTATCAATGTAAGACCCAGCTACCTTTGCTCTCAATTTTGCAATGAGATAAAGAATATCTGGTTTATTATTTTACTGCCCTTTTAAATAAAGTAATCAAGTTATATTCAGCTGTCATAAAGGATATTTGAATCATGGGCTCTCAGCTATGCCAACATTCTGTGTTAGGAAATTCTATTGAGCCCCATATTGGCTCACATATTTGGCTACATATTTGCCTCTATTTTTTTTAAGTTTTAGAAACTTCAAGCTTCTTCAAGGCAAGTGTTCTATTGCTTTTATTGGCTCCCAAAACCACAATTTGGTAGAGATAGTGATTGGAATGTAAAGGAGTTTGCAGAAAGATAAGTTATTAGAAGAATACGCAGGTATGTCTGCATTTGGGTTCATAGGATTCAGGAGACAAAGCCAAAGAGAAGGGGCTTGTGGGGCCAGGCTGGAATTTGGTTAGTCAGTCCTCATTGATTTCTTACATCCGGCCTAACATTCTCTGGAGGAATGTTGACAGACTGTGGACCTCAGAAGAACAAAGGCCACATCCATCAAATGGACCAGTGTGTTCCCAGAAACTAGTACTGGACAGTGCTTTGCACATAGTATGCACGGAATAAATATTGTTTGGATGATAAAAGAATAAATAAAACAAAATGAAGCCTGACACTTCAGAAACATAAACAACACTCATCTTCTTTTTATATATATACAGTCCAGGATAGATATATCAAATACATTGGACAACAGAAACCCCTGCCTCTATTGTTAATGGCTTACCCTAGGTCTCATGGTCAAAAGAGCCACCAGTACAACTCAAGATTCCAATTCCAGTGCTCTTTTTGGCACATAGCTCTTTCTCCTCCAACTCTAAAACAGTCTGGATCTTGTTCTTTTAAGGCATTTTGATTTTAAAAAATTCTTAATAAACTGAAGATATATTAGTTCCTGCTCTGAGCTAATGAAGTTAGATGAGAATTGAAGTCCAGTAGTTAATGTGTAATTATAGTTAACAGATGGCCTTATAATAGGCCAAGAAACACACATACACATGGTTGATGTATTTCCAGGTCTGGCTGATGCTTGACCTGGGTTACTCAGGACCAAAGAAATAGAAGGGTTAACTATGAGGAGACTTAGAAACCAGCTGCTTTTCCACCACCAGGAAACCTCTTGCTCGGATTTCAATGTGGTTGGGGTAACCCAGATTGAGTCCTCACAGGTACCCCAGCAAGCACCGTCTTAGTCACTGGGAGAATTCATCAGACCACGTTGCAGAAGCCAAACAACACCAGCTCTGCTTTATTTTGAGGTTTGAAACCTGGCTTCACTTGCAGATATTTTCATAGAAGTCACTTCTTTTCATGGACATGAGTCAATAACTGGCTGGCTACTGTGTGGTGGGTTCCAGTATGTGACCCAGATGACAGTACATATTCTTTTAATGGGATGCATGGGAAGCTTTCAAAGAAATATTTGGACAACTTCCCAGAAGACTGATCAACTGGGGATGTCAGGCATCCTGCTCAGGAATGAGTGTTTTACCTTTGGAGAGCGCTGAAGATCATCTTCCTAGCACCGGTCTCATGAGGAAGGGGCATGTATAGTTAAAGCAGAGGAGCCATCCACAGAGTAAGTGATGAGAACACAGGGTAACTAGTAATGAATATTTCAGACTGGGACTGTGTTAAGGGATCAACTCACACAGAAATGCACAGCCAGCCTTCTACAATTACAGTTTGGATTTCTAGGTCAATTACATTATTCCAAACACATATGCAATGTCCTACTCATCCTGTTTTCAGAATTCTTACCACTGAACTCACCCTCCAGATTCATTCTCAGAATTTTCCCCAGGCCCAAGGAATGCTCATGTTAAACATCTGCAACCAAGAGACTGAAAAGGTCAGAAAAACATAGTAAAGTAGCCAAAAATAAGTAAAATTCTCTATCAGTGACAATATGCTCAATCATACACAGCTGCAGGGGAATTCTGGCAAACTTTCTGAGAATGCAAAACTATGAATGACTTCTTTTATTATTGTCTTCTGAACTGACATCTCAGTAGAAATAACAAACTTGAACCATGATGCTGAAACAATGCTTAAAACTAATATTTTAATTTAGAATCTTAAAGCTAGCCAAACTTCCTCAGGCCTGCGATCAGTATGATTCCTCTTCAACACTAAATGTGCCACAAACCTTATTGGCCCTTTTAAGATGCAGTATGCTTTCTGCATATACATACCTTCACCACTACAGCATACTGTATCTTTAAGTAAAGGAATTATTATATTTATTTTGGCATATAATTCCCTCCCCTCTGTCAGATTCCCAGTGCTTTTAGATATTTTAAAGAAGTAGAGGATATTTTTATCATTAATAATTTTTAGAATAATGAATTAGAAAAGAATATTAGATAATATTTTATCTTCTATTAATCATAAAAATTGTCTTAAAACTCAGAGAAAACGAAACTCTTATCAATGCAACCACATGAAGCATAGTTTAATGCTCATATCACTCAGAGATTTTTTTTCTCCCAGGAAATCAGAAGGAATCTGCCAAACCCACGCATTAGTTGACTACTTCACGTGGGTCATTGACTTCATTCACCAGATGACCAAATCTTAGTGATCCTTACATTTCTATTATTTATGACTTTGTGTCATTGGGTAGAGAAACTGGTCACATTTGCTGTTCAGTCATCTCTTTGTCACAAGAATGTGAAGACCCTACCAGTAGCTCTTTTTTCTCCTCAATGGGATGTGTAGAAAGTAGAATATATATATTTTACTTTTGCTACTTCTAGAGATTCTCAGCTTGCCCGAAAGAGATTGAGCCATGAGGATGGGTTAATCATTTTAAGACAATATTGGGGACAGATAAGGCAAAAGCAGAGAATTTAGTTTTCCTAAACCTTACTTCTCTTTCAATACTTAGTTTAAGTTCCCCTTTCTTCATAAGCCTTTTCTGACTACTACCACCTGCATTGTTCAATCTCTTCATTTGAGTGTAAGTAGCACTTGATTGTTTTCTGTGTTCTCTAAGTTGTGAACAGTTGAGCTCAGGGACCAGGACCAAATTTGATGCTTTTTTGGTATCACCCCTGATGTCTAGCTATCCATCTTAATATCTATAATGGGATTTTGAATCACTATTTCAGATATCAATAAATTTGACTGTAAAAATAGTGACTGAGTCCTTTAGAATTTTTACCAAAATAAATTGATCAGAGAATCCCATAGAGAATTTCAGATACTCCTGTAGGGACTCAAATTTTCCAAAATCTCACGGGTTCTATTTTCAAAGAGATTGAGCAAAGGCATGAAAAGCCAGAGAGTATTTGTATTTCTCATTCTAAGGCTCATCCTGAGATGCAAATAACTTGTAGTCACTAAAATACTCTCTCTTTATGGGCCCATACTTTATGTATAGTATTAAAGTTCTCTGAGGACAGCATCTGAGGCTATTTATCTTTCTCCTCACTGTAACACAAGCAGGAGCTGATATGAAGCCCCACAGAAGGAAGGAGAAATAAGAGAAACATCTATTTGAAGTTATGGTTTCAGAGGATTCCCAGGAGCAGTATCACAAATTTAGAAATCCACTTTCTCCAGTGTCTGTAATCAATGTTGTCACCCTAGAGGGTGATTTTGTTCATGAGAATTAGAATAAAATAAACACATTTATAAACTACATATCTGAAATTAACCCAGAACTAATACAGTTTTAATGAACTTGGGATCATTTTAACTCCCTGCTAATGGTGACTTGGGTTACCAAGCATGAAAGTCATTTTTTCATTTACACCATCATTGGAATTGGAATTTTAACATATCAACTAGTTTATAAGATTTTATTTTAGGCTATGGCCAGTTGGCTCAGTGGACCGAGTATCACCCCATGTATGGATGTCTCGGGCTTGATTCCCAGTTAGGGCACACAGAAGTGACCATCTGCTTCTCTCTCCCTCCCACTCCTCTCCTCTTCCCTCTTACCCTCCCGCAGCCAGTGGCTAGATTGGTTATAGCATGGCTTGGGGCGCTGAGGATAGCTCCATTGGTCAGAGCATGTCAGCCACAGGCACTAAAAGTAGGTTGGTTGATTTGAGCAATTGGCCCTAGAGGAGGATTACTGGGTGGATCCTGGTCAAGGTACATGCGGGAGTCTGTCTATTTTCCCTCCTCTCACATTAAAAACAAAGAAATAAAAAGATTTTATTTTATAGTTGAAGAGACTGGAACCTGAGAACCTGAGGAGGTTAAGTAACTACCCCAAGTCACACAGGTAGTGATATATATATATATATATATATATATATATATATATATATATATTTGTATTTTTCTGAAGCTGGAAACAGGGAGAGACAGTCAGACAGACTCCTGCATGCGCCCCACCGGGATCCACCCGGCAAGCCCACCAGGGGCAAGGCTCTGCCCACCAGGGGGTGACGCTCCACCCCTCCGGGGCATCGCTCTGCTGGGACCAGAGCCACTCTAGCGCCTGGGGCAGAGGCCAAGAAGCCATCCCCAGCGCCCGGGCCATCCTTGCTCCAATGGAGCCTCGGCTGCGGGAAGGGAAGAGAGAGACAGAGAGGAAGGAGGGGGGTGGGAGTGGGGGTGGAGAAGCAAATGGGCGCCTCTCCTATGCGCCCTGGCTGGGAATCAAACCCGGGTCCCCCGCACGCCAGGCCGACGCTTTACCGCTGAACCAACCGGCTAGTGCCAGTGATATTTTTATAATAGAAAAATTATGCAATCATGGATTTGAAAGAGGAGAGAACATTGCTTTCCAAAGATGCATATAGAAAATTAGAACCAGTTTCTGGTTGCGCGTTGCGACTTCTTAGTTGTTCATTGATTGCTTTCTCACATGTGCCTTGACCGTGGGCCTTCAGCAGACCGAGTAACGCCCTGCTGGAGCCAGCAACCTTGGGTCCAAGCTGGTGAGCTCTTTGCTCAAGCCAGATGAACCCGCGCTCAAGCTGGCGAGCTCGGGGTCTCCAACCTGGGTCCTTCCGCATCCCAGTCGGACGCTCTATCCACTGCGCCACCACCTGGTCAGGCTATTTGTATATTTTTTAATCTTCCTCTTCAAGCAGTTTGAGGACCAAACCCAAATCTAAATTAGCTTAATAGATCTGTACATACACAGTGTCTCTCACACATAAGCTCAATAAAAACTCTGTGAATGACCAAATAAAAGAAGGCTCTTTCAGCCTTTCCTCTAAGACTCAGTAAGAAGACAGCTGCCAACCCAGAATGGCAGGGGTGAGAAAAGAATAGAGCAGTGTCATAAAGACAGCCTTCTTATTCCCTTTCAGAGTAATTCCAATCGTGGCCCTAATCTAAACACTCCTTGTGGGACACAAATCCATCTCACATAACTCAGTTGTACCATTTCTTTACTTCCATTTACATAAACCAATCAGATATGCCCCAAATGCTGAGCGTTTTACAGTCTTCATTTTTAAAATGGGATTGGTCGCTATAGCAACTCTGATATACAAATGTCAACTGAATCATCCCTGAAGACGATAGTTCATGCAAAAAGACTAAATTAAATCTGGGGTGGGGATAACAGTGGGGGTGAATGTGGATGGTAAAAACATTGTCTCCCAAATTCCTGGTTTTGGATTATTTAAACTCAGGGCCACTTAGCTGCAGGGTGGTACAGTAGATGGGGTGGACCTGTAGTGTATTAGCAGTTAAACGATGCTTATGAGTATAGGATGACACTTCTACTTCGTTGTTCCCTCCCCATCCAGAGGATAAGGACATTTGAAAGGGATGGTACTGGAGGCCCAGAATTCAAACTTAAGCCGCTTAGTTGCTACTACTGTAAATTCTCCCGCACAACGCGGCCCTGCAGCCTCTCTTAAGCACGTAGTGTGAAGAGGTAAAGGAACTTCTGTGTGTAAAATGTAGGTTAGCACATGCTCCACCCGAGCCTTCCCTTAGGGCCCACACTCGTTACGTAAATCACAAGTTACTCGGGGGCGGGGAGGGGTACACTCGTGGGAAGGCGGGGGCCCACACACAAATACTGTACTTGCAAAGTCCTCTGCACGGTGCGCCCCTCCCCCCTGTCTCCTGAAAACCGGCCCCGCTCTTCGTAGCCCTCTACCCCCGGAGATGTGGGGCAATGCTGCTGCCTGCGGACCAGAGGCTGTGGCCAGCGGGCCGGGACCGCCACATGGCGCGCTCCCGCCCGATGGCAGCTGCGCTTTGTTTCCACCAGCGAGGGGTGAGTCACCGGCCCCCGCGGTCCCAAAGCCGGGCAAACGCTGCGGCCCAGGCGGCTGTAAATGTAACAGCAGGAGCAGCTACCGAAGCCGCCGCAGCCCGTCGCTGCTCTTCCTCCTCCTCCTCTTCGTCCTCCTCCTCGACCGCTGCCACCGCCGCCTCCTCCGCCTCCTGCCTCCGCCCAGTCCCCTCCTTCTCCTCCCGCGAACTTAGTCAGCGGTTCGCGCCGCGGCGCCGCGATTGGCCGGCGGAAGGCGCCGCGTCACAATGGAGCCGGTCGGAGGCGGCGAGCCTGCCAGCGCGGGGGCTTCCCGCTGAGCCCGCAGCCGCCCGCCGCCGACAAAGTGCGGGCGCCGGGCCGCCGCCTGCGCGCCCGGAGCGGCGCTGGGCGGACACGCGGGCCCCGCGGGCGCCGGAGCTGGGTCCGCGCAGGTAGGTGGCAGTGGGACGCCCCTGACTCTCGGAGGAGGAGCCGAGCCGACCCAGGTGGTGGAGGTGGAGGCGGGGTGAGGGGCGCAGCAGGTGGGGTTGGCCGAACAGGTGCGGTTACCTGTCCACGCCTCACCTGCGGGCCGGGCTTGCGGGCAGCTGGCTTGGCCAGAGAGGTGAGTCACGGCTTCGCTGTCCCCTTGTCCCCGGCCGCAGCGAGGCGGTCCCTCCACCTCAGCGGTCTGGGCGCTGCACCGGAGTAGGAGTCCTGGGGCGGCGCGGGAGCGGGGTTCTGGTTTTCTAGACTGCAGTCTCGCCTTTCGGTGAGGAACCTCTCCCGAGGGTGTACGCGTTTGCTCGTTTTCCATTGCCCCCTGCCCCGTCGCTGTTGACAAACATTTTATGCTCATTGGATACTCATTATTCGCCTACAGTTTGATGGTGGTGTTGGCATTCGTTGATTAGATAGAGAAGGGGAGACCTATACCCTTGTAGAGAGAAGCTAAGAGTTTCCTCCCCCTGCGGTGCCGTTGAGCAGGTGCTGAGAGATCAGAAGGGAGGAGGCACGGTGTTGGCTCATGACTCGTGTCCTCAACTGACTTCCCAAAGTCCATAGGTTGCCTTTAGTCAGATGACATTTGTGATGATTCTTGTGGTAAAAAAAAACAAAACCAAAACCTCTTAGTACCCCCTGTTCCCCCACAAAAAAAGGGCAAACCGATATTTAAAAACAACCTACACGTGAACTTCCTTGAATAAATTTACCTTACCTAAAAACTTTTTAAAAACTCTGTAAAAAGATATCAGCATGAAAATTTTAAGTTGCAAATATGTAGCCAACATAAAATAAAAATTTGTTCACCTCTTTCTAAGAAGAAATTAAATGAAATGTGTTTTTTGTCAGATTGTCCTGTCTCCTAAACCTAAGTGTAAGGTTGAAGCACACAAAAGAAGCCAAGCTTCAGTGTAATTTTATTTTAACAATTCCAGTACCTTTGATGTGTTCTGTTACACCCGAGAACCCCAAGTGCTCTTTGAGTTGAGGCTGCCAAAGTGACTTTCTTAAACCCCTGGCGTTCCTAGTTTGAAGCTAATCTCTTAGGAAATAGGGCCAGTGTGATTTAATAATATAAGCCCTAACAGGTCTGATTTCTCTTAGCTCCCATAGTGAAGGGGGCAGTTTTCACTGAATCTACAGTTGAATCATAGCACTTTTCTTATACCGAATATCCCCACAAAATGTTTTTATTATAGAAAAATCTAAATGTTGGAATTAAATTTACTGTTCTTCGAAACTTACTGTTTTTCTTCAATCAGAAAGGTGTTTCAATATATCCAGCCTAACATGAATATTTTCATATTTGGAGTGATTTCATTTGGCTAGTAGTTAAGATTTGCTTTATAAAGACCATTCCCCTGATGCTGTTTCATTCTTCAGAATCCTTATAATGAAAACAACATTAACTAAAATTTAAAAGGCCCTAATCAATACAACTTGAAAAGGATAACAAGTCATCTAATTTTTTAAATAGATTTTATTTTTTAGAGCAATTTTAGGTTCACAGCAAAACTGAGAGTAAAGTACAGAGATTTCCCATATACAGCCTGCCCCCACTCATGCATAAACTCCCTCAGTATCTTCATGCCCACCAGAGTGGTCCATTTGTTACAATGGATGAACCTTTATTGACACATCATTACCCAAAGTCCATTGTATACATTAGGATTCACTCTTAAGTGGTGTACATTCTGTGGGTTTGGAGAAATGTATAATAATATGTATCCACCATGGTAGTATCATCAGAGTATGATATCATTATATCACTGCCTTAAAAAAAACACCTCTGTTTTCTACCTGTTCACCCCTCTCTCTCCCAACCACTGGCAACACCTGTTTTTTTTGTTGTTGTTGTTGTTGTTTTTACTATATCCATAATTTTGCCTTTTCTAGAATGTCATATAGCTGAAATCATTAATGTTTGTAGCCTTTTCGTAGTTAGTAATACACATTTAAGTTTCCTCCATTCCTTTTCATGGCTCATTTCTTTTGAGTGCTGAATAATATTCCATTATCCCTCCAAGTGTTTTTAGACTGGGTATTTCCCTGCAGTGGCATGAAATTTGTGGGGTTTTTTGTTTTGTTTTGTTTTCTGAAGTTGGAGGGGGGAAATATTATAATATTTGGAAGATTCTTGTTTTAACCAAAGTTTTTTATTTGTAAACAAGTTCCTATTTTTTAATTTTTAAATCTTTTGTAGGCATATGAATATTTTTATGCTCCCTTTTCATTTTTATGTTGCCCATATAAAAACAGCCTATTTAATCTAATCCCTGATTTTCATTTACTATCTGTCAAGATGAATTTCTGAATTTAATTTTTGTTCTCATTTCCAGCATCCTTCTTGCCTACACTGATATTTTGAGCAATGAGTGGATGCTGAATCTGTTTTACTCCAGACTTAGTAGAATGATTTGCATTGCTTTCCATATAGAAAGCATGTCTCTCCCTGCTGTACTGACTCTGGGGTACAGGAGCAGCAATTTAGACCACCCAAAGGAATTTAGGGGGGGCGCTTATAGCACAGAATTTATTTAACAAATTGTAAAATGCATTCTTTTTTTTTTTCAAGTGAGAGGCGGAGAGGCAGACAGGCTCCCACATGCACCCCGACTGGGATCTACCTGGCAAGCCCCCTACCAGGCAATGCTTTGCCAATCTCAAGCTCCTGCCCCATTGCTCAGCAACCAAGCTATTTTAGTGCTGGAGGCAAGGCCTTGGAGCCATCCTCAGTGCCCAGGGCCAGCTTGCTCAAACCGTTGAAGCTATGGCAGCAGGAGGGAGAGAGTGAAAGAGAGAGTAGGGGAAGGTATGGAGAAGCAGATGGTTGCTTCTCCTGTATACCCTGACCAGGAATCGAACCCGGGACTTCCACATGCCAGGCCGACGCTCTGCTGCTTTGCCACCTGGCCAGGGCCTATAAAATGGATTCTAATTTGTGTCATGTCTATGTTATATTGCTGACTTTTCTTTTATTACTATTTCCTATTTTCATTTTCTTTTCCATCTGTATTGTCTAAACTTCCTACACACCTTTATTATGACAGTTTTTTTCAAATGTTTCTAATAATGTGTTTGGCAGGCATAATTTATTTTTCTTTTCTGGATCATTAAGATCATAAATAAACCTAACCAGAAGGTAACATAATGGATAGAACATCAACCTGGGATGCTAAAGACCCAGGTTTGAAACCCAAAGGTCGCCAGCTTGAAAGTAGACTCCTTTGGCTTGAGTGTGGACACACCATCTTGTGCATGGGTTTATAGACATGACCCCAATGTCGCTGGCTTGAGCAAGTGGTCACTGGCTTGGCTGGAGCCTAATCCCTGCCCAGTCAAGGCACATATGAGAAAACTATCTCTCAAAAAAAAAAAAAAAAAAGATTATAAATAAAATTAGCCCTAACTCCAGTCACTGAATCTCTTCTAAGTGCTCACTGCTGTACATTTAGAAATTCAACAAAAGGTAATAACTCCCTGTTCTAGGGCTCTCTTTCATTTAGGATTCTACTCAATTGCAACATAATTTAAATTTACTTCAGTGTTGTTGTGAACCATGCAAAGGAAATGGATAAAAAGTTGTCAGAGCTTCATTCAACCTTGATCTTTCCTTTTGCCTTGTGACCTTTATGCTGTCTTTGATATGGGTCACATGATTCTGTTTGTCCTTTTCCAGACGGTATCTTTGAACTTCATCTCCTGCTTCTTCAGTTTCAAAGATTCTTGTAACTCTTCTTGCCTGTCTCATCCTATGGCCATTTCCAGGGCTCTATTCTACAATACCTACTCCTCAGTCAACAGCATCTTTCCCAGAAGCTACCGGCTGCACAGCTTCTATTCCTCTTCTGGTTCCAGCTCCAAGCAGGTGCCTGAGGTCTTCCTCTGCCCATCTCTAATGGAGGCTAAATTCTTCACCATCAGGTAGTGTATTCCTTCTGATTGCTTCTTAGGTATGCCAATTTGAGAGCATATTCAAATGTTCCTTTTCTGCCAAACTCCTTACCTCACCCCCAATCTATAGAGCATGGACTTTGCTGACTGATAGGTCTGGGTTTGGATGAGTTGCTGGATTAGTTGAGATTAGCTACCAGTTACAGAGATCGCAAAGAAGAGTGGCTTAAACAAAGTACTGTTTGTTTCTCTTTCACATTAAAAAAAAAAAAAAGATTTCTAGAGAGACAAGCCAGGACAGGTATGATGGTTTTACAGTCTTCCGAGACCTAGCTAGCTGGTTCCCCCTTTTAGATCTACCAGACATCAGGTGAGGCCCTCAATCTCATGGTCCTAGGTGGAGCTTCAGCCATCACATCCAGGTTCTAAGTAGGAGGGAGGGAAGGAAGGGAGGGAAGGGAAGGAGGGAGGGAGGGAGAAGCCTTCCTTAAGGAAATTTGCTGAGGCTCTCATACACTTCTTGTTATATTTCATTGGTCAGAACTTGCTGATGTGACCTCACCTAGCTGGAATAGAGATGGTAATACTGTCCTATTCCAGACAGCTTTATGCTCATCTAGAATGTCGAAGGTTCACATCCTTAGGAAGAAAGAGGAGAATGAACATTGGGTAGCCAAACACCACAGCTAGCTACTCTACAACTCTTTTCCTTGATCAATATTACCCATCTCGCAGGATTCTGAGAATTAAAAGATATTATGCAGTAAAGCATCTGATACAGTGTCTGGCATAAGACAAGGTTTATGCCATATTCCTTTTTAGTTAGTTCATATTCCTTCTTATTCCTTTTTTGGAATTGCCTAGTTTCCCTGCTGCAACACCGTTGGCATCCAAACCCTATTTTAAATATGTGGGCATTTGCCAGTTGGTCTCAGATTGTTTGCTTGTACCTTTTCATGGGAGAGAGCAATACATTATTACTCAATGTCAGCATTTATTTTTTAGCTTTAAAACATGGCTTAGATTGAAAACATAGCTTTTGAAATCAGAAGACCCAGATGTGACTCCTGACTCAGTGTGTAACCTTAGCTTCTCGCCTCCACAGTTTCCTCATCTGTGAACTTGGAGTAATAACCAGATGTGAGGACTACCGTGTTTCCCCATGTATAAGACGCACCTTTTTGGGAAAAATTTGGGGTCTAAAATCTGGGTGTGTCTTATACAGTGGATGTAGATGTTTTTGCTCGCATTTCCTGCTTTTACACACTTACTTTTGTGCTCATCGTTGAAGACAGTGATTCTTCATCAGACACAGATGAGGACAAGCTAATGGATGGGAGTTTTGACAGTGATGAGGAGTTGTATGAATTTTATGATGAATAAAACATTATTTTTTAAATTTTGGACTCCAAAATTAAGGTGTGTCTTATACATGGGAAAATATGGTAAATGAAAAAAAATTGTATAGAATGCTTTACTGATAAAGTAAGTAGTAGCTTTTCTTCTTTAATTTGCTCCAATCTGGAATAAGTTTTTTAAAAATGAACTCTTATTCTATTAAAAAAAATGTTTTAATAGTGATCATCTCCATAATATCCAAATGAGTGTTATTAAATTGTTAGTCAAACTTTATTTGAGAGTTTTCTTCATAACCAGTTTAAACCCAAATAACAGCAACATCTTTCTTATATTTTTTAAAATCAAAAACAGAATAGTTCAGCCTTAAGCTTCCTTCCTTAGCTTTGATTTGAATGATTTTGGGCTGTTTCATTCTCAGAAACTGAGGCATTTCCATGAGTGATTAGATTTTCTAGTATTCTTTTCAGTGGTTATTTATTAAGTGCCTACTGTGTGCCAGACACTGTTCTTGGTTCTGGGAATACATGGTAAGCAAAATGCATTCGCTGCCATCATGGAGTTTGCAGATTACAGGAGAGTCAGCAAGTAAAAAGCGCCACAATGAAAGTTGTTAGGAAGGGGACATACCATGTGGTGAAAACATGTGCATTTGTCTTAGGGGCAGAGGCTGAATGGAGTCTTAGGAACGAACTATGGCCAATGAACTGAAAAGTAAAGAAGTAGCGCAGGAGTGAGGTTTGAAACGAGCTAATATGAGGCAGGGACCACAGTGTGCCACAGGTTTCCAATGCCGTTACAAAAAAAGTGTTTCATAATGTTTGGAACCATCCTCAAAATAAATATATGCAATATATATATATATATATCTTCTCGATGGGATACTCTGAAAGGGGCTACATAATTCAGGAATAATGAAATCTTTAATGATTTATTCATGCTCCATTGGCAAACTTTAAATATACTTTTTGACACACCAAGCAGATGCATCTGAGAAAGTTGGTGGTAAAGCAGGATCTTTTCAGAGAGGGTCAGAGGCTTGGTGTGCATCACCATCACCCTTAGCAAGTGGTATTTGAAGCCATTTGGCTGAATGGGGTCCATGTGAAAGACTGTTGGCAGAGGAATTGGTAACCCTTTATGTAAGGCAGTCATTAAAAATGACCACAGGATGGGAAGTGTGGGCACTGTGTTCCAGACATCTGGCCAGATGCTGTGCCTTGGCTGGCCTCTCTCAGGGCCAGTGGGCAGCTCCTATATCTAGTCCCTTCCAGGCCTCCAAATTTGTGTAGGCTGGAGCCCAGCTCTGCACATTGGTAGCAGGCTACCATTTCTTCTTGCCCTGTCCAGATGCGCTCATTGGGGATTCTTGGGGGGAAACGTTGCCTCTTTAATCCCTTTGAGAGCCTTGGAGGGTGTCTGGGGAAGCTCCGTCTGTATGTGGCCTCGCAGGGCATGACTGAGCCTCAGGACAGAGCTGCCTTCCATGGACTGCAGGTTTCCTGCTCTGAGTAGATAAATTTAAGGTGAATTCTGTCTATCAAAGATTTTGAAGGTCAACTCCTTAGGCAAAACTAAATGAGTTTGTTCCCAGCTCTACTTCAGTGCCAAAATAAGCAATCTTCAACAGAGAAATGACTTGTCATCCAAAAGCATTTGTGAGTCATGATGCAGTTTCTCAGACACACAGTGCTGTGCCTGGTGCTCAGGTTCCCGGGCTTCCCCAGGAGAGTCTGTGTGGGGCCACAGCGCCCTAACGTGTCACAAGCCTCACCCTGTCACCCTCCCAGGAACGCCTTCGCAGCTGGAACTTTCTGTTGCCCCCTATTTGCCATGTATTTGAAATTCCTCCTTCGCTGACACACCAGGCTTGTTCCTACTTTAGGGACTTCTTAGTGGCTGATCTCTGCCTGGAATGCTCCTCCTTATGAAGTTGCATGACTGCTTCCTTCTCAGTGAAGAGTCATCTCAGAAGTCATGTCAGAGATACCTTCCCTGACCCCCTCCAGTAAAGTTCCCTGCCTACCACCCATGCCCCCATCATAGCCTTTCAGACCTCAGTTTATTGTCTGCTTGCTTGTTCGTCTTCTAATCCCTTTACCCCCCTCCTGTTAATTAAAATATAAGTTCTGTGAAAGCATGGACCTGTCTCCCTGTTTGCCTGCTCTTCAGCCTGGTTTATAGTAAGCTGTTCAAACTGCTACGTGTGATATTGGCAAATAATTTTGCCCCTTTGAGAATAAATGGGGAAAATAACACCGATGGTACCTACCTCATAGAACAGATTAGGGCCTGGGGTTAATAGTCTGAAGATTCTTTCTTTTCTCCAAAACTGTCTACTTATCTTTAGATTCCATATTTTGTAAAAAACAATACTATATTTACCCAATAACATGACCTAGAGAAACCTAGACCTCATTCTAGGCTTGCCTTAATCACATTCCTCCCCCACCCACCCCCAGACTGCTTCTTATACAACTGGTAAACAACTTGTCCAGAGACCATAGTCTTAAGGTTCCTCCCATGGGCACCTTCCCTACACAGGCCCCTGGCTGTCTTGCCTTTTCCAGGATCACTGCTAATCGTCTAACAACCAATAGTTCAGTTTGTAGTCTTTCCTATCTTCTACCCTCCCTCCCCCCAAATTTGTTGTTCACCCACAGGGGAGGCAAATCTCATACCATCACTGCCCAGTCTTTTAATGACTTGCTTTGCCACAAGATCAAGTCTAAACCCCTTGGTGAGGATTACATTGAAGTCTTCCTTTGTTGGCTTCTACAGCTCTCCAGCTTCACCTCTTGGCATTCTGTCATTTCTTAATCACCAGTGCATGTACTATGGACACAGTATGCACAGTCACGTCCTCATACACCAACAATCCTAAACTATTTATAGTACAGGGAGGAAGATGGCCACACTCCATGGCTTTCTTCCTTTCCTCTATCTGGCTTGCTTTCCTCTATCATGATCCTGACTTTGCCTTTCCCCTCTTCAAACAAATGTCCATCTTTCAAGAATCCATTCAAGCATACCTACCTATTTGGAAAGGCCATTCTAAACAATTTTCTTCTGCCTACCAACCCCAGGAGCTCCTCATTTCCTCCTCTGTGCTGCCTCTGAGCCTTTACCCTTTTATAACATCTGTGCCAGAGAACAGCTGTTTCCTTCTAGATCCTCCTTCATGATTAAGATCATTTTGTTTATCTCTGTGGTTTCCTGGGCCAGGCATCATAATTAGCATGTGAATGGAAATCTGGGAAAGAATTAGGGAATAAAATTTCAGCATACTTATTACCTAGTCCAAAGCTTTTTTTCAGTAACATATATTTGACTGTTGGTTGAAATTTGAAAGTTCTCCTTAAAGGTTGGAAGTAGGAAGGCATATTATATTTATGCTGTTTATAGATATTAGTTGAATAGCAAACGTATTTTGTCAATAAGCTAATGTTTATTGAGCATATACTGTGGTCAGAGTTCTGGATTTGTCCATTTACAGGGGATGCTTTAGATAGCTTTTGCCCTTTTTTGACATGATCCTGACTTTGCCTTGCTATTAGGAGTCAAAATGTTAAATGGTCAGCACTAGCATTTGGCTTTCAGACTTTTTAGAACAGTGTCTTCAAATGTTTTTCTTCCAATATCCCCTAAAAGTATTTGGAAAACTATGTGCTCTACTCATACATTTAAAAAGTTAATATCTAGCCCTGGTCAGATAGCTCAGTTGATTATTAGAGCATTGTCCCGATGCACAAAGGTTGCCAGTTCAATCCTCCGTCAGGGCACTACAAAAACAGATCAGTGTTTCTCTCTCTCCTCACCCCCTCTCCCTTCCTCTCTCTCTAAAAAAATAAAAATAGAAATCAGTAAATTTTAAAAAATAAGTTAATATCTAAATTATTTTTACTATGATTTTAAGTAGGTGTAATAGACATTTCTGACCTTATAAAGATTGATTTTTTAAAAAATTCCTGTTAATGTACCAAATAGAAGCTAAATTAATACCAAAGTGGTTTCATATCTACCATAGCATCCATTTGAAACACACACGAACAGGCTCTTCTAGGAAAGTTGGGAATTTTACATAGTTGTTTCCCTCATTCCTCTTCTAGAAAATTTAATCGTAAGGTAACATTATTATGTTTGAAAACCTTTTATTGGTTATCTTATCATACTCTTGTGACAACATATACATACACACACTATATCTTTATTTTTTAAGTTGTTTGACAATAAGGTCCTGTTAAATAAAATTTCTTTTAGATTGAATTATGATTTTTTTTTTTAGTACACAATTGACCAGAATAAGTAAATTAGAATTTTAATGAATCATTACTATGCATAGGTAAAGTTTTATTGGAAAATTATCTCTCAATGAGGTTTCTGGGGCTTAAAAACAGTTTATTTATGCATAACTAAATATTATTGCTAGAGTCAGCTAAGCTTCATATGAAATTACATGCTGTTTATTAAATGAAAGTTGCTTAAGAAATCTTGCTGCATAAATCGGTATATGGGAGCGAAGGCAATATAATTCCACCCTATTTTTTAAACTCCTCTGAGTTATGCCAAAAGTTATGAAGTAATTGATCATAAAATTGATTTTCAGTTTTCTACTAATAACTTAATTAGATGTTCCTCCTGTGTTGCCCCAAGCAAAGAAAAGGAAACTCCCTGACTGCAGGATTTGTTTCTCATTTGTGAAAGCCATTCACTTTTTAACATCTGTAACCCAACAGGCATTTCACAAGGGCCCTCTGTGCGGGTCCTGGAAGTTTTTACTCCCCCGTGCAGTATAGGCAGACGCCTGACAACTGGGGCGCTTGCTTCTCTCTTAAAATGTGAGAAAAGAATGAATGTGGAAAGGGAGGAAAAGAGACAGCTAGAAAGAACCAAAAGGACATCAGGTGTTTGGAAGCAGATTCTTTAGACACAGGTTAATTGCTGATCTGGAAATAAATCATTTCAGAGTACCTCTTGCTCCAAAAAGGAGCAGGGGCAAACCCTATAGTCCTGTTTAAAGATGAACTGGTTTGAGTGCTACAGAAAACTTTCCAAATTATCTATTGACTCTAAGGAAAAAGGCCCCTACTCACCCAGTTTAAAGATTTCCTCTTGATTGGCAATAGCATTCAAAAGAGAACATGGTTAGTGCATATCACTTTTATGTATATATCCAACAGAAGCTAATTTAATACCAAAGTGATTTCATCATCATCATCCATTTTAAGAACACACAAACTCTCCTAGAACAGTTAGAAATTGTACATAATTTTTTATACCCATTGTTAGACTAGATTTAAAAAATTGGTAAGGATAACCAGATAGATGTTTGATGGATAGCTGGGCCAGTGGGTGACTGGTTTCTAAGAATAAGTTTCAATCACACTGAGAAAAGGTTTTTCATGGTTTTTTGGGGGATTTTTTTTTAATGCTAATTTCTTCCCAGGAGGAGATTGTGAATAACAGAATGCAAAAAGGTTGGTCCCAGGCTGGTTGGGACATTTTATTCTTTATGAGTATACAGTCTGGTGGACAACGAGCTAGCCAGTCATCATCCTACTGAGCAGTGAGCCTTTACTGGGGTCCTCCTGGTTCCTGGATGCTCTGGCCATGTGAGAAAGGACACATCACAGACATCTCCTGTTTTCTTGCCTTCTCCCAATAGTAACACATCTCTCCTGAAATATAGGGAACCCCACATTACTTACTATATTATACATTTGTATATCACTTCTAACTTACTAAAGCGTTTTATACTCACTTTTATTCTCCTGGTGACCTGCAATACATGGAGCACATAAGTATCCCTGTGATGTTGATTTTGTAATAGGATATGTGGCTTGTCTAAGCAAACCCCACAAGTTACCAGCAGATCTGGCGTTTGATGAGATGACTTTTTCTACAGTATACTACCTGGCTCCTTTTCCCAGATGTGTTATTTTATAAAAGGTTGAAAGGATGGGAAAACTTGATTTAAAACGGTCATATAAAGATTAAGTAAGATAGATATGCTTATAAAATGCTTAGTATAGTGCATGGCTCTTAGCAAGACTTTTTAAAAAGAAAAATAATGTATTTGAGTTTTTGTGCTGCTATGCTTTATTTTATGGGTTTTTAAGAATTAATACATTCAAGAGATGATTTTTTTTTTGAGCACTTAATATTTTTCAGGCATCATGCCAGGCTCTGGGAATAAATCCAACAATGAAAAAAAAAGAACAAAGAAAATGCTTTATGCATGTTGTATATCCTAGACAAGGAAAGTTAAACAATAAACAAATGCAAGTTATGTGATAGTGCTATGACATAAAAATAAGTTTGATGATGGGATAGAGATTAGATGAAGTGATCAGGAACAGCATTCCTTGGGTGGGGACTTTTGAGAAGACCTCAATATTATGGCCACCAGAGTCTGACTTCAAAACTTTGATTTTATTTGATTGATTCAAGTCATGGTATTCTAGAATTACTTGGAAAAGACCATAGAAGATATTTATTGATTTTTAACATTTTTATGTTATGAATATCCTTGAGGGTCTTTCCCAGAATAATACACTCAACCTGATATGCATAACATTTAAATATGCCCTGAAATCACCCTCGCATCACCTCAAGTTCATATCCTCGTTCTATTTTAGTCCTTTCACTTTACTAATAAAATGTTAAAGTTGAGAAAGGCAAAATAATTGCCCAGTGTCACAACTAGTTTGCGGCTGAGTCAGGGACCTAAAGATCCCCACAAAGTTGTCTATTGCTTTTCCCACTAAAATCCACACAGCTAGAGTGTTAAGTTTTCTAAAATAATTGTCCATAAAGCTTCTCCTGCTCTTTTTGTATCCGTACCACTTTTGCTTACACAGAGTAAAACTTCCCCAAGTAGCTAAGATGGCTACTGTGGTTCCTTTTCCTATTTCCTGACCAATAACAACATAAATAATACCCCAGCTATTCCAAATATCCCAGAAAATTCTGAGCAAGGAGGACTCGGGCTGGTGTCAGGAAAGGACAAAATACAACAAAAAATGGAGATCTTGGAGTGGGAAGATTTATCTCTTCTTCCAGTGAAACTTTGTCATGTCATTGCTTTGAAGAGGAGATAGGGACTGAAAGTGCCTGGAAAAGTCTGCAAATTTACAGACAATAGATGGACTGCAGGTGCCAAAGGCCTTGCTGCACTTTGAACAGGGAGAGTGACAGCTCTGGGAAACAGCAATCACCCCCATCATTCTCCCCAGTGATTTCCTCTTGGAACATTTTATACAAAAACTTGAAGGACAAATTTGTTACTTTCAGGAAAATATTCATTGTATCAACCTATCTTTCCAGCCACACTTCCTTATCAGATGTATTTACATCTGTTACTATAAAATAACCAAAAAATTTTTTTTAATCAATGCATAAAATTTATTAAGTTAAATAATTAAGTGCCATTCTCACAGTGGCCAAAAATCATCTGGTAAAATTTAATACTCCTTCGTAACCAAAACTTTTTTATAACTTAATTTTTTTAAACTTTTTAATTTTAATATTTTTATTTATTCATTTTAGAGAAGAGAGAGAAAGACAGAGAAGGGAAAGAGATGAGGGGAGGAACAGGAAAATGAGGGGAGAAACCCAGGGTTTTAAACTGGCAACCACAGTGTTCCAGGTCAATGCTTTATCCACTGCGCCAGGACAAGCCAGGCTAACTTAATTTTTTTTCAGTTACAATTCATCTTCAATATAACTTTGTATTAGTTTCAGGTGTACAACATAATGGTTATACATTCATGTTCTTTACAAAGTGTTCCCCCAATATTTCCAGTATCTACGTGGCACCATACATAGTTACTACAATGTTATTGACTGTAGTCCCTATGCTGTCCTTTACTAACCAAAAACTTTAAGTAATAATCCACACTGTGGAATGAGTACCTGATTACCAAATTGGATGCTATGTAAATGTTTCTATTTGCATACAAGATTTTTTAATAAAATACATCTGGCTTAAAAACCTCCAAAGCCCAGCAGTTCTGCCTCCTATAAACATTAATATTTGTTGAATTTTTAAGCTGCTTTCTATTGTTACTCCTAAAGACAAAGAAAACCTCTTTCCTTTAGAATTGCCCCTTAGACCATACTACCGCCAACGGAAGAAATTCTAGCCTTTTCTCTTTTAATCAGTGAAAGGCCCTTTTCTCTGTATTCCCCATCTCCACCCCCATTTTGGGGTATTTCTAGCCTATTTTCCATCTGTGTGCCTTGTTACTATGGTGATGGGCACCAGAGAAATAGAGAACAAAGAGGATGTAATAAGCATCTCCTACGTGGTATACAGTGCTAAAAAGGGATCTAGGTTTTTCAGGCATGGCTTATTCTTTATTGGAGGCAGAATTCAACCCAACTGGGAGGGGGCATTGGGGTTACAGACTGAGTCAGACCCTACTATGCCCATTGTTCTGCACTTCACCAGACCTTTCTCTACCCAGAGTCATGAAGCTGAAGGAAGAGCAATGGCAGCCTGTGGAGAGAGGATAGAGTATAAAAAATTAGTGCCACAGAAAGTGTCAACCACTGCAAAAGACAAATCTACAGATACATACATATTCATGGAAGGGAATCTTGGGCTCATTTTTGGTGCCTGTCGCAAATCCCATTACTTGACTTTACATTGTTTAACTTAGCTTTTAGTAGAGAAGATTTGCCAATTTAGGATTCCCTTCCTTCAAGCTACTTAGCCTGTTTTCGATTAAAATTAAAATTAAATCTATCTTGGTTGCTCATAGCTTGTAATATTTGCTCCCATCAATTGTTTCAAAAATGTGACTAAACTACTAATCCATGCTTATTTTGTGGTTGCTTTAGACCAGTGGTAGTCAGCCTGGTCGCTACCGCCCTCTGGTGGGTGTTCCAGCTTTCTTGGTAGGTGGTAGCAGAGCAACCAAAGTATAAATAAAAAGATAGATTTAACTATAGTAAGTTGTTTTATAAAGATTTATTCTGCCAAACGTAGCAAAAATCCGACATAAAGTACTTGGTAAGTAATTATTATTATATGCTTTAACTTGCTGTAACTCTGCTTTATAATCACAATCCACAGTAAAGTTACTTCCCTACTTTATAAATCACCATTACTGTGGAACTGGTGGGCGGTTAGAAAATTTTACTACTAACAGAGATACAAAAGTGGGCAGTAGGTATAAAAAGGTTGACTACCCCTGGCCCTGGCCGGTTGGCTCAGCGGTAGAGCGTCGGCCTGGCGTGCGGGGGACCCGGGTTTGATTCCCGGCCAGGGCACACAGGAGAAGCGCCCATTTGCTTCTCCACCCCCACCCCCTCCTTCCTCTCTGTCTCTCTCTTCCCCTCCCGCAGCCAAGGCTCCATTGGAGCAAAGATGGCCCGGGCGCTGGGGATGGCTCCTTGGCCTGTGCCCCAGGCGCTGGAGTGGCTCTGGTCGCGGCAGAGCGACGCCCCAGAGGGGCAGAGCATCGCCCCCTGGTGGGCAGAGCTTCTCCCCTGGTGGGCGTGCCGGGTGGATCCCGGTCGAGCGCATGCGGGAGTCTGTCTGACTGTCTCTCCCCGTTTCCAGCTTCAGAAAAATACAAAAAAAAAAAAAAAGGTTGACTACCCCAGCTTTACACTTACAACTAAATATTTTCTTTTCCTTTCCTTTTTTTTTTTTTGTGACAGAGACAGAGAGGGACAGAGAGAGGGACAGATAGGGACAGACAGGAAGGGAAAGAGATGAAAAGCATCAATTCTTTGTTGCAGCTCCTTAGTTGTTCATTGACTACTTTTTCATATGTGCCTTGATGGGGGGGGGGGGCTACAGCGGACCAAGTGATCCATTGCTCAAGCCAGCAACCTTGGACTCAAGCCAGCGACCTTGGGCTTCAAGTCAGTGACCTTTGGGCTCAAGCCAGCGACCATGGGGTCATGTCTATGATCCCACACTCAAGCCAGTGGCCCCATGCTCAAGCTCGTGAGCCCCGTGCTCAAGCCAGATGAGCTCACGCTCAAGCCGATGGGTGACCTCAAGGTCTCAAACCTGGGTACTCCACGTCCCAGTCCAACACTCTGTCCACTGCACTACCTCCTGATCAGGCTAAACCTTTTCTATATCTTATGGAAATTAGTGTTTTCCATAAGATCTGACAGAAGGTGCCACAGGTAGTTTTAACCTTCTTACATATGTGTTTATTCTTTTATAGATTACATCTTCATGTATCATATTATTAGATACCCTAATGAAATAACCAAAGATTAAACAACATTCTTCAGTTAATCAATTCCATCCTCTTGAAAATTATTTTTAAATTTATTATTTTTAATTTACATTGCTTATATTTTTATGTTTTATGGGCAGATACAGGGTAAAATAACCCAGCACTATGTTTTAGAATTTAAAGTCATGAAACATGAATCAAATTTTTGTTAAGTATAAAGCTGATGAATGTACCGTGTGCCTATTGCATTGTGGCATGAGGGCCCGAAGGTCCTTCTAGCTCTACATTCTTAATTGTTTGGCCATGTAGCTCCTATCTTTTTGCCTGATGATCCATATTTTGCCATTTTTCTTATCTGTTATAATGGTTTTTAAATTGGCATAAAATATGCTTGGAATCAACCTCATACTTTGAGTTTTTAAGTACCTGCAAAGTCTAACTTCTGAGTAAAATCGGCTTTTGCCCTTTGTGGCATGAATGAAAGAATGAGAGCACTGGAGTGGGAGTTGGATTCCTAGTGCTGACTCTGGCTCAGCTGCTGCCTGGGTGGGCTTGGAGGTGCGTTTCTAACCCTATAAATACCACACAGCTTTATCAGGAGGAGCCTAGAAGCCACAAGGGAAGTTCTGAAGCAGAAGGTGACATCAGATTTGTTTTGTGAAGTGATGCGTCTATATAGAGGTGGTGCTGGAGATGAGAGATTATATTGGGAGATCAAGTAGGCCAGTGGGGATAGAACAGAGGAGAAAGAAGTCATAGAAGTAAATATTCCCATTGAATTTCATCACAAAGATCCCATGGCAGTTACTTAAGTCAAACTATGCTTACTTTATAACTTCATTTGTTTTTCATAGAAGCACTGTATTAAATTCTTCTTGATTGCTTATTGGATCCCCTGAGTCGTCAAATTTCAAATTACCAGTGAATATAAATTATATTAGCACAACTTTAAAAGTTATAGCTTCTGCTATGGACTGAATGTTTGTATCTCCCTCACCCCTTAAGTTTATATGTTGAAACCTAATCCCCAAGGTTATAGCAGTGGGAAGTGGGGCCTTTAGGAGATGATTGGGTCATGAAGATAGAGCCCTCATCAATGGGATTAGTGCCCTTATATAATAGAGTCCAGAGAGCTTCCTTGAACCCTTAACCATGTGAGGACATTGTAAGAACAGCTCTCTGTGAACCAGGAAACGAGCTCTCAGCAAACACTGAATCTTCTTGCACCCTGGCATTGAACTTCTCAGTCTCTAGAACTGCGAGAAATAAATGTTTGTTGGTTAAGTCACTCTGACTATGGTAGTCTGTTATAGCAGCCAGAATGGATTTAAACAGCTTCTAAACATAAACTTCTGACTGGAAGTGAGAAAAGACTTTGGAGAAGTTGTGTTTGTTCTTTGGTAAGAATAATGACTTGTTTTGTCCAGGAGAGGTCTGCTGAAACACCGCAGAACTGCTCCTTGTCTTCCAAAAGGCTTGAAAACTCTGGGCATGTTGGGTAGGTTTGTGGGGAGAACAGAGCTTGTATTTGTGAGTTCACTCCTTCGTGGGCGATTGTTCTCTGATACCTCCAAGGCAGAGGGAGTTTCCAGTGCATTTGATGTTATCATCAATGTGAAGGTAGAAAGTAGGCCAGGTAGAATTATTTCTGTTTTTACAATTAAGAAGCTGGCATTCTGAGAGACCGCGTAGCTTGGCTGACATTCATGCAGATAGTAGGCAGGATGGGAGTTCACTCTGTTATGTCATTGTGCTGACTTCTCCACTCATTACTGTATGAATGAGTGAATGAATGAACGCGTGTTTACTCTGTTCATTCCATTGAGCTAAGCTACTTTTTATTCTCTTCAAAGATTATTTTGACGATTATTCACATTCATGCTGGTATTACTATTACAAGTTGCACAGACAGGCCTTGGTAAATTCCATAACTGTCTCAACTGCCTCATCTGTAAAGCGGCGATAACTTCATGGAATTGTGGGAACATTATATAAGTTAACTGACATGAAGGGGTTAGAAGAATGTTAAACATGGTTATCTTGTGATGAGCAGCCGCTTCCTTGACTGTTGAAATACACAGAGTATGTCAGCCTCAGCTCAGCTACTTATTAGGATCTGTTTTTGTATCCTCACACTGGGCTTTTCATCGCACTTACTGAGGTAAAACAATTAGGAAAAGCTCTACTTGATTTGTCTTTTGATGATTTATAATTTGCTGTTTTCAATTAAAAAGACAAATGGACCATTTTTTTTTTTTTTTGGCTGTGTTTTAAAGTACAGTCAAATTACTTAATGCCAATGAATTAGGCTTGAATAATTATTGATTGAAAACAAACACTACTGGCAAATTAGAAGAATTTATAGCTCTCCCCAGACCGGATCAGAAAGACCTCTAAGTTTCTGTAATAGCCTGAAATTTGTTCATTTTTTACACCCTCTGAAATTCAATCTTGAATTATTCAAGCGAATTGACAAGTAAAAAAATTAATGGTCCTTTCCATTTTTTATGCTTATTTGCAATATGTAGACTTTATCCTTGAAAAGTATTTCATGATAATTGCTCATTATAGGTAACAGTGCTCAAAGTAATATGTGTAGATGGTATAAAATCCTCATTTTTATTTGTTGGAAGTCTTAAAATTTCTTTGCTGCTTTTCCTCTTGTTCATGAAGATAATTGAATCAGTGACTGACACTTTCCTTAAAGTGATCTCTACAAGAGAAAGTATGATACATTCTAATATCTCATTTTTCAAAAATTATTTTAAAAAACCCAGATTTTTAAAAAATCTCTGTATACCTGTGTGTATGGAGAACAAGGTAGATACAAAGAGTTCCTTGCTGTGTGCAGTAGAGATTAATGAGAGGGAAGGGGAATAGAGAAAGGAAACTATTATTCTGAAGTTTACCATTTTAATTCTTGTGTGTTTCCTCTCTAGTGAAGTCCTCAGAGATCCCACATATGGTGAAATCTTATAAAAATATTTTTTCTAAAGAAAATGCTTCCTTTCCTACTGAAATTCCACTTTGGTGCTTTGTTGTCAGTATGCTGGGAATTTTGAAATGTTCTCTGTGTATTTCTGTGATTTTGACCTAATAATCTTATTTGGATTTACCAGGCTTAGCAGCTGTTGTTTTTACCATCTATTGCTAAATTGTATTAATGTCCAAAGTTGAAAAACCTTTTTCTGGGTTGACGTAGATTATTCAGAGTTTTATAAAATTTAAGCCTTTCCCCACCCCTTGTAATTTTCACTTGCAAGAAAAATATAACAATAATATTCCAGTGGATAGTTTAGATAGGTGAACCTGCTTCCCATAAGACACTAATGCTTTGCAGTGTGGTTTGTAGAACGGTATTTTGTTGAAAAAGCCATCTATCCCCTTTTCTTCTGGAGAAAGAGATCTCAATGCCATTGTAATTAGGTAGTGTTTGGTATATAATACGGTCACTGTTTGCAGTTTGGCATTAATGATTGTTCTTTGGCAAAACAGAATGCAAAGTTGAGAAGCCAAATGTTTTGAAAATGTTCTAGGAAAGCATAAACTAAGAATTATAATCATTTTATTGGGTAATTCTACAGTTTTATCTGAAGAAGGAAATCAGATATTGAATTTTGTCTTTACATTTAATTATTTAATATGATAGGAATGCTGTCTTAAATAGCTGACAATATATCTTGCTGCCTTTGCAATTTCTTGTTAGGGGTCATTTAATTTGTCTCTTAATTATAAAGCATTGGTTTTCGAGGTCTCAGAAAGAATCTAGGTTTGCTCTTACATTCCTCCCAGGGTTCATTTTCTTGGTTTTAAGTCCTACTTGTTCTCTATACTATCTATTACATTTCTATTCTCCCTGTTGAGAGCTTACATATATTCTTCTCACATACTCAGGATCCAAAGCAATAGTTTTCTTTGTTGTCAAGTCATATGTCCAATCATTTCTGCATTAACAATAATAATGTGTATCAGTAGCATGCTCTGTTAATTACAGAGCCATCTATTCATATATAATTGCGTTTGATTTTGCCACTCTAGTGAGGGAAAGAGAAAGAATGGGTGAAGTTAATTCTTATTTTTATGGGTGAACTCCATGAAGTCAGTCAATATACCCAAAAATACAAAATAACACATAAACAGAAGGGCCAGGTCAAGAATCCATGCCTCTGAACTTCATGTCCGGGCCCATCATACTGTGTCTGCTTACCATGTTCTATGCCATGAGACATTTCCCATATAAAGAATTTGGTGAACATGCTATGTAAAGTTTTTGTACCAAATTTTAATAACCTTTATAAAACCAAATTGATATTCTTTAGTTCTTTCCCTGCTAAACATTTATTGTTGTACTGTATGTGTAGTGAGAGAGTTTGCCTGCTTTCCAGTGACGTTGTAAGTACACACATAAGAGATAAGGAACAACAGGTCAGCAATAAGAGAGGTGTCCAAGGAGAGACATGACCAACAAGTTCAGTGAAAATAATGTAGGAAGTGAGACCGAGCTGAGCCTTGCAGTATGTGATAAAATTTGGTAAAATGAAGGGACTAGAAGAAAAATGTCTGAGCAGAGGTGTGCAGGGAAGAAAGTATGTAGTGCTGAAATAATTATGGCTGGAATAATATGTCCAGGGTTTGCTTCAGAACAGTTCAGGGCCATGAGTGTGATACATGTTGATAATTGCTGAAGCTGGGTGAACGGTCCATGAGGCTTCCTTGGACTATGACTTATAGTATGTGTTAGGAATTTCTCATTAGAAGAAGTTTGGAGTGTGAGAATGGTATGTAGTTTTTGGACAGAGGTAGGCTGGCCAGTCTGGAGTAAAGGGTTTGCTCAGAGGCAGTATGGGAAATGATGTTGGAAAGGCAGTGTGGAAACAGATTTGATTGTGGGAGGGGCTTCATGAGTGCACGCCATGGAGTCTGCGTGATCAGTGGTTGGCACTGGTTCATGGACTGGACTTGAGCGTACTTGACTCTGAGCTCAAAGAGGAGTTGCAGTGTAGCGGGCATCCTCATAGAGGATGGCAGCTGCCCTACTACCATCTACTCAGGCCCTACCACGTCTGGCATCACATGTTTGGTTCTGGAAGGCACAATAAAAGAGAGCTTTATACAAACTGAGTTTCAATGGTGGGACTTACCAGTCACAGAAGGGTATCTCACATCTTCTTAGGAATCTTCCTTGTAGAACTCCCCATCAACTCAAGGTTATCTACCTGGAAATGACTTATTTTTCCTTCTGAAAGTCCCTGCCCTATCCTTTTTCAAACTCTTGCTCTTGGGGGCTTGAGAATGGGCAGAAAAAGCAAAATAAAAATATTGCTATGACTCCCCAGTAATATAAAGTTATGTGTGCATGCCATATCTGATTTAAACGGCCTGGAAACCAACTTTAGCAGCAGACTGAGTTATACACGGCAGCTCTAAACCATTTGGAAAGCCTAATACTTTGGTGTAGCTATCTGAATCAGTTACCTCTTCATTCTTGCTTAAAATGTTGCTCTACTGCTAAGGAAAAAGAGGAAGGACAGACAAGTCAGAGAAATATGGATAGTTGGTAATATTTAAGGAATCGTTAAATATTTGGGCCCTGGCTGGTTGGCTCAGCGGTAGAGCGTCGGCCTGGCGTGCGGGGGACCCAGGTTCGATTCCCGGCCAGGGCACATAGGAGAAGCGCCCATTTGCTTCTCCACCCCCCCCCCCTTCCTCTCTGTCTCTCTCTTCCCCTCCCGCAGCCGAGGCTCCATTGGAGCAAAGATGGCCCGGGTGCTGGGATGGCTCCTTGGCCTCTGCCCCAGGCGCTAGAGTGGCTCTGTTTGCGGCAGAGCGACGCCCCAGAGGGGCAGAGCATCGCCCCTGGTGGGCGTGCCGGGTGGATCCTGGTCGGGCACATGTGGGAATCTGTCTGTCTGTCTCTCCCCGTTTCCAGCTTCAGAAAAAAAAAAAATTTGGATGTGATTCTCTGGTATGCAAGGAGCTAACAAGAGCCTATTGTTGTATTTCAGGCATTTTCAAGCCAGTTGTTAAACACAGCCATTAAAAATTAATGTCAACAGCCTGACCAGACAGTGGTGCAGTGGATAGAGCATTGGCCTGGATGTAGAGGACCCAGGTTCGAAAGCCAGAAGTCACCAGCTTGAGTGGGGGCTCAGCAGCTTGAGTGTGGAGTCGGTGGCTTGAGCATGGGATTATAGACATGACCCCATGGCCGCTGGTTTAAGCCCAGAGGTCACTGGCTTGAGCCCAAGATGCTGGCTTGAGTAAGGAAGAGGTCACTGGCTCAGCTGGAGCTCCCCATTCAAGGCACATATGAAGAAAGCAATCAATGAATAACTAAGGTGCTACAATGAAGAATTAATGCTTCTCATCTCTCTTCCTTTCTGTCTCTCTGTTCCTCTCTGTCACTTTCTCTATCTTGGTCTTTCTCGCTTAAAAAAAAATTAAATTACATATACTTTTTTTTTTAATTCAGTGAGAGGAGGGGAGACAGAGAGACAGGCACCCCAACCAGGATCCACCCACAAGCCCACTAGGGGGCAATACTCTGCCCTTCTGGGGTATTGTTTTGTTGTTCAGCAACCAAGCTATTCTTAGCACCTGAAGGGGAGGCCATGGAGCCATCACCAGTGCCTGGGGCCAAATTACTCCAATCAAGCCATGGCTGCAGGAGTGGAGGAGAGAAAGAGAGAGAGAGAGAGAGAGAGACAAGAAGGGGAAGGGTGGAGAAGTAGATGAATGCTTCTTCTGTGTACCCTGACCAGGAATTGAACCCAGGATATCCACACACCAGGTCAATACTCGACCACTGAGCCAACTGGCCAGGGGTAAATTACATATACTTGAAGTTAAAGTATTAAAATAAAATTAATGCTCAAAATATATCACTTCTTAATTTTACTATAATTTGCTATTTACTTAATTTTACTATAATTGCTTATGTTCTTGAGGTTATTTATCTGCTTAGTGGAAGGCCAGTAAAATGGTGTGCTGCACATTGCTCTTCACTGCCACATTCAGTGGCATCATGTTGGAACCTTGAAATTGGCCATGGTGGAAATCTTTATTATATGTGGCTTAAGTGTCTGTTTGTCGCCAATAGCTTATTGGTTGTTTGCGTAACTATACTAGCCAATGGGGTGAAGTTGCCACGGCTGAACACAAATTGAGCAGGTCAGGGGGAAGGTGAACATTTGTTTGCATTGGCAATCATCTGCTTTTGAAACAATTTAAGGCTGAATGCAAATTGAGCATGTCAGGGGGAAGGTGAACATTTGTTTGCATTGGCAATCATCTGTTTTACATAAAAACTACGTCTTAACGTAATTTCTTTTAAGAATGCCTCCTAGAAAATACAGCACTGAAGAGGAGAGAAAAGGAGCTAAAGCTGCACAAAAATGGCTTTCTCGACGAAAAGAAACCACTGAGCAGAGAAAGACAAGGCTTGCTTCAGTCGCAGAGCAAATATGTCTTTCTCGGCAAAATGAGACTGATGAGCATAGAGAAACAAGGCTTGCCTTAGATGCAAGACAAAAAAACCTGTCTTGACAAAATGAGTCCCTTGAACAAAGGCAGGAGAGAAATGCAAAAAAACGACAGAGTAACGCTGACCGAAACTCAAAAAGGATTAAAACAGTTTCAAACGGAGAAACTTTAATTTTTGAGCATTCCTCTGGTGACATGAATATTAAATGTGAACACTGTCAGTCCTTAAACGTCAAGTTAGAAACTAATGGATTTGACTGTGGCAAGAAAGGATTTTCTCAATGTTGCAAGTACGGAAACATTGTAGTTCCACCAATTGAGAATTATCCACCACTCTTGAATAAATTATTGACTAATCAGCATCCAAATAGCAAACAGTACATGGATAGCATTCGATCCATTAATAGTTCATTTGCTTTTGTGTCCATGGGAAACAAATCATTTTAATTACAATTTATAATATCTAGAACAGCGGTCATTTCGTATGACAGCTGGGCTTTCTAGTATTTCATATCAGGACCTTACTCTTTACCTCCCCCCTCACCAACCCTCCAAAGAACTAGTTGTTAACAACTACCAGCATACCACTTGGCATGATTATGATATTGTGGCTATATTTGTAAAGACTAACTTTTAGAGACACATACCAAAATAAGACAGGTAAAATCTGACATCTAGAATTTGTTTTAAATAATACAGTGGAGTGGGTATCATGATTATTTTATCAAAGTGATGGGTGCATGGGCTTCATTATACCACTCTCTTGTCTTTTGTGTATATTTTAAATTTTCCATAACAAAAAGTTAAACTATAATTAAGGAATGCTACAAGTAAAACAAATGTTGCTTGTACTCAGTAGGCATAGAAACAGTCTGGTACCAGTCTTTTCCTCAAACTTTGATGTTAACATTACTTTGATCAAATATTATTCTAATTTTAGAGCCTGTTTTTATAACTGGTTCACATAGCTCATTGTATTAACTGCCTGTTTCTTGTTAAAGAAAATCAGGAGGCCCTGGCCGATTGGTTCAGTGGTAGAGCGTCAGCCTGGCGTGCAGGAGTCCTGGGTTCAATTCCCGGCTGGGGCACACAGGAGAAGCGCCCATCTGCTTCTCCACCCCTCCCCCTCTCCTTCCTCTCTATCTCTCTCTTCCCCTCCCACAGCCGAGGCTCCATTAGAGCAAAGTTGGCCCGGGCGCTGAGGATGGCTCTATGGCCTCTGCCTCAGGCACTAGAATGGCTCTGGTTGCGGCAGAGCAATGCCTCAGATGGGCAGAGCATCGCCCCCTGGTGGGTGTGCCAGGTGGATCCCGGTCGAGCGCATGCAGGAGTCTATCTGACTGCCTCCCCGTTTCCAACTTCAGAAAAATACAAAAAAAAAAAAAAAGAAAAGAAAATCAGGAAATCACTATGTGCAGTTTACCATACCCTTAAGGGCAAATGAATCCAACCAAGCCCTCGCTAGGACACTAAAAATCTTTCTCTTTACAGTGAGGGAAAAATGCATTTCTTGGATTGCAATCCTGTTTGCAGAACAATTTGTACAAATAGGGAAAAATGAATCAAGTTATTGCTCAGAGGGCTACTTCAGGCTATATGACAGCGGTGTGCCCTTTAGATTTGTTTTCAGTCTAGCTGATTTGAGTCATTGCTCAAGACAAATTGCTGTCAAGTGAATTTTCCTCTGTGCAGATGATGAGAGCCTTTCTAAACATGGCCTTGCTGCTATAGTTGATGTGTTTGGCATTATTGGCCTATGAATTACATTAGACCAATGACTTAGGAAGCCATAGCCTACGCTATACACTGGCCACATTGCACACAAAGTGCACAAGCACAATGTATTTTTCTGACATATATCTAGGTAGCAAATGGAAAAGTTGTAGCATAAATTACTTAGAAAACATTTTTTTCTAATTTCAAAGTTCTTTTTATTTCATTTTTAATGTAAATTTTTAGTGTAATAATAGCTTTTTCTTGTCTTTGAATGTTTAATAATTTATATTATCTAAATCCAGTTGACCAGGAAAACAAATTATGTTGAGTAAGAAATGGAAGTGGTCACTGTGACTATCCCATCAAACAGGGTAGTGAAATTATTAGATTTTATAATGGGGAGAGCAACGGACAATAAGAACCTTGAGAGGGAAAGTAGTTCATAATATCTGCCTTGTGATTTTAAGTTTTGTGAGTCTCTGATCTGTCCAGAAATTCAGGCTGTGACCCTTCTCTAAGTTTACACATGCACAAAAAATCAAAGTGTCAAGCAATGAAACAACAGATGTTACACTCAGGTAACCTGAGGTCAGAGTACCAAAAGGAAGCCTAGACTGAAACAGATGCTGAAATAGGAACTGAGATCAGGAAACCAGAAGTCAAAGTAGGGTGGGTAGGAGAGAAATCGTAACTCATAAGACAGAGGTGAAGGAATCACCTGGAGAACCTGGGAGGCTTTGACACTTGGCTACAGTTTTTCCCATGTTAATGTCTTTGAATTGATAACCTCGTCAATGCACTGCAGGCCCCACCACAATATAGGTCAGAAAAGAATTTCTTTGGAGTATATAAAGAGAAATCATGGTTCAAGATTAAATTGGAGCAAGGAGATTGAGTCATGATTGCTAAGGAAAAAGACATGATAAGTTCATGAAGTATACTAATCACAGGACTGATTTATTCACTCTCAATTATTTATTGAGCTCCTACTATCTAGGCTAAGTGCTGGGAATATATCAGTGAACCCTACAGATAGAAACCCTGTGTCCTTCAAGTTTGCTCAGTGGGTAGACACAGAAAATAGACAATAATTATGTAGTACATTAAACAGAGATAAATTCCATAGAGAAAATCAAAATAGGAAATATTCTTCAGAATTAGATTCCCCAAGGATACATTTTCTAGCTCTATTAAAGCTAGCCAAGATTAGTATTATTAAAAATATAAAACCACATCTGAAATTCCTTCTTGTTTCTATTAACTCTATTGATTAACTGAATATATTCACTGTATCTACAACCAGTAACTTTGGAGCACAAATTAAAATTGAAATAGTGTGGTCTCAAGAGGGAGCAGCCTTTTTACACTGAAGTAAAATAAAGAAAATATGCCCTTACATATTTCTTAGAGAATTGGCTGTTTATGACCAGGATGGCAATGGACTCCCACCACACCACAAGGAGGCTTCCAACGCTGTTTACCTCCAGCTGGGCAGGACAAGTAGAAGCCATTCAAAGAGGTGGGGTGTGTGAGTGTGCGTGCGTGCGTGCGTGTGTGTGTGTGTGTGTGTGTGTGTGTGTATGTGGTCCATAACATAAGACGGGTCCCCAAACTACGGCCCGCGGGCCACATGCGGCCCTCTGAGGCCATTTATCCGGCCCCTGCCGCACTTCCGGAAGGGGCACCTCTTTCATTGGTGGTCAGTGAGAGGAGCATAGTTCCCATTGAAATACTGGTCAGTTTGTTGATTGAAATTTACTTGTTCTTTATTTTAAATATTGTATTTGTTCCCTTTTTTTTTTTTTTTTTTTACTTTAAAATAAGATATATGCAGTGCACATAGGGATTTGTTCATAGGTTTTTTTTTATAGTCCGGCCCTCCAACAGTCTGAGGGACAGTGAACTGGCCCCCTGTGTAAAAAGTTTGGGGACCCCTGACATAAGACTTCTTGGGCAACTTGATTGCCTTTATAAAAATTTAAGTTGCTCATCATTAAATGGAAATTTTGGGGAATAAAGGTATTATGTAAACTCCTTTACATGAGAAGGGATTTAGGCTACATTTAGTTCTTTATTTTAAATAACTTATATTCTCCAAAATTTCCAAGTGCAAGCCTTTAAACAGAACATTGGTTAGAGTCAGTAGCAAAAATGAGCGGTCTTAGCAAACTCATTCATATGTTCTCATCTCCCTAGAACTCCAGTTTGTATTTTCAGCTGCCTACCAGACCTCACCACCTCAATTGCCCACAGGTACCACAAACTTGGCATTTTAAAAATCATATTCATCAACCTCCACTGACCAATTTTCACCATTGACTCTGGCCAAAACTAGGGTGGTTACTTGTCTTTAACTCCTGCCTCTTGTTCTTAACATCTAGACAGCCACTCCCTCTGATTAATACCTGACAACTCTAGAATCCATGCCCATAAACTATTTAGCACAGTACCTGCTTAAAAGTTTTTAAAAGTGACGGTACGTAAAAATGCTTAAAAATCATTGATCCCCCCCCCCTTCTCACACCCAGTTACTTTGTAGTTCACGCCTTCTTTCTCGTTTTATTCCGTGGACTATTAGTGATCTGATCTTCCACCTATATCATACATTTCAACCTTCTAATGAATCCTCCATGCTCCTATCAAAAAGGCAGATTCTAAATTTCTAAATTTCAAATTTCACACTGACCAGATTATGTCAAGCCCTTGCATAAAAATCTTTTTTGATTCTATAGCATTGTACCCATGTGTCTTTATGGTGTGAATACTAAGTGGCCTTTTTTTTTTAAGGGAGAGGAGGGTACATAGACAAACTGCTGCATGTGTCCCAAGTGGGATCTACCCACCAACCCAGTCTGGGCCACCTACCAACCCTGTTTGAGACTGATGCTCGAAACAATCAAGCCACTGGCTGCAAGAGGGAGAGAGAGAGAAGGGAGAGAGGGAGGGAAAGAGAAACAGATGGTCACTTCTCATGTGTGCCTTGACCAGAGATCGAACCTGGGACGTCTATACACCAGGCCAACGCTCTCTCCACTGAGCCAGCCAGCCAGGGCCCCTAAATGGCCTTTTCATCTCATCTTTAGCTTTCCCACTGGGTTTACTCTTGAGAGCAGTACTCAGTCAAAACTTCAACATGACAAACCCCTAATAAGGATATAAAATCTTAATTATGTTAATAAATCATTCTTGATTCAAAGTGAAAGAGCAAAATTCAACAGATTGCTCTTTGGTCGTCCAGTGAACATTGGAATATTAACTAGAATTTGATGCTAGAGCCTTTCACCAGCCCAACTTGGTTCCTCCGTCCTTTCTTTGCCTCTCCCATTAGCCAGTACTTGTCAAATTTTCCTGCATAGGAGTTAAAAATTAATTCTTGCCTTTCCCTAAGTGGAGTTGTTCTTTCTGATCTTGCCACCTTTGAAGTTTCTCTGGCTGAGCTAATAATCAAATGAACAGAAACATTAACAGGAGAACAGCAATTTGTAATATTTGTGCATGGGGAATTCACATTAGCATGAACATTCCAAAGACAGCGAAACAATATTGAATATATATGACAAAGGAGAAAAGGGGGCAGGGTGTTAGATTTCAGAAGTGAGAATGAGTGTTTTATAAGTAGTTGAGAAAGAGCAGACACACATGGCACAAAAATTCATGCTTCAAGGCACAGAAACATGGGACACAGGGGTATCTCGCTCCCAGTCACCTGCCTGAAGCCCCCTTATTTACCACATTTAATTCAGATGAGGCTAAGGCAGCATTCTAAGATCATCCTGAAGCAGGTTTTTTTCTATTTTGATCTCTTGGGCAGGAAAGAGGGGAGGGTCCAAGGTTCTTCCTGAGTTTTCTTTCTTAACTGCTTAAAGTCAATATCCCAAAAGGGCAGCTTCAAGGAGGCAAAACTTTGTTCCCCTTCACCTGTTACTACTTAAATTCCTTCATTCCTGGTCATTCTCACTGACCGTCCCCTCCCTGCTACTCCTCACTCCTTTCCTTTACTGAACTGCAGTTGGGTCCTGCCTGATTCCCTTGCTTTCATTCTGTCCCCCTCCAGTCTGCTGCCCCAGTGAAGCTCAGTGCTCTACCAATTTAATTGTCATAAAATGTCACTTGCATTCTGTTTCAGAATCACTCATTATTTTCTTTTGTGAGTCAAGTCAAGACTCACACACTTCATTCTATAATCTTAAGTCCTAAATGAGCTCACTACCTCACTTATTTGTGAAGTCATCTCCCTCTGACTATAAAGATTCTCTCCTCAGTGAGACCTGCTGCCTCATTGCTCTTCCTCATTTAAGACCTCTCTGCTCTTGCCTTTCCCCAGCTGGAGTTCTTTCTGATCCAGCTCCTGCATGTGCCTTAAGGCTCAGGGTGCACATCACCCATGCTGCTGTCCCCAGTCCCTGCACTGTATGTAACCTGACCTTTGTGAGAGGCAGCTTCAGGTGGTGGGGAGAATACACTGAAAGTTTGGTGTCAGTTCTGTCATTAAGCTCTTGATTTCTAGACGTGTGATTTCGGCAGCTTAATTTTATTTCTTCTCTCAGAGCTGGTACCCTTGTCATAAACTCAAGTGCATGGTTTAAATGACTTATGGGGGGGAAATGCTCCAAAAACTTTAAAACATTATGCAGCTCTAGCTTGTTGTTTCACCTATACAGTTTAATCCTTGTACATTTTCTTGTTCCCTTTTCACCTTGTGTATACTTCCCATCTTTTATGAGTGTTTTAAGGGTAATATATAAGGTGAAGTACCAAGATACATTTCTCATTTACTGAATATTATTCGTTCTTGTCCTGTTCAGCCCACACCATAGCAGATATTCACTGAACTTGCTTCTGTCAAGAGACTCCAATGCTTACAAGTATCAGGCGCTATAGTGAAAGTATAGAATAGTATTTGGTACAGGGATAGAGTAACAGGAAGAAAATGGGGTGGCCAGAGAGAAGCAGACTGATAAGGGACTGGCCTGCCCCAACACTGATTTCTTTTGTGTCCAAAGACAAGCTCAGGATTTAGACCTCCTAGGTACATTCTTCAACCTTTTTAGACAATAGTGATAGAACTACCTCAGTTTCTTAGGAATAACATAGTTCTTACACAGAGCAGGCTCTCAAATGTTTGTTGAATTCAGTATCCACATAATTTTCATACCATTATGCGTGCACACCCACAGAATGTTTATATTCACATATGCATGTCAATGGTTTTGTCTGTCACCGCTGACATTTATTCATAGTTTCTTTTTTCATTTTGAATTTCATACTCATGTAACAGCAGTGTGTTGGCCTTGTCTGCAAAGTGGCACTGATATTCACATTTGCATGTATCTGTGCAGTAGTGTTTGATGGGCGTGCCTGATAATTTGCTGAAATCATAGATAGGAAATCAGGAACTACCTTAATTATTTAGATTGCTAGGAAATTATCTAGAAAAGTGTTGCATTATATATAATAGTAAACTTACTCAAATCCCACTTACAATGAAAAATAAAGAATAATCATTAAATGAGAATTTATTTTATTTTTGCACAGGTGTCTTCTAGCTCCCTTCTCACACGTGGCTCCCTGAGAATAAAGGATATGGTAGTGGAATGCAGGAATTTATGATTCTGCCGAGTATCCATCTTATAAGGGAGATAAAAATTGTGAGAAGTCTTGATTGATAAACTATCCTTGGACAATAAAAATAATGATTAGATACTTCTTATAACTGTTACTATCCCTAGATCACTGAGTCTTTCTACTCAGCTAAAAAGCAAACTAGTCAAACAGAAAAAAAAAATGATTCTTGTTTTTAAGAACTTAATCATTTACAATAGAATAAAGAGAATGATAGTAATCACAGCAAAACAACTGAGAGAAATGGGATTTGCCTGTTACTCGTTTCTCCAAAATAAATCATTGAAGATTTCAATTGTTTCATTGAAAGTTAGATTTTCTAGCATGAAGATGATAGCTTATGCCTGTTCTCCAGTCCCCAGGTGGGCTGGGTGAGGGCCGCTCTCCAGTCCCCAGGTGGGCTGGGTGAGGGCCGCTCTCCAGTCCCCAGGTGGGCTGGGTGAGGGCCGCTCTCCAGTCCCCAGGTGGGCTGGGTGAGGGCCGCTCTCCAGTCCCCAGGTGGGCTGGGTGAGGGCCGCTCTCCAGTCCCCAGGTGGGCTGGGTGAGGGCCGCTCTCCAGTCCCCAGGTGGGCTGGGTGAGGGCTGGCGCTTCAGCTGAGCCAGCCTGGCTATGAAAACATACCTGCATAGCAGAGTGGGAAAATAGCCAAACAACAAAACGAAGCCGTATGCTTTTGAAATTCCGCATATCATTGCTTTCATTAAATGGGTGTTTCTAAGGGAATGTATTTTTAAATGAAATACATTCAGCTAATTCCAAATGTGTTCTTTCATTTTACTAGGCTTTCACAATGGGATCTTAGTTATTTTCACTTCCTGGTTTGTCCACACAAGCCTGTTGCTGGGCAATGTTTAAATAAAATGTTTGAGAGAAGAAACTTGTTTTATGATAGGTGAAAGCACTTTGGTTTGATTTAGATATATATAGTTCACATAGTAATTTTTATAGAAATAAGATTTCTGATGCCTAAACTTGTAAATCAGTTGCTTAAAGAAAATACTGTAAAAAAGAAAAAAATCTTTGGCACTGGATTTAATTAAGTTACCTTGTGGTGAAGTCATCTACAGCACTGTTTGAGTAAGCACCAGTTGTGAAACAAATGAAATGTTGGCCCATAATTACAGTAATTGTAACTTGATTTTAAACCAAGGTTTAATTGCATGGTGAGTGACAGTGCCTAATGACTTTTCCAGGAGAAGGGCCCAGTATATTCTTAAGATGATGGCTTGCTAATGGTGTGTTTAGCATGGCCACTGGCACATCTGGCAGCCTTTTGTGTGTTTTAAATAACTGTTCTTGTGTGATATGGCATGAAATCTTTGGCTATTAATTTGAAAAGTCATATATTTTACCCCAAAATGTTCAGGTACCACCTAGTGTAAAGCAAACAAACAAATTAAAAAAAAACAAAACAGCCCTGGCTGGTTGGCTCAGCGGTAGAGCATCGGCCTAGCGTGCGGAGGACCCGGGTTCGATTCCTGGCCAGGGCACACAGGAGAAGCGCCCATTTGCTTCTCCACCCCTCCGCCGTGCTTTCCTCCCTGTCTCTCTTCCCCTCCCGCAGCCAAGGCTCCATTGGAGCAAAGATGGCCCGGGCGCTGGGGATGGCTCTGTGGCCTCTGCCTCAGGCGCTAGAGTGGCTCTGGTCGCAACATGGCGACGCCCAGGATGGGCAGAGCGTCGCCCCTGGTGGGAGCGCTGGGTGGATCCCGGTCGGGCGCATGCGGGAGTCTGACTGTCTCTCCCTGTTTCCAGCTTCAGAAAAATGGAAAAAAAAAAAAAAAAACCTAATGAAATCCATTTCTCTTTGGAAAATATCAATTAAGACTTGCTGGAAAAAATCTGCTTCCTTAAAATCTAAATGTTTTGTTCAGTTGCATCATTTTACTGGCTAATCTGATAGTTTGATTTTTTAAGTATAACTTTTTCTACTTGAAAATTTCTACTTTAATTTTTAATTTTATTTTTGTTTTATTTTACAAGATGATGCCCTAATGCAGAATTAGGCTTCCTGCTCTCATTCTCTAACTCCCTTCCTGATGCTTTCAAATTAATTTCCCTAGTATACAATAATGTGTCCTTAAAGGTATTTTTTCCATGAGACCTTAATATACAATAATATGTTCTTAAAGATTTTGTTCCCATGAGACCCCCTGCTCAGATACCATCTGTAATTCCCTACTGATTGTATGATCAAATCTAAATTCATTTCTGCTCTCATGAGAATATCCGGCTATTCTAAAAGTGAAATTTTTACTTCAGCCATTTCTTGGGTGGCTGTTATATGCTAAGGTCTGAGCTATGTCTTAAATAGTTCTTAGCCTAACATTCCAGATTTTCTTTAATATTTGACCCTAATCAACTTCATAATCTTCATTATTTGTCTCAGAAATACCACTCCATTTATATGTGTCATCACTAACTCCTTAAATTCACCTTGGCTTCCTCCTACCTTCTTTGTTCCCCCATTGCTCCACATAAAATATTATGTGCCCTATGAACACCTTACCTTATTCTTTCACCTCCCCCTATATAAATTATCTGCTCTTTCTTTTTTTTTTTTTTTTTTTTTCATTTTTCTGAAGCTGGAAACAGGGAGAGACAGTCAGACAGACTCCCGCATGTGCCCGACCGGGATCCACCCGGCACGCCCACCAGGGGCGGTGCTCTGCCCCCCAGGGGGCGATGCTCTGCCCATCCTGGGCGTCGCCATATTGCGACCAGAGCCACTCTAGCGCCTGAGGCAGAGGCCACAGAGCCATGCCCAGCGCCCGGGCCATCTTGGCTCCAATGGAGCCCTGGCTGCGGGAGGGGAAGAGAGAGACAGAGAGGAAAGCGCGGCGGAGGGGTGGAGAAGCAAATGGGCGCTTCTCCTATGTGCCCTGGCCGGGAATCGAACCCGGGTCCTCCGCACGCTAGGCCGACGCTCTACCGCTGAGCCAACCGGCCAGGGCCTATCTGCTCTTTCTTGGCCCAACTTATAACTCCTATGCTTTCATTATTATTCCTTGGGTATATATTGCCTTAAGACGCAAGTATGCAATCTATTTGTTCAATTTTTCTTATATTTATGCCTTATTTTACCAAAGCATAAACTCCTTTTGAGGGTCCTGTCTTAGCTTGACACTTTTCTATCGCCCTGTAGCATCTTGGACGATGCTTGGCATCTAGCAGAAGCCAGGCCATGATTGTTGAGCACACCTGGTGTCGGAGTGGATGCACGATAAGACGTTCCTCTTACAACTTTTGTAAGGTATTTTTCCCCGCCGAGAAGGAAGGAAGGGGGCTGGAGCCACAAAGTGTGGAATAGCAAAGGCTTTATTTAGTACAGAGCGCATCCCACCTGGTGAGGTTCCCTGGCTCCGGGGAAAGATGGAGGCCAGGGAAGTTGCAAGTGGTGACCCGTGTGGGAGATATTTAAAGGGTCCCTAGGGTGGTCAAGCTAATATGACGTGGTGAAATCTCACTGGCTGGCAGACGGTCGCTTTTTTCCAAAGGGTTCCTGTGAAGCCTCTTTTGGCGCCCTTGGTTGTGGGCGGTCCTAGCCAAAGTTCGCGGGTCTGACCTTTCTTCCCATTATCCGCCGACCTTACAACTTTCTATTGGGAACCACTTTTCTGGCCAATACAATGTTGGTGGTACCTAGTGTTATCTTTATTTCTAACTCTATTCATCTCACAGTGATGAAATTATTGCCTTCCTTGAATAGATAAGATTTTCCACAGTAAAAACAGATGGTGTTGTCAAATATAAATAGAAAAATATTATTTCTTGTGGTGGTTAAGGAAAAAAAAGATACAGGAAAAAGAAAAAAAACATACCATAAGCTGTCTTGGCACAATCTTTCTGCCTTTCAAGTTGGGTTGCTAAGAAATAACATGTAGCTCATTTGTTATGCACAAAGGAGAAACTTAAGTTTGACTAGAGATTATGCATGTTGTGCAGCTGAATTTGTCACTAAGCCAGACAAAGCCCAACCCTGATTTAAAAGTCATGTGTTAAACTTTCAGATGGGGAATGTGGCTTTTGTCCTCTGGGAAGCCATCAGACCTACAATTCCCAGGGAGAACTCAGTTTCTGTCTTTTGCTAACTAACACCAAATCAAGCTACAGGATCCTGCTGAGTTCTGAAGTGCAATGTGCAGAAACCCTACCTGCTACCTTTGAAATGTAGGCATTCTACCTGATTCCCATTAGTTAGTTATTTGTGGGGTTTTTTTAGAAACCTGATCCTACTCCATCACTGCAGTATGCCCTGAGCAGCCTTTAATTATTCCTAATGCTGTGGCTGAGCTAAATCCCATCTCTTCTCTGCTGATAGGGCTCAAGTGGAGTCTTCACTTGCTAAAGAATTCAGGTACCCTTGTGTGTCATGTAGAGTTTGGTGGATTGAAGATAAAATGATGTAGCTATAACAGGAAGTATTGTGGTGTTTGCTCCAAACAAGGGAGTCTAATTTTTATTGTTTTGTTTGTTAATTTAAAATATTTTTATTGCATTTATTGTAGTGTTGTTGGTTAATAAGATCATCTAGGTTTCAAGTATATATTTCTGATATGAATCTGTGTATTGTCTTGTGTGTCCACCACCCAAAGTCAAATCATCTTCCACCACCATATATTTGACACCTTTTATCCTTTACTACCCCCTTAACACTCTTTCCTCTGGTAATAACCATACTATTGTCTGTGTCTATAAATTTTTGTTTTTGTTTGCTTTTACTGTTTGTTTATTTATTGCTTTCTATTTGACTTAGTTCACTTAGCATGATATTCTCAAGGTCTGTTCATGTTGCAAATGACAGGCAGTATTTCAGTGGTTTTCAACCTTTTTACACTTGAGAACCAGTAAAAATAGGAGGATTATTTCAGGGACCACTAAGGCAAAAATCACCCTGAGCATAAGCAAATTCGACTAAGATCATTGGGTCTCTAATCTTCATAGAACAGCAGGGTGGTTAACACTCTTGGAATCAATACGAAATTTCTGGCACACTGGTCTATGGATGGCAGGTTAAAAAACACTGCAGTATTGCATCTTTTCTTATGGCTGAGTAGCATTCCATTGTAATAAGTATCATATCTTCTTTATCCAATCTGCTATCGAAGGACACTTTTGTTGTTTCCATGCCTTGGCCATCATGAATAATGTTGCAGTGAACATAGAGGTACATATATCTTTAAAAATAAATGTTTTCAAACTTTTCAGGTGGATACCAAAAAGAGGGCTTGCTAAGTTCTATTCCTATTTTTTTGAGGAACAACCATACTGTCTTCCATACTGGCTGTACCAGTTTACATTCCCACCAACAGTTCTTTTTTCTCCACTACCTCTCCAACACTTGTTCATTAATGTTTAATAGCAGCTCCTGCCTGCTAAGCCCTGGGTGTACAATGATGAGCATGATACTTGTAGAACAGACCTCATAGAGCTTATAGTTTACTGGGAGAGAAATAAACTTTTAATCAAAAAATCAGATGAAGGTGGGTGATAAGAGCTATGAAACAAGGGATGGGGAACTAAAAGAGCATGTTGTGAAGAGCCTGGTTGGAGAGGGCAGGGAGGACATTCTTTAGAAAGTAATTTCTATATGGCCTTTACTTGGGATGGCAATGGCTTAAATGTCTGCCCTGTTTGGTAAGCTTGAGCTTCTATGTGGACTGCTTGGCACTGTTTCAAATTGCAACTACTTTATATAAGAATTAGCTCTTGGCCCTGGCTGGTTGGCTCAGTGGTAGAGCATCGGCCTGGCATGCAGGAGTACCGGGTTCGATTCCCGGCCAGGGCACACAGGAGAGGCGCCCATTTGTTTCTCCACCCCTCCCCCTCTCCTTCCTCTCTGTCTCTCTCTTCCCCTCCCGCAGCGAGGCTCCATTGGAGCAAAGATGGCCCGGGCGCTGGGGATGGCTCTGTGGCCTCTGTGGCGCTAGAATGGCTCTGGATGCAACAGAGCGATGCCCCAGAGGGGCAAAGCATCGCCCCCTGGTGGGCCTGCCGGGTGGATCCCAGTCGGGCGCATGCGGGAGTCTGTCTGACTGCCTCCCCGTTTCCAGCTTCGGAAAAATGAAAAAAAAAAAAAAAGAACTAGCTCTTGTGTGAGACTATTCTTATTTGGTCTTTGTCTCTGGTACCTGGCACAGAGTTCCTAAAACCCTTGGCATGTCCTGGTAGGGAGCATCTTTTGATATTCATAATGAGCCCCTACCAACCCTACCTGAGTTTATGCTAATGAAGGGACTCATGGTGGGCTTCCAGATAGCATCAAGATGGCGACTGGTCCCCGGAGGAACCAGTCATGAGGATTGGAACTTTCAGTCTACCCCTGACCTCTGAAAAGAGGAGAGGGGCTTGAGATTTTCAATAACCAATGGGCAGCAATTTAATCAGTCATGCCTAAATAATGAAACTTTCATAAACACCCCTAAATTAACAGGATTAGGGAGACTCCAGCTTGGTGGACAGATTGAGGTGCTGGGAGGGTGGCATACTTGGAGAGGGGCTGGGAACTCCCCCCATCCCTCCACAGAACACCTTGTCCTGTGCATCTCTTCCATTTGGCCTTTCCTGAGTTGTATCCTTTCTAATAAAACAGTAATACGAGGTAAAGTGTTGTCCTTAGTTCTGTGAGTTGTTCTATGTTCTAGTGAATTATTAAACTCAAGGAGGTGGTTGTGGGAACTCCTGAATTTGTCATCAAGTCAGACAGAAGGGTAAGTAGTCTGGATACCGGGACTTGTGACTCGTGTCTGAAGTGGGAACAGTCTTGTGGGACTGAACCCTTAAACATGTTGTATCTGACACTAACTCATGTCAGAATAGGATTGCGCTGTAAGACACCCAGTTCACGTGAGAGAAAATCATGTCAGAGGAAAAGACACCCCGCTGTGTTTATCCTAAATGTAAACCAGACTTTGTTCTGCTGCAGTAGAGGAGCAAACAGAAACCAGCGAGCCTGGCCAGCAGTCATTAACCCACTTGCAAATATGAAGCGTTGATTTGACACCAAGGTGAGAGTGAACTTCTTACTTAAAATAATAGATGACATAAGAACCTGGTTTTTCAAAACTGACCTGTTTCTCTTATAGTATTCTTGCCTAGTGCTTCACTCACCACATGTTATTTCAGGGAAAGTAGGAGCATGAAGAGATAAGCAGTGTTGATGGACTACAGTGTTTTAAAAGGTCTTTTTGGCCCTGGCCAGTGGCTCAGTGGATAGAGTAACAGCTAGACATCCTGGTTTGATTTCCAGTTGGAGCACACAGCAGAAGCTATCATCTGCTCCTCCTCTCCTCCCCTCCCTCTCCCCTTTCTCTTTTCCTCTCCCTCAGCTAGTGGTTTGATTAGTTTGAGTGTGGCCCTGGGTGCTAAAATAGCTCAGTTGGTCCAAGCACGTCAGCTTTGGGTGCTAAAAATAGCTCAATACTCAAGCATTGGTTGAGGACTGGGGTCGCTGGGTGGAGCCCAGTCAGGGTGCATGCAGGAGTCTGCCTATCTCCTCTCCGCTCATGTAAATAAAAAAATAAAAAATAAATAAAAGGTCTTCGCTGGGCTGGGCAGAGAAGCAGAGTGTTTTTCTTCTTTTTCTTCTCTTTCTCCTCCTCTTCCTCCTCCCCCTCTCCTCCTCCCCCTCTCCTCCTCCTCCTCCTCCTCCTCCTCCTCCTCCTTCTTCTTCTTCTTCTTCTCTCTCTCTCTCTCTCTCTCTCTCTCTCTCTCTCCAGTCCAAACTGATAGAATGTAAACGGTCCATTATCAGTCCATTATTGCAAGGTTGATTCAGAGAATAACTTTTTACTCAGGTTATCCTCTCACAGTGCAGTTCTGTGTTGTTTGGGCCACGTAGTTCTGCCTGGACCCCTGGGCCTTTTTGCGAAGATCTTTTTGACTTTGTAGTAGGATTTAAATGTTAGGAGGTGTCAGTGACCTTGTAACACTTGCTCTTTGGTTTCCTTGGAACCAAAGTGAAGGCAACTCAAGCTCACTTCATGGGTTGTTTTGTTTCAGTTTATGATAATGTTCCGAGGCCGTCCTCTTTTAGTTAATTTACCAGCAAAGAAATGGCTTTCTTTATGACTTCCCCTTTACATTTATGTGCCCCTTCAATGATTTCAAAGTACTTCCACAGTAATTATTCTACCACTAATATCAACTCTTAGGGTGATATTAGTGTGATTGTCCATATTGTACAGCTGAGGACGGGAAGGCTGGGATTGGGTGAATGATTTGCCTAAGCCAGTGCGGTTGGGGTGGAGACAACCTGGGACTCCTGTCCGGGCACACTTCACACTGCACCCATGGAAAGCCAGCCCCCACCTCTCACTCACCCTGTGGGGGGAGTGAAGAAGCTGAAGCTTCAGTCAATCAGCAGCATGGGCCCTCGGGGTTGGCAAAAGCAAAGGCATAAAAGTAAAGTAAAATTGGGCAGTCTGCACTTGCCTAAAGCAGCTTAGAACATTTCCAAAGCAACACGTCAGCAGGAGGAGCAATGTATGTATTCCCAGAATTGACGGCTACAATCACGACTCTTGCTGACCAGGAGATAGAAGAAAACTTCTGTAATAATTCCCAGCATCTGGGAACATAGACACCAGTAACATGTAGATAGAAGCAAAGCAAGAGGCTTTGAAAATCCCTTCCCCTGTAGTTGAAACTGTATCAAAATCTATGCCCTGGGCAGTGTGAGTGAGGTTAGAGGTGGCCATACTGTCTTGGAAGGTTGCCCCCCAGTGAGCCACATGGTGAAGCATCCTCTCTTCCTATCCCAGCTGTTCTCAAGTGAGTGATGGTCACAGTGATTACAGAATATATTTTTCAGTCAGCCCAGCCATTTGGGGTCAAACTCGAGCATTCCTGGACAGGAAATAGTAAGAGTCAATAAAACAAGCTGCATAGCTCTTTTTCCATTGTTCTATTGCCAGATATTCCCCACCTCTTCTTGAGACATTATGTTGTCTTTATAATAATGAAGAGCAAATCAGGAGGCTTATAATCATATTGAATGTATGAAAAGTGAAATAAAATCAAAACCTTATTTTTGTACAGTTTTGAAGTTTATACTTAGAACCGACCACCTCCTGGCTGTGTGGAGAACCATACAGTGTGTAAACCTGCCTTTACCTTGGATTGGTTGGTGCCGTATTTTTGCATCTGTGCCAACACTGGAGTGGTCACTGGAGTCATGTGATCTATTGCAAAATATGGCATGGAAATTACTAATTTAGGTGGAGAGCCAAACCCCCTAATATCCAACCTGGTTTCTTTTTACATGATAATACTTTAAAGCCAACCTGTAAAAGATTCATTTTAGATACAACTACTACTCTGTTACTAAATTAGCATTTTTGAGTGCTTAGTACCTGTGACTTTGCTAAGTATTTCATTTATAGTTATGTCATTTAATTGTTACAACAACTTCATTAATATCTATTTTACAGATGAGAATTTATTTATTTATTTATTTATTTATTTATTTTGTATTTTTCTGAAGCTGGAAACGGGGAAAGACAGTCAGACAGACTCCCGCATGCGCCCGACCGGGATCCACCCGGCACACCCACCAGGGGCGATGCTCTGCCCACCAGGGGGCGATGCTCTGCCCCTCCGGGGCGTCGCTCTGCCGCGACCAGAGCCACTCTAGCGCCTGGGGCAGAGGCCAAGGAGCCATCCCCAGCGCCCGGGCCATCTTTGCTCCAATGGAGCCTCGGCTGCGGGAGGGGAAGAGAGAGACAGAGAGGAAGGAGGGGGTGGGTGGAGAAGCAAATGGGCACCTCTCCTATGTGCCCTGGCCGGGAATCGAACCCGGGTCCCCCGCACGCCAGGCCGACGCTCTACCACTGAGCCAACCGGCCAGGGCCTTCAGATGAGAAAATTGATACTTAGCTTATCTAAGGTCAAGCAGGTGGTAAATGACAAAGTCAGAACTTGATCTTAACCATTCTGCTGCCCTCCCTGCCAGGGGTCTCAAATATTCATAAGAGTTTTAGGGTAAGAACTAGACCTAACAAGTGAAATATAGGCAGTAACAATACATTGAGGTCATGTGATACTCCTTTATTAAGTCATATTTTGGTAATATGGTATTAATTTATTTGAACCACATCTTACTAGGAAGGCAGGAAGAAGAGCCATGTAGAACATTCTCCCAGCATAGATTAAACTTTGGGTATCCCTCCTGTTATTAAATTGGTGGGTAAATGTTTCTGTGTCAAGAGGTTGTGTGGGCAGGATGTGCCCTTGCTCTGGCTATCTATCATGTCGATCTTAATTATTTAACAGAGACAGGCAGGCTAGAGAGCACTTGTTGATTTTGTTTCACTAAATGAATTACTGAGTAATGAGCAAGAAAAATATACAGATCTGATTTTTTTATTGTGTCTTACAGTCTCTCTAAAAGTTAGATTGCAGAATTTTTAAACATTTTTATTGAATTTATTGGGTTGACATTGGTTAATAAAATTACCTAGGTTTCAGGTGTACAATTCTGTAAGACATTATCTGTAAATCATATTGTGTGTTCACCACCCCAAGTCAAATGAGAGATGTCATAGTCTATATAAAACTCCATTTTATATAGCTCACTGGAGAGGCGGTGTAGCAGATGGCTCTTAAAGTTGGTGTGAATTCTGGGTTTGCTTTGTGAACTTGAGCAAGGTTCTTAGTTTCTCCAGCTCTCAGCTTTCTCACCGTTAGAGTCGAGCTCATAATACCTACCTCACCGAGTACAAAGTAAATCAGATCCTTCTCTCTTGCATTTCCTGCCCCCTTTTCATGCAACAAATAGTTACTTGACTCCCTTGTGTTAGCTCCTGTCCTGTGCACTGAGCTCTTCTTTTAAGAGCTCAAAGTGAGAGGCAGGAAGATACCTAACCAGCTGTTTGTGATGCAATTTAATGGAAGTTTAGTAGAACTGTCAGCATCCCCTGAATGCTATAGTAGCACAAGGTATGGAACAAATAACATGTTTTGGGGCTCAGTGGGCAGCAGTGTTCATTTTAAACATTCTTTGTGTTTAATGGTCATTTACTACTTGGTGAACATTAAGCCCTTGTATGTTATGGTCAGAAATTAGTTCAATCTAAACAATAGGCTAGTGTGCATTGCATGGCAATTTGATTTTTTTCATTGGATTTAGAATATGTTATACCAAATGTAGCATTCTTTACAATGATCACTATCAGAAGTTATTGATTCTATAAGACTGAAACCATTCAAGTACATGCTATGTTGTTGGTTTGATCATAGCTCACAGGGTTTTGGAATTACAGCACATACAGAGCTCCTAGTCTGTGGCAGGCCCTGGGGAAACAAGAAATCTCTTTGCCATCCTAGAGTATCTGGTCTTGGGGAAGGTGGACAGGGCATGATACACACTGCCCTTCTTTGGGTGATAGCTTCATAATTCCACTGGTTCCAGTATTATTCCTGTTGTATCATACTGTTAATTGTACAAAGAAGAATTGTGAAACTGTGATTTTAAAAGATAGCAAAGTCATTTAGGAATGCTGTGTCATTTATCCAGTGATCCATTACTGATTCAAAATGATTCACTGTCATTATGAAGCAGCCAGTCCTGTTGGATTTGACAGCGTTTCCCTGTTCAGATTTGTTAGATATCATATTTGGTGGGGAAGTTGGCAACTGTGACTTTTTCTCCTTTCTTCCTGAGGGGTGAAGGCTTAACCTTCTGATTCTCTGTGTCTTCCATAAGGGGATGGAAATGCGTGAGGCTCTATCTCCACACTCTGTTTTGCCACACTTTCTGACCCACTGTGCGAGTGCACCGATTGTGTCCACAGATCTTTCAGAGAGCCAGGCCTCCTCCTCCATGCCCTTGGCTCTAACTGGGTATTATCCTGACCTGGAATCATTTGTTCACACAATAATTATTTGCTAAGTTTTTTATGATGGGGACAAGGACAAGACTGAGACATGGGGTCACTGTAGGTGAGCTAATAACTTGTTACCCTGGGCAGGCTGTGATTTGATGTCACTTCACACTGTTATTCTTTAAATACTTGTTGCTGACATTTTTAAGAGGAGAAGACAAGCACTCTATCACAGGGAGGAGTAGCTAAGGAGGCTCTCTGGTTCCCCCCCTGCCCATTCCCAGGATCTCAACTGACCAGAAGAAAAATAGCAGGCTCCTTATCTTTCCTTCCCACCACAGTCTGTACAATCCCTGAGAAAAGTTCTGTAAAATACTGTTTTTGTTCAGTCTTCTTAAGTTTCCAGGGATGTTTTCAACACCCCATTGATGAACTGGTGCATGGAAGCCACTGTAATATCCAGGCCATCAATCTAGCACTGGGAAGAGTCTCCGGGCTAGGTCCTGGGATACTGCCTCGTCTTCAAGGAACTTGTGGCAATAGCTTGCGCTGTGTTATAACACTGAGAGAACTATTAGTAACGTGTTCTAGGAACAGAGAAGGAAGGGTGGCGATTCGTCCTGTGGATGTCAGGGTGGCGCATGGAGGTGATCCCAGTGCGGGGCAGAGGGTAAAGTGAAATGTTCCTTTCAAACTGAAATAATGGCATACTTTAATTTTACACTTTCTACAGCCTTAAACTTAGGGAATTGCACAAAGCAAGGAATAAGTGTGAAGTGTGCTGTAGCAGTGATTCTTACCATATCTGATGACCAGCAAAATGCCTTCAAGTGACTATGAGGAGATTCTTGACTTCTTGCTAAATCGTAAATTTTTAAATTTTATTTAACTTATCACTAAAAGACAAACGCACCCAAATGGAAAGCGATTCTTAAAGTCCAAAATTTTACAGTGATTCTTTGTTTTACTGCAGAAGAGTTTGTTTTGTCAATCTCTATTATTTCTATTGACAAGCAAGAAATTAGAGCATGCAGACTTCTTAATTTTTACAGTGAAAACCTTTGGGCCTGTGTTTTTCCATCAGAAGGCTTGGTTTCCCTATTGTTCCTTGATCCACAGTCGCTGGGGAGTATGCCCTTGTAAATATCTTTAGGGAAAACTTCTGAAAGGAGCTTTTACTAAGAAAGGGAATTCTCAATGTTTTGTTTTCTCTTCCAGATTTGTAGGTGATTTTCTAGAATTGATTTTTTTAACAGAAAATACATGTCTTGTGTCCTGCTAGGGAAAGAAGATGTTTTTGAGAGAGTAGTTGGTAATATGTACCAGTTTTAGAACAGTCATTAGCATAGCAAACTGGAGAAGCCCTCGTGCTGCTGGGCAGCTGGGCTGGCAGAGTTACTGTGCGTCCCAGGGCTGTTTTTCTCCTCCCCGACATGGGTGTTTCTTCTGGTCCAAGAAGCATGACCATTTAGTATATTCACATTCTCATCCTTTTAACTTGTACTTCTGTTTGCTGCTGGGGAGGAAGAAATGCGATAACTTCTGCAATGGTTTCTAAAATTAGAGTGATTTGGCTTTAGCCTGGATAAAGAACCTGAACTATATTTTGTTGTTTTTTACTTGACAGCCGTGGCTGTGCTCTGAGATGACAAGTTGTCATTATGAGAGAGCTTTCATTAAGTTCTACATTTATATCTTCTCAGCAAAATATTCCTCTGGTTTAGATCAATGTTAAGTAGAACAAAAGAATAAAGCTTGTTAATAAAACATCTTGGAAAGCTTTCACCCAACTTAATCAAAGAAATGAAAAATAAAGCAGTAATAATTTTTTTGTACATATGAAATTAGTGAATTTTTTTTTTAAATGATGATTTTCAAATCTGGTGAGGCTTCTACTCATATTGTTTATAGAAAAGAAGTGTACCTTTCTTGGGACATGATTTGATGTAACACATCAGAGGCCTTAAAATGTTCATGCTCTTTGAACCCGTTGCTCTCTTTTGGAAGTCTATGCAAAGGAAATCATATGAACAGAGTATAGAGATGTTTACAGCATTATTAGTAATAAAAAGAAAAAAATCTAATATTCCATAGTAAAATGGTTTTGTAAACTATGACATACCCATGTATGAACTATGTTTAGGGAAACTGGAACGACATCAAGAAAGCCTATGAGAAACGATGAAGCAAAGGAGATCTCTGTGTTGTGTCATTGCATTTTACAACACAACTGTGGAAATCCAGCAGTCCGGCAGAACAACACAGAACAAAACAAAAACCTGGGAAGAGAAAATAATCACAAATATCAAATCTTTTTCCTGCCCTTTCTTCCTATTTCCTGTAAGAAGCATAGATATAATCAATGGGTTTTTCTATCGTTTATTTATGAAGTGAGTGATAACCTTAGATATAATGTTTATCTTATTTTTCACTAAAAAATTTGATGTCCATATTTTATGCTTTATAAATTGCTGTGGTGATGAGATTTTAATCTCTGATTTGTGACAGTGATTTGTTATTTCCCGGATATTAGTTAACACCTTTTGTGAGAGGTCAGAGGTGATCTCTTTAACAACACTCACTTTTTTTAAAATGTTACTTTTTGCATGTTTTATAAAGTGTTATAGATAGTAGAAACTTTAGAACCACAAAAATAGATAAATTGTGTTGCAGTCCTGTGATGCATAAAATATAATAATATGTTTATGATTTCTCTTTAGGAATTTTTCAAGTAGAAGCTAATTGCAGAGTTTGCAGTTGATCAGCATTCATAGGGTAAGATTAACATTCTAAATTGTGAACACATGGCAAGATAATTACTATTACATTGGTAGGTTGGGGTAAACAAATATTGAATACTTAGTATGAAAAAAGATAACTATTTTTATAGATGGTTTAAATAAAATCTTTTTGATATTTTCAAACCAGTAATACAGAAAACTAAGTCTATGTACATTTTGGTAAAATGTCATCTTCCTGTGTTTTGTCAGTTTTGTATATAGGAAAGTGTGTGTGTGTGTTGATATTTGTCATTTTTTAACATTAAAAATCTAAAGAATGTAATAAATGTCTATAGTAGACTTAAATTACATGATTCCATGTCTATATTTTTCTGATTTTTGTTTAAGGCAGTGTTTTTCAATTCATAGAATTGGTTTGCCATGTTTCCACAGTAAGAGTTGTCTATGCTGTCCTAGAGGTAGGTCTGAAATAAACAAGCCTTATGCTCTGTTGCACCTGCAAGCATCATTCTTCTTTTATAGTTGTGGAAGATTAATCTTAAATTAGCTCTGTGGCAGAGCTTTTGACTTTGACATAATAAATGATCAATTTTTACACTTTATTAAATGGCATGATGCTCTAGTGTTGTGAATACAATATATGTCTTAAAAGTGTGTTACCCAGTTCTAAACATATAGTCAAGGTTGAGCAGTGGTGAGGACAGTGGGTCTATTCCCTTGTATTCTGAATCCTTCTTTTCATAGATTACTCTGACTTCTTGAGTATATCCACATTTCCCCGCTGATTCATTGACTTGACTACAAATTTTTAAAAGCTAACATCACCAGTTATTCCTCCACTTATGACTCTTCAGTGGCTCTTTCATCACTCCTGAACTGTTAATTATCCAAACTCTTTTTTTTTTTTTTTTTTTTTGCTAGAGAGACGATAGGAAGGGAGAGATGAGAAGCATCACCTTGTAGTTGTGGCACTTTAGTTGTTCATTGATTGCTTTCTCTTATGTGCCTTGACCGGGGGGTTCCGGCTGAACCAGTGACCCCTTGTTTAAGCCAGTGACCTTGGCTCAAGCCAGCAACCTTGGGCTTCAAGCCTGCAACCTTTGGGCTCAAACTAGTGACCATGGGGTCATTTCTTTGATCCCATGTTCAAGCTGGCAACTCTGCACTCAAGCTGGATGAACCCGTGCTCAAACCAGTGACCTCAGGGTTTCAAACCTTGGTCCTCAACATCCCAGGTTGATGCTCTATCCACTGCACCACTGCCTGGTCAGGCAATTATCCACTTTACCTTGGCTACAAGTACTCTGTCACTCTTCTACTTTCTGAAGGCACCTGACATTCCAGCTGAATGGCCTCCTTTCTGAGCTTCACACATCATAAGCTTCTTGTTCCTTCTTCCTGGAATGCTCTTCCATAGTATTATCACATACCTGACTCCATTTAGATCTACATTGTAATGGCAGTCCCTCTAAAGAGGCCTTTCTTTACCATCTAATCTAAGGTAGTTTTATAGTATAGCCCTGGACAGGTTATTTGGAGTGTCCTCCTGATATGCCAAGGTTGCAGTCAATCCCTGGTCAGGGCACATACAAGTATCAGCCAATGGATGCATAAATAAGTGGAACAACAAATAGATTTTTCTCTTTTGCTTCCTCCTTTCTCTAAAATCAATCAATTAAAATAAATGTAAGGTAGCTTTATAGTCTTCACAGTGTTTCTGATTTTATTGTGTTTGTGTTTATATATTTGGTTATTGGCTCACTGAGAGCAGGAAGCTTGTCTATATTATAACTGTATTTTCCTATATCTGTATTTATACTATACCTTGTTTATATTATACCTGTATTTCCTATACCTATATTTATACTATACCTATATTTCCTTGAACCTTTAGAATTCCCCTGGCACATAGTAGACATTCTAAATATTCATTGCATGAACAGATTAAGGTTCTGACCTCTCTTTGACAAGTGCTGTTGTTCAGCGATGTTTCACCCATTCTTTGGGATATTTTGCTTGAACTAAATGTAGTGCTTTTTAGGTTTAGCCTTTATCTTACTCATTTTGGCATTGAAGTGACAGCGTACAATGGGGGTGCCGCAGCTGTGCATGTTTTCTTTCCACAGTAGGAAATAAATCCTGTGACAGCAGAAACAGAGCCTTGTATCTCCTTGGTATGCCTTTGTAGTTCTAGCCTCCATAATTGAGTGCATATAAATGTTAACCTAGAGAAAGGGTTAAGTCTAGTTGCTTAATCATATATTTTTTAAATTTTATTTATTCATTTTAGAGAGGAGAGAGAAAGGGAGAGAGAGAGAGACAGAGAGGGAGAAAGAGAGGAGAGAGAGACAGAGACGAGAAGGTGGGGAGGAGCTGGAAGCATCCACTCCCATATGTGCCTTGACCAGGCAAGCCCAGGGTTTCGAACTGGCGACCTCAGCATTTCCAGGTCGACGCTTTATCCACTGCGCCACCACAGGTCAGGCTTAATCATATTTTTAAATATTTCAAGAGTACATTGGTTTGTCCATTCCAGAGCTAAAAAATAAAATTATTTTGAATTATATTTGAAAAAATTACAACATAGAATTGAGCTGGACTATATTTGCAACTTCATGTTTCAAAAGTCTGTTTCATTTTTCTTAGGAAGACGTATTAGGCAACAGAATCAGTTTTACCTTCCTGTTCTTTTCAAATTAGGACACTTGACCATAGTCCATCTTCTACTACACTGTGACTCTAGAGAAGCCCCTTGAACACCTCTGAACTTGTTTCCTTATTTGTAAAGAGCTGGGCTCAGATCTCCATGGTTTCTTCCTGGAGTAAATAGTCCATATGATTCTGCTTTTGTAAAAGGTCACTTATGGAAGAATTTGAAGAAGCAAATGGAATGATCTCTGCTTTCAACCAGTCATTTGAAAGGAGAGCCTGTGTGATTCACAAGGGACTGCATCGGCACTGAGTTTGGTTCTGTTTGATGCCTTGCTCACTGTGGGGTGAGGGTGGGGGTCAGGGAATCATTTTTATAAACAGTGAAGGTGGTGGAGAAGGGTTTGAGGTTACACATTCTCTCTAAGAATTATGCAGCCACTGGTGGCTTATGCTCAATGACTAACATAATAACGTGGCTGCAGTTTTCATTTTAAATGTGTTCTAGATAATTTGGTAGTTCACTAAAAACATCCAAGAACTGAGAGGTCTTTTTCTAAAAATGAAATTACCATCTAAATCAAATACGTGATATATTCCATGACTTTCAGAAACAAGGAAAAGTAAAGCAACATCCCTTAAAATTCATAACAACTCAGCTTTTATTAGGATATCTAGAGTTAGTCCCATGATTTTAATTGTATTCAGTAACTTTTTCCTGGGACTTTAAATGATTAAAGTGGTTTTCCTAAAATTTAGAATATTATTTATAAGTTTCATAGGCCCATTTCCACTCTACTCCTCTGGTAGGTGCAGAATGGTAGTTATACATCTCTGTTCTCCTTTGGTTTCTCTATGTTATTGGACTTTGAGGTCAGATTCTCTCCTTGAAGCTCTTTGACCTCTGTGCTCCAGAAATGGAGGGTGTGGCAAAAGTAGGTTTACAGTTGTCAGTATGGAAAGTAATACAATAATTGATAAATAATAATAGAAGAATAAATTCTTTCACATACTGTAAACCTACTTTCACCCCACACTGTACTGTGCTGGTCCTTTATTTCACTGACTCTGTTTCTCTATCTGCCTTTTTTGTTCTGCATCTGGTAGTCAGGTGCCTGATATATTTTCTAGGAGAGAAAAGTTCTATTATTTACTCAACTTATTCCCTCAAAGAATAAATTTATTTCTATGGCACTGTCTACTACTGAAATACTCATGACATCCTATGGGGGGGACCAAAGACAGCTAGCTGCAAACCTTTTGTGATTCTTCCCCTCAAGAGATAGAATCTGTCCTCCTCCCTTTTGGATGTGGGCTATCCCTGTGACCTTTTTGACCAGTTCAGTGGGGCAGAACTAAGGTGGAGTCATTTCTTAGGCTGGACCATGAAGAGATTTTTAGCTTCTGCTTTTAGGTGCTTGGAAGGTTTCCTCTTAGAGCTGAGCCCCATTGCTGTGAGGATGCCCACACAACTCTGTGGGGGAGCAGCCAGGGCCCTGATCATCAGCCCAAGCAGAGCTGCAGCCAGCAGCCAGCCCGAGGGCCAGCTCAGTGATTGAGGCATTTTTGAACCTTCCAGCCATCCCAGCATTGAAGCCACCACCATGTGAAACAGCTGCCTCATCATCCCACAGAATCATGCATGGAACAGATAGTTATTCTAGCTGCTAAGTTCTGGGATGGCTTCTTACACAGCAATAAAGAGCCCAGACAAAATCTGGTCCTGACAAGTGTGATGCTGCCGTAACAAAACATCTGGCCTCGCCTTTGAAACCAGGGAGCAGTGAAGACCTGAGGGGAGGTAAGAAGGCTAGTAAATGTTGGCTGGAAGAATGGTGAGGACACTGCTACTGGACAGTATAGAATGGTACCCTTGCTTTTCACAGTGACAGAAAAATCAGCAAAGTTGTTCCCCCCAGTAACATGAAAGATAAAAAGTGAACCTAATGAATTTGTGAATCTAGCTTAGGAGATTTTTTTTCCAGCAGAATATTAAAGTGCCAAGTAACTTTTTTTAAAACTACCTATAATCAAAGTATTGCAGAGATGAATTAAAAAAGATACTGCTCAGACTTTAAGTAGACTTTGGAGGAAATAGTTCCAAATGATAATTTACTAGGATCATAAAACTGTTTCTCATAGCCAGCTTCTCTACCAGTGAGAGGTACTCAAAGTAAGATATGGCCTCAGGGCAAAAGTTCAGGTCCAAAGCGCTACTACCAATAAAACTTGGTCTCAAGGTAAAAATAAAAGCCAGGGCACAGCTGTAAGACAAGTATTAAGATTTCAGAAGACTTAGAGCAGTGCCTCCTAGATCTTCTCAGCTACCCAGAAGGGCTCTAAGAATCTTAACCCTTTGAGTAGTACAAATGTTCATGTACGTCCTCATGCCTCCAGAGTGCAATCGTACATGTGTAAGGCAACATAATAAAAAGACAAATGTTTATTCTTCTTGTTTCTATAAATTGTTATCAAACAAACATGATTTTAAGTTAATAAAACTGGAACTGGAAATAATTTCATTTTTTGAAAAGAAACTCACTCCCAGGGGTCAGCGAGCATGAAAAAAACTCACTACTCCGGGTTGAGGGAGTTGTCTTATAGCATTGTGGACCTGATTTAGATGACAAGATCCTGGACTGCAGTCCTAAACTTGATGCTGTGATGTGATAAAACCTTGGAGATGGGTGTACTTGGGAGAGGGTGAGTGTGCTTTGTATGAATGGGAATGTCAGTCTTCTGTGGAAAGGGAATAGACTGTAGTGGGTTAAACATGGCTGCACATTCCTTGACATTCCTCCCTTTGGAAGGGGGTGTTTGCTTCCTTTCCCCTTGAATCTGAGCTGGCCCTAAGTCCTTTGACCAAGAAGATGTGTTGGGTGTGACACTGTATAGCTTCCAGGGCTCTGCCATAAAAGATCTACAGCTTTCACCTCTGTGTTTGGAATATACCCTCTTAGAACCCAGCCACCATGCTGTGCAAGGACATTCAAAAAGGAATCTGAAGTCTCACATGAGGCAGTTACCAGTCAGCAGTCAGCACCAGCTCCCTCCCAATGAATGGGGACATTTTGGGTCCTCCAGCTAGCTTTGTGCCAGCCAACATTAGGAAGCAGAAGAACCACCCACAGAATCACGAGATATAAAAAAGTATTTCTCTAAAAGCCTTTACAGTTTGGAATATGCAAAATAGCCAACATCCTTCCCCTCTATATGCTGAGTTCTGGTCTCCCTCTGGGAAAGGCCTTTGATACACCCTTCCTAAACATCTGAATGTATTTTTTTCTGTGCTCTGCATTTTTGTATGTTCAGTTCTTTATTGTACAAACACTTTATTGTGCACTGTGTGCTAGAAACTGGAAGGTTCTGTAATAGCATAGGAACAAAATCTGAATCTATTTGACTCCTTCTCCCTCTCTATCTGATGTTGGCAAGTGGTATACATTTTCATTTATAGTTTCATTATTTGCTTTTCAAATGCATTAAAATTTCCCTTTACTATTTCTGGCCCACATAATTGGTATAGCAGCTATACTATAGCCTTTCAGCCGCCCCCTTGTTTCAAATCCCTCCTCCTAAGCCCGTCCTGCAAATCTCTACAGCTCGGTGACTCACCGTTCTCTTACCTCATGGAGCTGAGCCTCTGAGGTGTTCATGTGGGAAATGGTAGCTGTTCCTTTGCGATCTGTGGAGGGGGTAGTATCCTAGACATGTAGTGAAACTTCCAGAAGACATAAAAGGTAGTGCAATTTTCCCAGATATTTTATTGCCAATCTATCTTGTGGGCTTTCTCCTCCTGGGAAGATTTAGGGGGAAAATAGTCATATATTTGGCCTTATCTGGACCAGTTGAATTGCTTTATTGGAGTGGGGCCTGGATTTCCTTTTTTGTGTTTTGTTTTTTTCAATAGTGCCCCAGGTGATTCTAATGTGAAGTCAAAATTGAGAACTGCTGTCATCAATTTATGCTTCTTTTTTTTTTTATTATTCATTTTAGAGAGGAGAGGGAGAGACAGAGAGAGAGAGAGAGAGAGAGAGAGAGAGGAGAGACAGAGAGAGAAGGGGGGGAGGAGCTGGAAGCATCAACTCCCATATGTGCCTTGACCAGGCAAGCCCAGGGTTTCAAACCGGCGACCTCAGCAATTTATGCTTCTTATACGGTCTCTGCACCAGCAGCAGCTATATTAACTAGGAATTTATTAGAAATGTACATTCTTGGGTCCTATTTCTGAGCTAATGAATCAGAAACTCTGATGGTAGGACCTCTCATGTTGTTTTAATAAGCTTCCCAGTGATATTTTTTGTGGATATTAATGTAAGAGAAACACTTTACTAGATAAATATTAGTTCCTTTCTAGGTCTCAAAACTACAGCTAAATTTGGGAAGGGTGTTTGTTATTTGAAATTTGCTATACTGACAAAATCTGAAATAATTGGTAAAGGACATAAACTGGCATACTAAGTGTCTTACTAGTGACCATTGAAGTACTTGTCATCAGATCTCTGAAGAGTAGTTCAAGATGTTCTTTATTATTTTATTTTTCAATTATACTTTGTATTTAACATAATTTTGTATTACTGTATTTCCCTATATATAAGACACTCCCATGTATAAGACATACCTTAATTTGGGGGCCCAAAATTTGAAAAAAAAAATTACATAAAGTTATTGAATTCAAGTTTTATTTATCATAAAATTCATACAACTCAACAAGCACAAAAGAGCAGGAAATGCAAGTAAAAATATCTACAATCACTGTATAAGACACAACCAGTTTTTAGACCCCAAAATTTTCCAAAAACTGTGTGTCTTATACATGGAGAAATATGGTAGTTTTAATTGAACAGCAGAGCAGATAGACATTCATATACTATAGGTTATAAAGTGTTCCCTCCAATAATTCAAGTGTCTACCTGATACTATAAATAGCTATAGTATTGTTGACTGTATTCCTTACATACCTAATTAGTACTTCCAGTTAGTACTTCTTAATCTCATCCACTTTTTTCATTTTACCACCCAACCCCCTCTTAAGGGTTATTTAAAATAAAGGAGCAAGTTAGCTCTGCTGATGCTTTGTTTTCCAGAGAGAGAATTCAAAGAGATGAGTTTAATTTCAGTTTGAGAGATCACAGATGGCAGTAGAATAGGTAGAAGCTATACTCACCTCCTCTCAAGACCAAACTGGAATTACAACTAAATTATAGAACAATAATCCTGAATATCTAACTGAAAAATAACTGAAGACAAGTCTTATAGCCAAGGATATACAAAAAAGCCATACTGACACTAGTAGGAAGGGCAGAGACACAAAGAGGGTTGACCCCACTCCTAAAAGCCAGGGCTGAATTCCAGAGGGATATCTTAGTTATGGGGAGGGTCCCCTAAGAGTGGGGTTTAAACCCCAAGCTTGGTTTCTTAACCCAGAGTACCAGAGCCTGGATGAGGTCCCCACATAACATCTGGCTGTGAAAAGCAGCAGGGGCTCTGCCACAGAAACACAGGACTCTGCTGGAGTTGTGGGCACCCTTTTAAGGTTGCCCATAACATGTAAAATTTTATTACCAGCCACTCATCTTGGGCTCTGGCAGGGGGAAGGCAAAGAAGACCAGGGTTACATGAGGAGAATCTGGGGTTTATGGCTCTGGGGAGTGACAGTCCTCAGGATCCCTGTGCTGAGTCATTCTCCCAGTCAGAGAATCAAAAAGAAAAGGGAATTTTTAAAAAATGAGGATAGGCACGGGCCAGTTGGCTCAGCGGTAGAGCATCAGCCCAGTGTGTGGAAGTCCTGAGCTCAGTTCTCAGGGCACACAGAAGAAGTGCCCATCTGCTTCTCCACCCTCCCCCTCTCCTTCCTCTCTATCTCTCTCTTCTCCTCCCGCAGCCAAGGCTCTATTGGAGCAAAGTTGGCCCGGGCACTGAGGATGGCTCCATGGCCTCCACCTCAAGCACTAGAATGGCTAGATCTTCTAGAAAGAAAATTAACACGATAAGAGTGGCCTTAAATGACACGCTAGATCAGATCAATTTAATTGATAGCTTCAGAGCATTTCACCCCATAGCAGCAGAATATACATTATTTTTTATTGTACATGGAACATTTTCTAGGATAGACCACATGTTAGGATACATAACAAGTCTCAATAAATTTAAGAAGATTGAAATAATATCAGGCATCTTTTTTTTACCATAATGGTATGAAACTAGAAATTAATCACAAGGAAAAAACTGAAGAGTTCACAGGACATGCAACTAAATAACATATAACTAAACAATGAGATCAAAGAAGAAATCAAAAGATACCTCGAAACAAATAAAAATGAGAACACAACAACCCAATATCTGTGACATAGCAAAAGCAGTCCTGAGGAAGAAATTCAGAGTACTACATGCCTACCTCAAAAAAAACAAGAAAAATTTCAAAATAACAGTCTAACTTTACACTTACTAGAACTTAGAAAAAGAACAACAAACAAAACCCAACATGAGTAGAACAAAGGAAAGAATAAAAATTAGAGCAGATATAAATGAGATAGAATATAAAAATAAAATATTAATGATCAATGAAACCAAGAAGTGGTTCCTTAAAAGATCAACAAGATGGATAAACCTTTAACCAAATTCATCAAGAAATAAAGAGGCCCTGGCCAGTGGTTTTGTGGATAGAGCATCAGCCTAGCATGGACATCCCAGGTTTGATTCCTAGTCAGCGCATACAGGAGAAGCAACCATCTGCTCCTCCCCACTCCTTCATCCCCTCCTCTCCCTCTTTCCCTCCCACAGCCAGTGGCTCAATTGGTTTGAGTGTGGCCCTGGGTGCTGAGAATAGCTCCATTGGAGCACATAATCCTCAGGCACTAAAAATAGCTTGGTATTTAAGCATTGGTCCCAGTTGGGATTGCCAGGTGGATCCTGGTTGGGGCTCATGTGGGAGTCCTCACTATCTCCCCTCCTTTCACCTAAAAAAAAATGTGGGGAGGGGAAGAAAAGAAAGAAAAGGGAGATACCTGACCAGGTGGTGAAACAGTGGATAAAGTGTCGACTTGGGATGCTGAGGTGCCAGGTTCAAACCTCAAGGTCACCAGCTTGAGCATGGCTCATCCTGCTTGAGTGCAGGCTTACCAGCTTGAGTCTGGGATCACCAGCTTGAGTATGGAATCATATTGTAGATTTGAGCCCAAAGGTTACTAGCTTGAAGTCCAAGGTTACTGGCTTAAACCAGGGGTCACTGACCCAGCTGGAACCCCCTCTCCCCCATGAAGGCACAAGAGAAAACAATCAATGAACAACTAAGGTGCCACAACTATGAGTTCATGCTTCTCATCTCTCTTCCTTCTTATCCATCTGTCCCTTTTTTTCTTTCACTTTTTTTTAGCAAGAGAGAGAGACAACCCAAATAAACCAAAAATAAAAGAGAAGATGTAACAATTAACTCCCCTGAAAAACAAGGGATTGTGAGAAAATATTATGAACAGCTTGTATGCCAACAATTTGGATGATCTGGGATAATGGATCAATTCATAGAAACATACAGTCTTCCAAAACTGAATCAGGAAGAATCAGAGAATCTGATTAGACAGATTACAACTAGTGAAATTAAAGCAGTAATTAAAAAACCCCCAAAAACAAAGTCATGGACCTGATGGCTTCACGGGTGAATTTTACCAAGCATTCAAAGAAGAACTAACACCTATACTTCTCAAACTATTCCAAAATTTTTAAGAGGAAGAAAGACTCCCAATCTCATTTTATGAGGCCAGCGTTATGCTCTTTTAAAAATCAGATAAAGACACTACAAAGAAAGAAAATTATAGGCTACTATTCCTGATGAACATGGATGTCATAATCCTCAACAAAATATTAGCAAATCAGATCCAGCAATATATTCAAAAGACCATACAGTGATGAAATGGGATTTATTTCAGGGATGCAAGGTTGGTACAATGTCTGCAAATCAATGTGATACACCACATAAACAAAATGAAGGATAAAAACCACATGATCGTATCAATAGATGCAGAAAAAGCATCTGATAAAACCCAGCACCCATTTTTGATAAAAACACTCTCAGCAAAGTGGTAATAGACAACATACCTAAGTGTCATAAAGATCAAATATGACAAACCTACATCCAACATCATAGTCCATGGGCAAAAACTACACGTTTCCCTTAAGATCAGGAACAAGACAGGATATCCACCTTCACCACTCTTATTCAACATAGTACTAGAAGTCCTAGCCACAGCAATCAGACAAGAAGAAATAAAAGGCATTCAGATTGAAAAGGAAGAAGTGAAACTGTCATTTTTTGCAGATGACATGATATGTTTGCACAATGAATTACTACTCTGCCTTAAAAAAAAAGCTACGCTTTTTGACAATATAGATGGACCTGGAGAGCATTTATGTTAAGTGACACAAACCAGTCAGAGAAAAGACAAGTAGCAAAAGATTTCCCTTAAATGTGTACTCTAATGAACCACTAACAAGCAAAATAGGGACAGATTCATAAAGAACAGGCTGACAACTTTTGGGGGTCAGGGGCATATAAAACTGAGACTTATGGACATTGATAAAAGTGAAGTGGTTACCAGGGGGAGGAGGATATAGAGGAGAAGGGGTAGGGGAAAGAGGTGGGGGAAGGGTGTAAAAAGGGACAAATATAAGGTGACGGAAAATGATTTGACTTTGGGTGATGGGTATACAACATAATCAACAGTTCAAATACTATAGAAACATTTACCTGAAAACTGTGTACTCTTATTGATCAATGTCACCCTGTTAAACTTAGTTTTCTAAATAAAGTTTAAAGAAAAAAAAAAACAGTAAAATTTTATTAACCAGTCTCACTCCAATAAAATAAATAGAAAAGAAAAAAATTTCCGGTTATATATGTTAGACCAAAAAAAATCTTGAAGTAGTACTAAACATTTTAAAGGGATATAAAATTACTTTAAATCAATTTTCAGTGAAAGTAAATAGAGAAACCCCATTTTGAATTGTTTGGCTATATCTCTGCCTGGGGTCGGAGACAGGGATCTTTGAAGTAGGGTCCAATATTTAGCATATAAAGACTCTAAATACCATCTGTTCATTGTTTGTTTATTTTTTCCCTGGTTATTTTGGAAATGCTTTCAAAGTAAAATAAGGACTAGTGGAAAGTAAAGATGCCTAACTTGAGTGTTGTTGTTTGGGTCTTAGAGACTTTGGGGTTAGATTGTCAAATGAATTCATGTGCTTTGAAAAGCTTTTATTATTTTTTAATGAAGTTTAAAAACTAAAGAAATGGGATTAGGACCATAAAATCCTTTACTCTTAACATTGTTTCTTTGAACTGATTTAGTGCATTTGTGTATTAGAAGTAGAGCTCTAATTTGGATTAAGTCCTCATTGTTTACAGTAATATGGTCTGGAAAAAATTTCCTGGACACACAAACAGTATTAAATTTTGTAAGGACAAAGGACAGCTATGCTCTAGCTCTCCGGTTAAACACTTCAATGGGAAAAATTAACATAAGCCAATATAGAGGAATGCTTGAGACTTTTCATACATCATTAAATTCAGATGTTATATATTTATATATTTACTCTTAGATCAGTGGAAAATGTTTAGGAGAAAATGTTAGCCGAGAACATAGATTATATAATATATAACTAGAGACATCACAGAAAGCTGTACGTTTGCATGCTTATTTTTCAAAACATAGTGATAGAACCCAATTATAATGCAGATGTTGGAATAAATTGATATCTTAATCATTTAGAGCTGCTATGACAAACTAGATTGGGTGACTTAACAAATATTTATTTCTCACAGTTCTGCAAGCTAGAAAGTCCAAGTTCAAGGCACATTGTGTCTGATGAGAGCTCACTTCCTAGTTCATAGACAACCATCTTTTTGCTGTGTCCTCACATGGTAGAAGGGGTCAAGAGAGCTCTCTAGGGTCCCTTTAATAGACACATTGCTCCCATTCAGAGAGCTTCTCCACATGAACTAATTACCTCCCAGGTACATCAGCTCCTAATACTATCACATTGGGAGTTGGTTTCACGTTTGTTTTTTGGGATTCACATTCAATCCATTGCAATTGAAGAAGAGAGTTAAATATTCAGCTTTTTCTTTAGTTTTTAAGAGCACCAAGACTGGCACAATTAATTGGATTGAATGAGACAGGGTGGTCTGGTGGACAAAGCTTGAGATTTGAGTCTGAGGACGTAGATTCTTGTTATATGTGTTTCCTTCTGGTTTTGTCACCTTGGACATGGTACCTTCCTTGGGCCTGCCTTATATTCTATGTTTATAAAATGTGAAAAATATTTATCTCAATGACTTGTTTTAAGTATAAAACAAATGAGTATAAATAAAAGTGATTTGATACTAAGAAACTGGATATTAGATTATTATTAATAATAGATTTTTATTTTTTCTTTTGACAAGGAACTCATCAAAGGAAATCTGCATTAAGTGATTAAAAGAAAAGTTTATAATCCTTTTTTTTTTTTTTTGTATTTTTCTGAAGCTGGAAACGGGGAGAGACAGTCAGACAGACTCCCGCATGCGCCCGACCGGGATCCACCCGGCACGCCCACCAGGGGGCGATGCTCTGCCCCTCCTCTGCCACGACCAGAGCCACTCTAGTGCCTGGGGCAGAGGCCAAGGAGTCATACCCAGCGCCTGGGCCATCTTTGCTCCAATGGAGCCTTGGCTGCAGGAGGGGAAGAGAGAGACAGAGAGGAAGGAGGGAGGAGGTGGAGAAGCAAACCGACGCTCTACCGCTGAGCCAACCGGCCAGGGCCCTAATTCTTTTTTTTTTTTTTAACAGAGTCAGAGAAAGGGATAGATAAGGACAGACGGACAGGAACGGAGAGAGATGAGAAGCATCAATCATCAGTTTTTTGTTGAGGCACTTTAGTTGTTCATTGATTGCTTTCTCATATGTGCCTTGACTGTGGGCCTTCAGCAGACCGAGTAACCCCTTGCTCGAGCCAGTGACCTTGGGTCCAAGCTGGTGAGCTTTGCTCAAACCAGTTGAGCCCACGCTCAAGCTGGCAACCTTGGGGTCTCAAACCAGGGTCCTCCACATCCCAGTCTGACACTCTATCCACTGCGCCACCACCTGGTCAGGCTGGAAAAGTGTATAATTCTTAAAAAGACAAAATCTCTTTACAATTTTCAATTAGAGTAAATATGATTAACCTGAGTAAGTTATAGTTCTCTGACATACTACTTATAGTAGATTCTCACTACAGTTACTTAAAAATATTACTATAGTTGGAGATTTGTGTCTCTGTGCTTTCCTAGAAATACTGTTTAAAACAGAAAAAGTATTTGCAGTATTTTATAAAAACTGTATTGTATCAGAAGTATCATCCTAATAGCATTCTGGAATTATGCAATAGTTTCTTTTCTGGCACATTACAGATGCAGTGCTGTGGAAGAATATGTAATATGTTCTACACGTTAAATGTCATAAATGCGGTTATGTATCATATGTAGCAAGTCTTTGAAAAATAAATTGTGAATGAGAATAAGAAACTTATGCTTCAGTGGTGCTAAATATGAATGAGGATACATACAGCTAGATTGTCATACACACTAACTGTACTCTCTGGCCTGTGGAATAATTGGAAACTTGTTAGTTAGTATTACACAGGCTTGACACATTAATTGATAAATCCAAAGTAAATTTCAGACATGTCCAACTTTTTTATTTTTGAAAAATGACAAGGATGCAAGATTATTTCTAAAAATATATGAAACAATTTGAGGTCGGAACTCTGGGCTATATTTCAAGTACTTAATAAACCAAAACAGTATTATTATCTTCAGGGCAAATATCAAATATATGATAACCATCCCAGCAGCTTTCAGAGTTTCAAGTACTTAATAAACCAAAACAGTATTATTATCTTCAGGGCAAATATCAAATATATGATAACCATCCCAGCAGCTTTCAGAGTTAATATAGGCACAACAAAATTTCACACCCAATTTAAAAATTTTTTCAGAATGTTGTCACATTTCAAACTGATTAATATATGTCTAAACTATTACAAATCATTGTTTGAGGAAGATGCTAAGAATGATTTTCATTGACCTCGAAGGTAAAAAAAATAAGTATAAAAGTGTAGGTACATTTAATAATATCAAAATTTTGGAGAATTCAGCCATATTTTTGATCTGTGTCTTTAAAATGTTATTTAGCCTTGGCTGGGTGGATCAGTGGGTAGAGTGCCATTCTGGCACACCAAGTTTGTCAGTTCGATCCCTGGTCAGGGCATATACAAAAAGCAACCAGTAAATGCACAACTAATGGGACAATTAAGTGGAACAATGAGTCGATGCTTCTCTCTCTGTCTCTCTCAAAATCAGTGGAAAAAATTTTAAGTTATTTACTGGTGACTATTTCTAATGAAATTAGCTTAAATTTTAAGAGCACTGAGTCTTCTTATTAGCATAGATGTGTGGTTTTAAATTAGGGTGCAGAAATTACAGGGTTTGATAGGATATCTGATAAATGCAAATAGGACCAACTGTGTGTATAGGACTGTGAGAGAAATAACATTTTTAGACTGCATGGAAAAAGCCAAGTGTTCATCTAAGTATTGTAGATACAGGATTTTTAATTGTTATATCTAAATTTTTATAGTAATTTTTCTGTACCTTAAGGGAGTTCAGGGAGTGAGTATGATCTGATTTGTGAGTGGGATCCTGTATATATAGCTTTGCCAGGATGTGCCACAATGTGGAAGGTGAACTGGTTTTTAAATTTTTATTTACTGTGTTATGTCTTATGGTAGAGAAGTTCTCTGAATATAGTATCTCCAGTTTTTTTAAGTAACTGCACCAATTTCAAAATATCTATGCTTTCTCATAGAATGAAGACCAACACAGAGATGGTGTGTCTAAGAAATTTTAAAAGGTGTAGGCCTCCTGATTGAAATATAGTCAAATTACTGGAATCATTTTTTTATTGTCGTAAGTATAACTATTTAAAGTAAATTATTTGGTCAGTGTTGACTTGCGTTCTTTGTTGAAGAAATATTCATTCTCTCTCATATACCTATATCATTGTTAGAGCTGTTTTGAGTTTATATTCTTCTGCAAATTAGTTGTATATTTTGAATTAATTTAACTCAGGATCCTTGAGAGAACAAATAAAGCCATAACCTTTGAAGCTGGAACAGTCCTTAGAGCTGTTGTGGTTCATGTTCTGTGTCCATTATAAGAAATTCCTTTGCAAGGTCCCTGATAGATGGTCATCTTATTCATTAGACCCTGGTAAGGAAAGGGGCCGAACTATTTCACAGAATTGCCAGTTCTGTGGATGTTCCAGTACAAACTGAATCAAAATATGACTTTCTGAAATGTCACCCACCTAGGTCTGCCTCTGGAAAAAACCATTTATTCTTTCATCAAATAATCGTGAAAAAAATGTAAAGAAATTCTCACATTTCCCTCCTCGTTATGTTCTTTTGTTTATATTACAATTTTTTTTTTCAATTACAGTTTACATTCAATATTATTTTGGTTTCAGGTATACAGCATAGTGATTAGACGGTCATATACTTTACAGAGTGATTCTCTCAATATTTCCATTACCCACCTTGCACCATACTTTGGTATTACAATATTATTGACTAAATTCCTTATGCTGAACTCTCTGTGACTATATTGTAACTACCAATTTGTACTTCTTAATCTCTACCTTTTTTACTCAGTCTCCCAACCCCCTTCTGTCTGGCAACCATCAATCTGTTCTTTTTAACTGTAAGCCCATTTCTGTTTTGTTTGTTCATGTATTTTGTTCTGATTCCACATATAAGTGAAATCATATGGTATTTATTTTTTTCTGACTCACTTTTTTACTCACCATAATACTCTGTAGGTATGTCTATCCATGCTGTCCCCAATGATAAAATGTCATTCTTTTTTTTATGACCAAGTAATATTCTGTTGTATATATGTGCCACTGCTTTTTTTACCCACTTGTCTGTACATGGAAATTGGGGTGGTTACATCTTTGGTTTTGTAAATGCTGCTGTGAATATAGAGGTGCATATATTTTTAATTAGTTTTTGGGGTTTCTTCAGATGTGTACCCAAAAGTGGAACCCTGGGTTATAAGGCAGTTTCATATTTAAGTTTTTGAGGAACCTCCATACTGTTTTTTACAATGGCTGCACCAATCTGCATTCCCACCAACAGTGCACAAGGGTTCCTTTTTTGCTACATCCTCGCCAACATTTATTATTTGTTGATTTATTGATGAAAGTCATTCTGACAGGTGTGAGGCTGTATCTCAATGTGTTTTTCATTTTCATTAGTCTGATGATTAGGGACATTGACGATCTTTTCATATGTTTATTGGCTATCTGTATGTCCTCTTTGGAGAAGTGTCCTCTGCCCATTTTTTAATTGGATTGTTTGTATTTGGGGGATTGAGTTGTATGAGTTCTATATAAATTTTGGGTATTAACTCCATTTTGGATGAATCATTGGTAAATGTCTTCATTCATTCGATATGTTGTATTTTTGTTTTGTTGAGGATTTGTTTTCTTTCCTTTGCAAAACCTTTTTAGTTTGATATAGTACCATTTGTTTTTCTTTTGTTTCCCTTGCCTGAGGAGCTATATCAGAAAACAATATGGCTAAGGGAAATGTCAGAGGTTTTACTGCCTATGTTTTCTTCTAGGAAGTTTATGATTTCAAGTTTTACATTTTGATTGGAGTATTCTATCTGTTTACATTTAAAGTGATTATTGATAGGGATAGGTACCTATTTATTGCCATTTTATTCTTTTTAATTATTTTCCATTTATTTCTTCTTCCTAAGTTCCTTAAATATTTTTTGTGTTACTGGTTTGGTTGTAATGAACTTCTTTAGCTTTTTCTTGTGCAGGAAGCTCTTTATTTCTCCTTCAGTTCTAAGGGATAGCCTTGCTAGGTAAAGGTGGTCTTGATTATACATCCTTGCTTTTCATCACTTTAATATTTTGTGCCAGTTTCTCTGGCCTGAAATGTTTCTGTTGAGAAATCAGCTGACAATTTAATGGGAGTTTATTTTTAGGTTACTAACTTCCTTTTTCGTTGCTGTTGCTTTTAAGTTTCTCCCTTTGTTTTTAACCTTTGCTATTTAATTATGATGTGTCTTGGTGTGGGCCTCTTTGGGTTCATCTTGTTTGGTATTCCCTGTGCTTCCTAGACCAATCTATCTTTTTCCTTCACCAGATTAAGGAACTTTTCAGTTATTTTTTTCTTTAAATAAGTGCTCAATCCATAGCTCACTCTGTTCTCCCAGGACCACTGTGATGCAGATATTGTTCATCTTTATGCTGTCCTAGATCTCTTTTTAACTATCTCAGTTTTAAAAAATTATTTTCCTTTTTTCTTCTCTGATTGGTTTTCTGATACCTTATTTTCCAAATCACTGATTTCATCCTCTGCTTCATCTATTCTGCCATTGATTTCTTCTCATACAGTGGTACCTTGAGATACAAATTTAATTCGTTCTGTAACCAAGCTCGTAAGTCAGTCAACTCATATATCTAACTGCCGATACTGGACCCATGCGCCAATGCGCCAACTAGCAGCAGCTTCCTGAATCAAGAGTCGTATCTCGGAATTTCACTCAGATCTCAAACAAAAATATGGACCAAGTCACAGCTCATATCTTAAAAAATTCGTATGTTGGTCTGTTCATATCTCAAGGTACCACTGTATATTCTTCATTTCTGACGAGTTTTTTCTTATGTTTTCTAGGTCCTCTTTTATGTTTGCTATATTTTTGTTGAGGTTATCACTGAATTCATCCATTCTTACCCTACATTTCTTGAGCATCCTTATAACCATTATTTTGAACTCTGTATTTAGTAGATTGCTTGCCTCCATTTAGTTCCTTTTCTGGGGATTTTCTCTTTTATTTGGGGCATATTTCTCTTTTTCTCCATTTTGGCTGCCTCTCTGTTTTTGTTTCTGTGTATTAGGTAAATATGCTATGCCTCCCATTCTTGATGTGGTGGCCTTGTGTAGTAGGTGTCTTGTGGGGCTTAGTGTCACAGTCTCCCTTATCACCTGAGCCAAGTGTTTTAGGAATGTTTCCTGTGACGCTTATATGAACCTTCCTGTCATAGTTGAGTCTTGAGTGTTATTGGCCTGTCTTGATAGGCCCCTAGACTGGCTGACTATGTTGACTGACCTTGACTATAGTGTTAAGTTGCTGTGCATGGGCTAACACCATAAAGTGGAATTCACTCCAGTAGAGTCTGGTTCCTGCTGATATCTCCCTTTGATTGTGACACTTATGGACTAATTTGGTCATGCTCTGATATGACCTGAGACCTGTCACATGGTGTGTTGGTTCTCAGACCTTTTGTGAGGAACTCTAGTGCAGGTCAATGTCAGGCACTGCCTGTGACCAGCCCTGCGCTACATAATTGGAGCTACAAAGCAATCTACAGTTTGTACCTGCTTCTCCAGGGCCCAGAGGGAGAGGCCAAGCTGTGTACTAACTGGTTTCTACCAGCACCATGCTTGGGGGGGCAGGCCAGCAAAAGGTCTAAGCACCTGAGGTATACCTCTACCTGCTGGCTGCCTGTTAGGCTGAGTCACTGAAAATGCCTCTGGTAGCGTATGACTTATGACAGGTAGGTTCTTAGTGAGTTACCAGTTGGGGGCATGTAGTATTCACCAGATTTATACAGATTGAAATTGAGCACAGGTGCTGGGTGTGATGCCACTGAACAAAAGTCTTCATGTACACCACGGCCAGCTGAGAACTCTGTGTGGTAGAGTGGCATCTCAGAGAGTTTTCAGGTTGAGGCCAGCAGAGTTCATCAGGTAAAAGCAGACCAAGATATATAGGCTTGTGGAGGAAGATCTTCACACAGGAATGATGGTAGGTCTGATTGGATGTGTGAAGACAAAATGGCTCTTAACCTAGAGTCATACAACTCAGTCCTTCCCTGTCATCTCTTTCACCCACTGAGTATGCTTGGATCTGCTTGAGAGTCCCCCAAGAAAGCCTGCACTGCTGGCCTAGGCTGGCCACAGTCTGCCAACTGTACTCAGGGCACGAGCTCAACAGAGTGGAACCACAGGAATCAAGCAGGTGAGGCTGGTGCATTCCCCCAGACTGGCAGGGCACAGAGGGCAGTGCTGGGCCCAGAAAAGATGGTGTCTTTGGGAATTGTCAGGGAGGAAACTCGGTGCATGGACCTTGGCAGCTGTCCCTTCAACTCTCTTCCCTAAGGGATACAACCCAGTCTCTCCCTGAATGACATCAATTTACTCAGATTCACTTTCCTTCCACCAGAGCCCATGGTCAGGGGCCACAAATGAGTTTTGTTTTTTTTTTCTCTAGCCCTTTAAGAGAGTGCCTGCATTTCTAGTAGACCCATCTCTCCCTGGTATTTGAAATCTTCACTGTTTTTCACAGCCAAATGTTATTTGGGATCCTCTTTCAGGCTCTGGTGCTCCAGGCTGGGGAATCCTTGCTCCTGAGAAGGGACCTTTGCAGCTAAGATATCCCTCCAGATTCTCATCCACTACATGTGGATTCAGGGGCAGCCCTTTTCACATTTCCACAGTTCCTATCAGTCTCAATGTGGCTTCTTCTATAAATTATTGGTTATAAAATTTCTGTCCAGCTAGTTTTCAGTTGGTTATTCAAGTTGATTGTTCTATAATTTAGTTTTGATTCCAGTTTGGTCCTGAGATGATGTGAGTATAAAGTTTCTTCTTATTCCATCATCATCTTGGATCCACCTTCCCTAATCATTTTTGTTTTGTTGTTGTTGTTGTGTTTTTCTGAAGTTAGAAGCGGGGAGGCAAACAGAGAGACTCCCGCATGCTCCCGGCCAGGATCCACCCAACATGCCCACCAGGGGGCGATGCTCTGCCCATCTGGAGCATTGCTCCGCTGCAATCTGAGCCATTCTAGCACCTGAGGCAGAGGCCATGCAGCACCTGGGCCAGCTTTGCTCCAATGGAGACTTGGCTGCGGCAGGGAAAGAGAGATATAGCAAGGAAGGAGAAGGAAAAGGGTTGAGAAACAGATGGGCATATCTCCTGTGTGCCCTGGCCTAGAATCAAACCTGGGACTTCCACACACCGGGCCGACACTGTACTGCCGAGCCAACCTGCCCAGGTCCCTAATCATTTTGAATCTCAGCTAAATGTCATCAGTCATCTGTGTTTCTCTGTAGATAATGCTTTGCAGGCAAGTGGCTCCTGATTTTTTCATTGCCATCTATCTTTAACCTATAACTGAGAATTGGGTTCCAGGTGTGATCCCACTAAGCAGGCACAGAATGATTTGTCACTTTATCTGGGTTTATCTAATAATGTGGCCCCAGATTATAGTAATATTATAACTATAGTTAGAGTTAATATCGCACATAGCTATATTTAACATAATAACTATCATGCTATTAGCTAAAAATATAAGTGTCTATTGACTAAAATCCCTAGGTATATTTCACATGTTCATCCAGCAACATTTTCTCCCATCCTGCCTGCCATCATGTTTATGGTATTGTGGAGTCTAAGTCCAGGACTTTCTATTTGCCTCATATAATCCTCTTGGTTTTGGTTTTTTGTTTGTTTGGTTTTTTTTTAACCACCCACTGGTTCCACAGTAATGGTGGTTTATATTATTTTATTTTTTTCCGAGAGAGAGACAGACAGACAGGAATGGAGAGAGATGAGAAGCATCAATCATTAGTTTTTCATTGCGTGTTGCAACACCTTAGTTGTTCATTGACTGCCTTCTCACATATGCCCTGACCGCGGGACTTCAGCAGACCGAGTAACCCCCTGCTGGAGCCAGCGACCTTGGGTTCAAGCTGGTGGGCTTTTTGCTCAAACCAGATGAGCCTGCGCTCAATCTGGCGACCTCGGGGTCTCGAACCTGGGTCCTCTGCATCCCAGTCCAATGCCCCATCCACTGTGCCACCACCTGGTCAGGCAGTTTTGGTTTTTGTCTTGTCTTGACACACAGTTATGCTTAACTGCAGTTGGATGAGGCAAAGTGGGAGGAACTGAGAGAAATAGACTACACAAAAGGAGGGATGCCCTGGAGAATTGTATAGTGAAGACATAGGTTTTAACAGGAATTTGAATTCCTATAATATGACATCATGTTCAGAGAAGATGCAGGTAGAAAGTGGTGTTCCAGTCCAGCAGTTAACATTAGAGATCATGGCCTAACAAGTAGGAAAGCAGAAAAGTATAGGGTTCAGGGTCAGATGATAAGGAAATATGCTGGGGCTGACCAGCAAAAAAGAACACACTTATTTACAGGTTGCAGAGCATCTGTAATGGAACTCTCAGGTTCAAGGAAGAACACCAGTCCCTAAAAAGAGGGGGAATGAACTCAAAAAATACTTTGTTGGGGATACTACCAGTACTAGGATATCTAGAAAAACTCATACCCAGGAAAGACAGTAAGACTTCAGATTCAATAAAGTATAAGAACTGAACCAACTGCAAAAGATAACCATGCCACTATTACCAAATATGTTATTAGATTCAAATATTTTCATTTATGTCTTAGTCTGTGCTATATTACAGGTGTTCTGTGTTAGATTCAGGGAGCTGTGCTGTGGCTGCCAGAGTGTAACTATTGAAGGAGCAGGAACAGGGAGTGCTGACAGGGCCCCTGTGAGGCTGAAAACAAAGAAGTTTATGTTTGAAATTCGCCACTAAGCTAAACCCGGCCCCTGTTGCTATGCCGGCCCCTGTTGCTATGCTGCGTGCGACCTCCCTAGCGAATAGCTAACTGCCACATCTGCTTCTGTATAATGCTTGCTCACTTAGGATATATAAGGACCTGGCTGTAAGCGCCAGGCGCGACTCTCATTTGCAGCTCCTTGTGAGTACGGTGTCTCCGGACATCTTGGGAGTTTGCCTCTGCGCAGGTTAAACTGGCCAGTAAAGTACCATCTACACTCCTGAAAGTCTTTGACGTTTGTTCTCGCACCCGGTGGATGCAACATTCTGGATTTTACTAATTAACAATTTTTAAAACAATTGATTCAAAAATATTTTAATGACCCAATGTTTTTAATGTTTTATGTAGGTTTCTTTCTGAACATTACATAAATCATTTATGTAAAGAACACTGAGTACTTTTAAATATGAAAATGTAAAATCCACATTGTTTTTCTGAAGGCAAAAATAATTTAATAATAAACTATGCCCTTAGTCATTTATTCTATTACTGCTTTGTCATGAAAACATTAAACATGAGAGAGAGTCTTCAGGGTAAAATAGTGTTCTGAGTTTTTATTCCCAGTCCCTTTTTAAACCATTACTGTTGTTTGTCATCTTTTAAATCCTCTACGTTGGACATGAACTTAAGTTACAAAGCAAGAGCTTGAGGGAAAAGGAGTTAATGTATTAAATTACATTTTTTTAAACATAGAATTGTCATATCCCTCTGGAATTAGCCTGAGAGATAATTTTATAAAGCAGTGCTGACTCAAAATAGGTTCCTTGTAGTGACTGAAACACAACTCTTGGGCTATCACCAATGCACCAGACACGGGTAGGATGTGGAAAAGAGCTTCCTCAAACCTTTGGGAGGATGTAACATGTAGCCAGGAACAAGTACTTAAGAATAAGTTTTCTAAATATTGATTAAAGAAAATTTGGATTTTGGTGTTTAATAGCCTAGCATGGAGTCAAAATTCAGGAGGAAACTAGACAGTCGCTTCACGTCCTGCCCCAGTCTGGTTATCAGCCAAAAGGCATCTTATCTAAGTTACTTTGCTGTGCACATTTTCAAATGAAATTGACCAGTCCTGCCTTCAAGGCGTTGCCCCTGAGCTAAATCCTACTTAGGCAGGCTATGTATGGACAAGCATTAGAGTTCAATATTTATTTTGATACATTTACGTCAGTAACTTTTCTTTTATTTTTCTCTTCCAGTTTCTGTACTCCTACAAAAAAAGTCATGATTACACTAACAGAGCTCAAATGTTTAGCAGATGCCCAATCATCTTATCATATCCTAAAACCGTGGTGGGACGTCTTCTGGTATTACATCACCCTGGTCATGCTGCTGGTGGCAGTGCTGGCCGGAGCTCTCCAGCTTACGCAGAGCAGGGTTCTGTGCTGTCTTCCTTGTAAGGTGGAATTTGACAATCACTGCGCCGTGCCTTGGCACATCCTGAAAGCCAGTGCAAATGCATCCTCTGATCCTGGAACACCACTTCCTCTCCCCCTCAGAATCCAGAATGACCTCCACCGACAGCAGTACTCCTACATCGATGCCGTCTGTTACGAAAAGCAGCTCCATTGGTTCGCGAAGTTTTTCCCCTACCTGGTGCTCTTGCACACGCTGATCTTTGCAGCCTGCAGCAATTTTTGGCTTCACTACCCCAGTACCAGCTCCAGGCTCGAACATTTTGTGGCCATCCTTCACAAGTGCTTCGATTCTCCGTGGACCACCCGTGCCCTGTCGGAAACGGTGGCTGAGCAGTCAGTGAGGCCCCTGACACTCTCCAAGTCCAAGGTTTTACTTTCATCCTCAGGGTGTTCAGCTGATGTTGATGCCAATAAGCAGGCATTGCCCTACCCACAGCCTGGCTTGGAGTCAGCTGGCATAGAAAGCCCAACTTCCAGTGTCCTGGACAAGAAGGAGGGCGAACAGGCCAAAGCCATCTTTGAAAAAGTGAAAAGGTTCCGTATGCACGTGGAACAGAAAGATATCATTTACAGAGTGTATCTGAAGCAGATAATAGTCAAAGTCATTTTGTTTGTCCTCATCATAACTTATGTTCCATATTTTTTAACCTATATCACTCTTGAAATTGACTGTTCAGTTGACGTGCAGGCTTTTACAGGATATAAGCGCTACCAGTGTGTCTACTCCTTGGCAGAAATTTTTAAGGTCCTGGCTTCATTTTATGTCATTTTGGTTATACTTTATGGTCTCACCTCCTCCTACAGCTTGTGGTGGATGCTGAGGAGCTCCCTGAAGCAATATTCCTTCGAAGCATTGAGAGAAAAAAGCAACTACAGCGACATACCTGACGTCAAGAACGACTTCGCCTTCATCCTCCATCTGGCTGATCAGTACGATCCTCTGTATTCCAAACGCTTCTCCATCTTCCTGTCGGAGGTCAGTGAGAACAAACTGAAACAGATCAACCTCAATAACGAATGGACAGTCGACAAACTAAAAAGTAAGTTGGTGAAAAATTCCCAGGACAAGATAGAACTGCATCTTTTTATGCTAAAGGGTCTTCCAGACAATGTGTTCGAGCTTACTGAGATTGAAGTGCTCAGCCTGGAGCTGATTCCTGAGGTCAAGCTGCCCCCCGCAGTCTCCCAGCTGGTCAACCTCAAGGAACTCCACGTGTACCATTCATCTCTGGTGGTAGACCATCCTGCCCTGGCCTTTCTAGAGGAAAATTTAAAAATTCTCCGCCTGAAATTTACTGAGATGGGGAAAATTCCCCGCTGGGTATTTCACCTGAAGAATCTCAAGGAACTTCATCTGTCGGGCTGTGTTCTACCTGAGCAGTTGAGTACTATGCAGTTGGAGGGCTTTCAGGACTTAAAAAACCTGAGGACCCTCTACTTGAAGAGCAGCCTGTCCCGGATCCCACAAGTCATTACAGACCTCCTGCCTTCCCTGCAGAAGCTGTCCCTCAATAACGAGGGAAGCAAACTGGTTGTACTGAACAACTTGAAAAAGATGGTCAATCTGAAAAGCCTAGAGCTAATCAGCTGTGACCTGGAACGCATTCCACACTCTATTTTCAGCCTGAACAATTTGCATGAGTTAGATCTAAAAGAAAATAACCTTAAAACTGTGGAAGAGATCATTAGCTTTCAGCATCTCCAGAACCTTTCCTGCTTAAAATTGTGGCACAATAACATTGCTTATATTCCTGCCCAAATTGGGGCATTATCTAATCTAGAGCAGCTGTCTTTGGACCATAATAATATTGAGAATCTACCCCTGCAGCTTTTTCTATGCACCAAACTACATTATTTGGATCTAAGCTATAACCACCTGACCTTCATTCCAGAAGAAATCCAATATTTGAGTAATTTGCAGTACTTTGCTGTGACCAACAACAATGTGAGTAAATCCATTCTTCCCTTTATTCAGCCAGTCTTTCGAATATCTGCTGTTGCAGCATATAATGTAGGAAAAGAAAGAGGACATTGCCCTGGCCAGAGAGCTCGGTTGGTTAGAGCATCGTCCCAAAGTACAAAGGTTGCTGGTTCAATCCCTGGTCAGCGCACATACAGGGACTGATTGATGTTCCTGTCTCTGTCTCTCTCTCTCCCCCCATTCCTCGCTTGCTAAAAACAATTTTTAAAAAAATAGACATTAACTCATACTAAGCATTCTCTGAGAACAGACTATCTACCACTTACTAGACATGTGACCATGGACAAATTACCAAAACACTGCACAGCAGTTTTTAATCTAACTTACAAGTTGTCGTGGAGATTTTATGAAGAACAGTATAAGTACTTGGCACAGTTCCTGATACATAGTAGTTACTCAACATATGTTCTCTTTATTCTCTTTTCCCATATTTTACATAAACATCACAGTTGAAGTATTTAAACTAATTAGTTATGGCAGAACTTAACTTTTCATTTTGGAAAGTTCTTAACTACTTACAAAGTTTCTCAAAACCTTTCAGCTTTCCAAATCTGTCATAGGAGCAGGAATTTTTGTTGAAACTACTGTGATCCTAAATTATTCCTAAATCTTTTCCGTGATGCGGTAAGAGAGATTTGAAATATACATGCATGTCTTGAAAAGCAATTCAAAATGAAAGGCCTAGTTCTATAATGCAACACTAAGGCTCCTTAGAAGCCTTTTCCAGCATCCATGCTTTAAAAATGAACCATAATTTGCAACAGTAAAGCCAACTTAAGAAAAACTTAACATCTCTGAAACAAGAAAAAACAAAATGAATGAGTAGTTTCTTAGGTTAAAAAGTGGAGGAGGAGGAAAAAGAAAAAAATTCAAGCTAGCCAAAAGTGATGGCAAAGTCCATATGTAAAGAAGAGAGAATCCTGTCAGAACTCAGGTCTGCCAGAAGATGAAAACCATCTTCCTCATTGCAAATGGGAACTGTTTTCTTTCTTCAACCCCACCCACAAATGTGTCATCTCCTAAGACTTTTTATACTAAATATTTTATAATTTATGTATCATGCTAAATTAAGCTATGAGCATGGCATGGGCTAATAAACACATTAATCACCAGGCATTAGTTTTGAAAACCATGGATTATTATAGAAATACCAGAAAGTAAAGTAATGAGGACAAATTCCTGCTGATTTTTAGAATTCTTAGAGCTGAGGCATGTATAAAAGTCTAGAGCCCATTCTAAGATAAATGAGAACTCTTCAGGTCTTAAAGGATTTTGAGGTTTTAAAACTGTTTTAGGATTGATCTAGATTAGTAGTTCACATCAGAATTACCTGTAGGGCTCAGATTTCTGATTCAGTAGGTCTGGTGCAGGATCTGCAGTTTTAAAAAGCCCCAGAGGAAGTTGATATTGCTGGTTTTATAACCATACTTTGAAGACTATGGATCTAGGGATTTATCATTAGTGTCATTTAATTATGCAGTTGATTAATATTATATGTTGGTTACATTTGTATTTGTTAAATCTATAAAAAAATATAGTTGATTATTTTGAGTGGCATTGGTTTCACCAAGTTGTCATACATTTAAAACACTACATGAATTTTTGAAAGTCACAGATGATTAAATTGTTAGTTGATCATGGATTATTTAAATGTATAAGTTGGCTAATGTCTTTTCTAGTTTAATTAAACCTTAAGACCATTGGTACTTTTGACATAAAGTTTTTTTATTTCTTGACCACGTCTGAAAGGAAGACTAATCTCAGACACAATCCTATCTTGGATAAGAGAGGATGTTTGGTAGCACATGAAATTTTTATGCTGAAGGTAGTTTATGGCCAAAGTAGAATGATATCTTTGGCTGGCTTATCTCAAAAGTCTTCTAAGTTGTTGCTGAGCACCTTCAGAGCTCAACACAACAACCAAATGGGTGAGGAACACTCTTCTCAGAATTGTAAAAAGACTTATTTAATAAAGATATGAAGAAACTGTTACTCACTTAGAAAACAGCAACCAGAATGATGAAAAGCAGCTCTCTGGTGGAACAGGTTAGGTTCATGATACAAAGAATTGGGTAGAGAAGGGACAGAGAATAGTGCAAAAATTGGTCTTCAAAAATTTGGTATACTTAAATAGAAAAGAAAGCCTATTGAGAGTACCCATAAGTATCAGACAAAGGACAAGCAGGCGAAGTTTTCTCCTCTTCCCCAAAAAGCTGTCCAAAGATTGAATGAGCATTTAAGGAGGGAAAAGTGATTTTCTTATTAATAAACCTGGCCAGATATAGACTCTCAACCACTTGGTAAGAATGTTGTTAAAGGGAATCAGATATTCCAATATATAGGGATTTTACTAATTTCAAGGTTCCTTCCAACCTTGAGGTCCTCATGATTCTATAATGTAGACCAAAATTGTGATAAAATTAGAAAATAAAACACCAAATTGGATGCATAAATTTTTAGATATGCATATACTCAGAAATGTGAGTTGCTTCATCCATTTGGAAAGGAGGTTGCTAAAGATTCCAGAGAGAAGATGTTTTAAAGACTTTTCTAAAAACTTGAGCAGTGTATCAAATTCATCCATGGAGGCAAAAAATACTGTGGAGTTAAGCAGAAAAGACAGTTTTTTGAAAAGATGTTGGATAGCTCATGTTATCACTGAAAAAGCTGCAGAATTAAGCTTAGAAAACAAGCATAAACTCAGACAGATAGCAAAAAGGATCACAGCCAAAATCATAGCACAAAAGCAAAATGGTAGCGATACCCTGCTACTGACCAACACAGAGCACCAGTGCTGCCCCTGACACCTTCATTCTGCTGCTACTACAGCCCCGGCCCCTTCCACAGATATGCTCTTGGTATCTGCTTCTTTGTGACACTTGCCCCAAATCAAAGTCCAAGGCTAAGCACCTGATTAGCAGGGTTATGGATGCTCACATTAGAGCTGTAAGGCAGTTGGGAACGCAAGAAACGGGGCATCAGCTCCTCTAGTGGGAAGTGGACTCTGCTTCCTACCGAGAGTTCCAGCAAAATAAGGGAGGGAATTCTCGAGTTATCAAAGCTATTGGGCAAGTCTCCGAATAACAGACATTTAATGAGAGGGCACTGCAGAGTTTCTTCCACAGGATAGTAATAAGTATTACCACAAAAGCATTAAACATTTCTTTCTATTATATTTTTGCAGCAGGCTACTTCAGAGCCTTTAAATGAATATGCATCATGCTTCTCCAAGAAGGACATATCGTGTGCAACACTTGCCAAACTTACTTGATCAAGACACTCTTTTTCATAGTAACTCTTAAGAGGAGAGTTTTGTGGAACACATCCTGAGAACTCTGAATGCAGAAAAGTGTAAAAAGATAGAGGTCATGCACATAGGATTGTAACACGCATGCTCACTGTAGTAACAAGTGAAAACATTTAGCGAGGTGGTCAGAATGAAGAATGCCCTAATGTCTGCAAGTCAAGTTCATTTTTGATTCATTGAATAGCAGCTGTGGTGAGACTGGAGCTTGAAAGTTCTAGTTAGCTTGAACTGGTAGCTTCAAAGGAAGTCTCTGATTGCAGTGTATAGAAAGGTTGGGAGAGGACAGTCAAGAAACAAAACCCCATGGAAGGGTCAATCAATTATGATTCACAGTTAGGAATACAGATCTAAACCAAGAGACAAAGACTAACATCTGAAAGGAACACAGTGGCAGAGGTCAGCAAACTACAGCCTGGGAACCAAATCTACCCAGAGCCTGAGCTGAGAGTGCTTTTCAATTTTTAAATGACTAGATGTAGAAAATTTTTAAAAAAAATAATATTTTGCCACATAAAATTATATGAAATTCAAATTTCAGTGTACATGAATAAATTCCCTTGCTCTCATTAGTGGGCTTTTATTACAAAGTAAGTTATGTTCAATTGTTGTTATTCATTGTTGAGTTTCATCACTTAAAAATGTATGAAATTTTTTTTCTCTCGTGTTACATAAGCACCTACATAATTTCTGGTTTTGCCTCTTGGCCAACAAAACCTAAGTATTTGCTATCCGGCCACTGCTGTCGTCCACTGCCCTCATTGTAGCCATACTGACTCGGAGGCTCAGAGTAACTGGAACTGAGGTCTGAAGCTTCCTAGTGATGAATCTGGAGTGGAGCCCAAGTGTTTCAACTCCTCCTCAGGAGCTCTTTCTATTACATTTTAGATGCATCAGTCCAAATGATACTCCATAGAAAGAGTAGGACATGGAAGACAGGAGAGGGAGAGTCAGCATCCGTCTCTATCCCAGTGCCAGAGGGTAACTGGATCGGGATCCTATGGAAGGTGATGGGGGAGGGGGGGAGGTTAATAGCTTCACTCAGAGCTCAAGGACCAGTCCACTTTACACCTACGTCTTTTGACTTCTACGTGTCTGCGTTTCATGCATTTCCTTGATTCACTTCAAGACTTCGAGCCTGAAGGGGAATAATGTGGAAATTCCTCATTATTTCACACATTAATGCTGAATAATGTGGAAGGTCATTTATGTGGCCGAGTTTGTTGTTGTTTTTGACATCATTGCTTAGAAATGGAAATATTCAGCTTTATTTCTTGACATGATTGGATTTTATATGTTTGGTTAGCATGTTCTGAGTGAAATAGCATGTGTCAATGGCCCCTGAAGTAAAGGCCCAGCATCTGGGAAACGATGGAGAATTTTATTATAAGTGTCCGTCATAGATACAGGAAGAGAATCATCCTCCTTTCAATGTTCTAGGGGCATCAGGACATTTTGTCAAAGATATTTGGTTGCCAAAGAATTCTAGGATATAGAGTGATATTGTAGCCATTAGTTTTTGTGGTTGTTTATTTTATTATTTATTATATGTATATATTACAGTTAATTCTATAAAACCATGCTGTTTATGAACTTTATCATCTTCCTGATCAAGTCTATAAATATTTCTTACGATTTTTTTAAAAGAAATCAGTACTCCACCAGGATAATTTTTTTCTTTCTGGTTCATGCATTATATAATCTAAGAAAGAGCATGCTAAATGAATTCAGTATAAATAAATGCTATACAAACAGTTTTTTTATAAAATTGATTAGCCCAGGCAAAAAGTGTTTAATGTTCTTGTGAGTTTTGGCGCAAACTATTTTTTAAAGGTGTAAGTAGATTTTTCAGGGTAAGACTGCTGAGTTGAAAGGTCTTGAGTTTCTAACATTGCTCCCCAGGCTCCTTTAGCAAAATTGAATTCCAGAGGGTGAGTTAAGGTCTTGTGCTTTAGCGGGGTGCTGATGTTGAGAGAAAAAACCCTGAGATGGACACTTGGCACTCAGGAACTGCTTCTGCTGACCACAGCCCTTGACTCACTTTCACGACAGCAACACAGACATGTTGACAGCCGAGCCCTGGAGGCTCACTGCCCCTGCGTTGTGAACTCCTTCTCTTGTATCGGGGGCTAAAACCACAGAGTCAGAGATTTCAGAGAAGATTGGTGAGAACATGATAGTGCTGACAACAAGACAGGGAGAGTGTGGGCAGTGGCTTCAGGGTATTCACCCACTGGGCAATCAATTTAATGAAGCAAGGCTCTTGCTGGGCTCTGGACACAGACTGGAGGAGGGGAGCTGGGGGTGCCCCGATACACCTCTGACCAGGGCTCTCTTCTGTGTAGCACCCATCACAGACTAATTATTAATACTTGAGTAATTGTTTAATATTTCTCTCTCTCATTAGACCAGCACTTCTCAAATAGGGGAACTTTGCCTCCCAGGAGACATTTGCCTGGAGATATTTTTGGTTGTCACCACTGGGGGAAGGGGAATGGCACTAGCATCTAGTGGGTGGAGGCCACGGTTGCTGATAAACATCCTGCAACGCGCAGGGCACCCCACACAAAATCATCCTGTCCACATGACAGCAGAGCCAAGGTTGAGAAACTCTGCTTAGCCCTTTATGCCCAACTCCGAACGAAGCACAAAAGGAGACTCTCAGCACATGTTTACAAGTACAGATGGGCCAAGCCTTCTCCCTTTTCAGCCGGTTTGCCTGTCATTGCTAGGCACCAGCAGGCACTATCAACCTTGAGCACATTGCACAGGGCTGTTGTTTTCTCTACTTACATGTCACTGATCCTACTTCTGAGTTGCCGATGTCTCTGACTGAAGGGGTTACATTTCTTCTGTCTCATCTCTCAGCCGTATTTCTATATTGAAATCTACATATGTATGGTGTTGGCCTTGCAGTCTTGAGAAGGGAACAAAATAAAAGGGGTAGATCCTTTTTCGTTGCTTAAACCTAGTATTTCATTGTACAGTGCTGAGCTATATTGAATGTGCCTGTCTTAGCAATGGTGATCACTGGATTTCTTATCAAGGCTATCTAGTAACTGAGTATAAGTGTGGGTGATGGAGGAGAGGGAAATTTTCAACATAATGAGCACTTTTGAACATGATAACATCATTCTTTAGTTTGTATAGAGAATGTGTATCCTTTCGAGGAGAGCATTCTGGGTGGCCCTGGAAGTTCCAGCAGAGAGAGAGCTAGCTTAGTGGGCGGCATCAGCCCATCAGCGGAGGTTGAGCTCCAGAGGGAGTGCTCCTTTCATCCCTGCTTGTTAGACGCACTTCCTGAACCAAGAGCCAACGTTGTTTCCTAACAGCAAAGATGCCCTGTCCCCACCTGTACAAACATGGAGTAATACAGGGTGAGGTGTATACAGTCCAGCTCTGCCTGGCCAAACTCACCTCTGAGAGGCATGGTGAGAGTTAAGGGCACTGTGTACGCTCAGCTCTCCTCCGGATATCTTTCCTTCCAAAACCATCTTTTGTGTACACATAGTGGCTCCCTTAGAAATTCACATTGACCCTACCCACCAGACAGGGGTGCAGTTCAGTTGATGGCTCTAGGAGTTGATGTAATTGTAGGCTATTTATCATATTTAAAGTTATTTCTCTGTGTTACATGACTTAATCCAGGGGTCGGGAAACTTTTTGGCTGAGAGAGCCATGAACGCCACATATTTTAAAATGTAATTCCGTGAGAGCCATACAATGACCCATGTACATTACACATTATCTAATAAAAATTTGGTGTTGTCCCGGAGGACAGCTGTGATTGGCTCCAGCCACCCGCAACCATGAACATGAGCGGTAGGAAATGAATGGATTGTAATACATGAGAATGTTTTATATTTTTAACATTATTTTTTTTATTAAAGATTTGTCTGCGAGCCAGATGCAGCCATCAAAAGAGCCACATCTGGCTCGCGAGCCATAGGTTCCCGACCCCTGACTTAATCGAACCAGCAAGAGAGCTGGAAAGGTGAAAAAATGCTCGAGTATATATGTAGAGGACAGTGAAATGTACATGTGTATATTGTATCTCTTGTCGCTGCTTCTGTCGACTTTTTTTTTAACAGAATGAAGTTCGGTCTGAACTGTGAAACCCTAAGGAAGTAGCTTTATGTCTGTTCTCAGGATGCTGCTCATTACATAAGACAGTGAAGTGAACTCTGTACGAGGACTCTTGAGAGCAATTTATTTCTGATCCAGGACTCAAGGATCATTGCGATTCTCCTGAGTCACTGGTTTGTTTTTTTATCTTAGGGATAATGTGTATGTCACTGATTAGGTTTTCTTTGAGACTTGCTTATTAGAATGTTTAGAGACAAATTTGTTGCTCACCCTTATATATATAACAAGGATTTGAAGTTAATGGTAGCTTCAGTTGTGGTATGTCTTTGTTTTTCCTTTGTATTTTCCATCTACTTCAAATCTGTCATCATTGTTATAATGTAAACATCCAGAGATGTTTTTGGAAAATGATAGAGGTATACGTAAGTAAATGTATTACGGCAGGCCATCAAAACTGGTTTTACCAGCTTCTTTTTTTCCCTTTCTAGATTGAGATGCTACCCGATGGGCTGTTTCAGTGCAAAAAGCTGCAGTGTTTACTTCTGGGGAAAAATAGCCTGATGAGTTTGTCCCCTCTCGTGGGTGAGCTGTCGAACCTTATTCATCTGGAGCTCATTGGGAATTACCTGGAAACACTTCCTCCTGAACTAGAAGGATGTCAGTCCCTAAAACGGAGCTGTCTGATTGTTGAGGAGAATTTGCTCAACACTCTTCCTCTCCCTGTAGCAGAACGTTTGCAGACATGCTTAGATAAATGTTGACCGAAAAGAGAAAAGAATTTTCAAAAGTGTGCATCAGGGCTTTAAATAAGAACTATAAAGATAAACTAACCTATAAAGATAAACGGGGTGGGAGGGTAATAATTATGACTAACTATAACCAAATGTCTTATTTAAAGCAACTCAGTGTCTAGCCCTAAATTAAACCAGTAAAAGTGTTAACACAGAACTGAGTTTTGTAAACTATTCATCTTTTACTGATTGACTTGTAAGAAATACACATTAAGAGTGGAATGGGGGACATGAAACTATTGAATCTCTACCTTGCAATTATTATTATCTTGAAGATTAGATGTTCTTTCTGCTTCCTTCCCAGTCCCCATTACTTATTTGCACGCTTGTTTTAACTGACTTCCTGTTTGTCACCTAGACCATAAACTATTCAATATAAATTTCCTTAATGTACACTCAGCACTGTCTTTGATTTATGTTCTTAATTATTTTTAGGCAGGGTGCCTTGTGCTTGGCAAAATTCCTTCTTGGCTTTTTGCTTCCTGTCCCAGCTTATGTTGAGTCTTCCTTCATCTAGTTTTCTCTTAACAATAATCAACCCTGAGAAAGTACTGGCTTTTGGCCTTTGCACAGGGCAGGGGTAGGGTGCTCAGGACACATCACCCTTGGGACATCCTAAAAATTAATGTGTTCTATAAAATGTCTTCTTCTGTATCATCGAAGCCTTTTTTATTTGCTAGTAAGCTTTTATATTAAATGTAAAACAAATATTTTTACTGTGTAATCTTGGATTCAAAATCTGTGGAAATAATTTTGTAAGGTACAGAGAACATGCATTTCTCTGAGAATTTACTTTTAGTATACTTGGTTTGGGCAGCTTATGATTCCCATATTTGTGTGCATTCTCCAAAATGTTTTTGTGCTCTGCAACTAATTACTCTTGAATAAAAAAAGCCTTGTGTTTCATGCCCTAAAATATTTAGGGGTTTCCTTATAAGAGGACAGCCACATCGTCTGCCTCTCTCTTCCCCTGTTGTTGTGCTATTGTACGGGTACAATTCTTACTACTTCAGAAACTATTATGGAGGGAAGAGGTAGAGATTTCCATCTTTAAAACTGACTTCAAAATACTTTGTAAAAAGTAAAAGTTGAAGCAAAATACTTTACCTTCTATTGTACTTCATCTGCATATTCTATAGATATTATTATAATGCAAAACACTCAGCCTCTATTCAGTGTTTAAGATGAGTTCTCAAAGCTCACAAAGAAATAGATCCATTTGACTGGAATTCATCTCATGCTTTTGTTTTAACTTTTTTGGAATACATTTTGCTTTTTTATAGAGAGCTTTTGTGTTTGGCCTTTTATCATGAATATTGTAAAATGAAAATCAACTGACTCATTTTGGGGAAATGTACGTTTTTAATAGGTTTTTGTCTAAATGGGCTAGGCATTATGATGCCATCTCATTTTGGATGTAACTATGAAGTCATCTATTAACTGCATCTAGACAAAACTGGAACACTGTGGGTAAAGAGTGATATGTGCTCTTTTTCTTGCTTGGCCCATTCCAAAAAGATGAAAGTGAATCTTTATAACAAAATATAGCTTCCCCCACCTGCCACACACCCCTGGACAAAATCTCAGAGAAAAGAATTATTTGTGTCAAATGAAATTTGAATAATATTAGCTATTTAAAAAAAACCACTAAAGGCTGCCTAAACCTTATCATTTATTCTGAATGAAAAGGAATGGTGTAAAAATGTAATTCTTACCAAAACTTGCCTTTAGTCAGAACATTCAAGTTCTCAGGGATCCAGGCATAATTGATGAAACTTTCTTCTAGAACTTCAGAAAACATTCTAACTATATCTAAGGTTTTTTGTTATTTCATTTTTTTTAATGTGAGTTGATCATTCTAATGTTACACAATAGAATTGTCATGTGTATTGATTCCAGTGATAGGATTATTTATCTTCAGTTTTGGATGTGAACATGATACGTGGAGAGTTATTTAAATGTTCTTGGAACTTAAATGTTTTTGGACAAATAATTAGCCATAATTTGTATGAAAAATTTTACCCTCTTTTCTAAAGAAGAGTTTTCAAAACAAATTTTAGATCACTACCATTTCCCTGACAAACTAGAAGTTCTCCATGGGTAGTCACTGTTTTCATTCACGTGCAAAAACCATTAGCTAGATCTTCCTCATCACCTTCTTAAATTTCTAGAAGCAAGTTCCTATCAGGATCAATAACAAATATTGTAAGCTTCTTTCCAAACACAAGGGTAGTAACTGGTGCAAACTCTGCTCATGATGAGAAAGTTTTTAGGTTTATTTTTTATTTCAGTCTTACATACAAGTGTTTAGGTAGCTTTTGAAATGACAGCACTGATGCAATGAACGCTGAGACCAACACTTGCGATATGGAACGTGTTAGATGCCGTCTTTACTGGATCATTGGAGCAGATCATTTTATAAGTATTCATATTCATGTAAGAGGATTTTAAATGAAGAAAATGAAATCTGCTCACTTACAATTGTGAGACTTTAGTTAGCATTTGATTTCCAAGAATGTGCAGTGCATTTTCCAACAAATAAATGTGGGTGTTATTCATAACAAAGTTGATGGTTTATGCTAGCAATGGTTCATTTACATGCACACACATAGGTGCACACACAGACACACACAGATGACCTTGCACACATGTGGAGACACACACATACACCCTTATGTATGCAAAATGTAACTTACTAGTTTTGGATATGTTTAGTATTTTTCCTAAGGTTGCAAGAGGCTATAGGTTAATGCTAGGATATTAATTCCTTTTTTATTCATTACTTATAATTATGGAGTGTTCTATTCTCCTAGTTATATTTAAAAGAAAACTGAACACTCAACCTTAGCCTGAGAGCCTAAGCAGTTTTGAGCATTTCTGTTGTGTAATTTTCTTTTCCTAACTAACCTACATCAGGGTACACCTATGTAGCACATAGGTACTGTGTTTCATTCTTTGTCTTCAGTCTTAATTTTCCCCCCAGTTGTCACTATATTTCACTGTCACTTAACAAATGTTTGCATGAAACAGGGTAAATAGAAATCCTCAAAATCTCAGCACTTTGGCGTACATACTACAATTGGTATGCTTTGGTGAGCTGCAGTGAGTTATTTGCATAACATTGTTTGATAGTGAAAATATGTGTTTTTGTTCTTCAAGTGTTTCATGATTTGAATTTTGTATGTTTAATTAAAACACTGCATACTGATGAGTTTAGAAACTATTAAAATAATCAAACAACCATTCTGTGGATTTATATCTTTATTTCCTTGTATTTTCAATAGAATGCTCTTTCCATCTTTGTTCTCTTACCATTGTCCTATCCACATAAGGTATTTTGTTACCTCTCTCCACTCACCCACCCCCTTACATTTGTTCAGCACTCATACAGTACCAATACAGTTGTGCTAGAGACCTTGCAGGGACATTTGTGCCTGTATGTATTTGGGGGAAGTCAGAGCCTATAATTCTGCCTAATTAGGTAGTTCTACTCTACCCATCCCTGAAGTATGAGAGCTGATCCAACTGTTGCTCATCCCTCCCAAAAGCATAAGAATATAACTATAAGTCTGTTTTCAGGAACTGTATATTGCATCAGAATCTGTGTTTATTGTTTTCTAGAAACAAGAGGAAGGCTGGCGGGGGGGGGGGGGGGGAGCAGTGGTTATTCTGTATCCTGGTTTGAATTATGAAGACATTATATACATGCAACTGTTGCAAAACACCCTCATCTTCAGCGGGATATGAACGCTGTAATAGTACAGAAAACTGCAGTCCTATTTAATTGCGTTCTTCCTGTTTCTGGTCCATCAGGTCAGTATCTACAGTGTCTACTAAGTACCTTTGGTAATGGACTATATTCTTTTAAGCTTTTTTATTTTTTACATGAACAATTTCATCAACACTAAATAAAACATTAACAGAAAATGTAAGCCAAAGTACTGAGTTGAGATGGCTTTCAGTTGAACTTAATTCATATTTAAGTTTTGCATTTGACTTGTATAATACACTACTGCTGAGAAAAACAATTATGAATGCCTCCTGCATGTTATATATTATCTCTAACAGAGATGGTGCAATTTAAAAAATACAGAAGGCATAGAATTAGAATGGATGTGTCTGCATATATGTGTTGTGTATAACCCTAAATATTTATGTTTAAATATTTTTGAAATTCTTCAAATGTTTCACTCTCAGTGAAATAATGAGCCAATAATAGAGACATTTCTTACTAGCTTCACAGTGAAGGCTAGCATTGCTTATTTTATCGTCACATTCTCTAAAACATACATAATCGGGTTTTGCTTCTGGTAGTAAATTATTAGAAAATGTAAGATTCTGTCATGAATTGAATGTTTTGGGTCCTCAGGTTTACCATGTAAATCTGCATTTTAGTGGTAAATCCCTTTGCCTGAGATTCATTAGTTTTGGTAAACTTTGCTGTTTTTAAAGTACATTTTGTGTAAAATGAAGATTCAATTTTTATAATAAATGGCAAATAAAAACATTAAATATTGGAAGAAGCTGGCTACTATTTTTACCTGTCTGCACCTATCAGTGTTCAGGCTGTGAAAGTGATTTCCTTTCTCTTCCCACAATTCTCTGGGCAGTGCTGTACGGTTACATTATTCACCAAATGATAGATTGTAAATTTACACATGAATCTTGTAACAGTAGTATGAGTTTTCAAAATACTTTGCAGTCCTCACAAAATAGCAAACCCCTAAAAAGAGCTGGCTTGATCCTAGAACACACTGAGGGGCAGGGGAAGTGGAAAACTGTCACCTATTCATCCTTCCAATAGTGTCCATCCTCGGGCACTGATGATCACAAGCCAACTCATCTCTCTGCCTCTCCTCTTAGCTCCAGAAAAATAGAAAGTAATGAACTGCAAGACAATGTTTTCCAAAGGTTTAGTAAAGGGGGGAAAATGGAATTATTGGGCAAAATAGACACATAATTATTTGACCTTTTGAATACATCTATATACCGTATTTTCCCATGTATAAGACGCACCTTAATTTCAGGGCCCAAAATTTGAAAAAAAAAGTGTATTACATAAAGTTATTGAAATCAAGTTTTATTCATCATAAAATTCATACAACTCAACAAACGTGAAAAAGTGGGAAATGCAAGTAAAAAAATCTACAACCGCTATATAAGATGCACCCAGTTTTCAGTTTGTTTTTTTGTTTTTACAGAGAGAGAGAGAGGGATAGATAGGTACAGACAGGAACGGAGAGAGATGAGAAGCATCAATCATTAGTTTTTCGTTGTGACACCTTAGTTGTTCATTGATTGCTTTGTCCTATGTGCCTTGACTGTGGGGCTACAGCAGACCGAGTAACCCCTTGCTCGAGCCAGCGACCTTGGGTCCAAGCTGGTGAGCTTTACTCAAACCAGATGAGCCTGCGCTCAAGCTGGCAACCTCAGGGTCTCGAACCTGGGTCCTCCGCATCCCAGTCTGACGCTCTATCCACTGTGCCACTGTTGGTCAAGCAAGATGCATCCAGTTTTTAGACCTCAATTTTTTCCAAAAAAGGTGCATCTTTTACATGGGGAAGTACAGTATCTACACATCTATATATACTGCTCACAAAAATTAGGGGATATTTCAAATGAATATGAAGTAATTAAAAAAAAGCATTTGATTTTTTTTTTTTTTTTTTGTATTTTTCTGAAGCTGGAAATGGGGAGAGACAGACTCCCACATGCGCCCGACCGGGATCCACCCGGCACGCCCACCAGGGGGCGACGCTCTGCCCACCAGGGGGTGATGCTCTGGCGCGACCAGAGCCACTCTAGCGCCTGGGGCAGAGGCCAAGGAGCCATCCCCAGCGCCCGGGCCATCTTTGCTCCAATAGAGCCTTGGCTGTGGGAGGGGAAGAGAGAGACAGAGAGGAAGGAGAGGGGGAGGGGTGGAGAAGCAGATGGGCGCTTCTCCTGTGTGCCCTGGCCAGGAATCGAACCCGGGACTTCTGCACGCCAGGCCGACGCTCTACCACTGAGCCAACCTTCCAGGGCTGATTTTTTTATTAAACAAGAACATCAGAAAAGCAAACAGCAAGTCAAAGAAAGTTATTCCATTATGCAAATGAGATGCAAAACCAACTTTTATTTCATTGGTGAAAATGCACTATACAAAAGGCTTAAAGTACTGGAGTATCTGCACGTTCCCTGATCCCCTAATTTTTGTGAGCAGTGTATATCATCTCATACACAATCACAGTTTTAGGAACACATTAGAAAGCTGATACTCCAATCCTTTTTCTGCTGGAGGACAGAACCGGATATATACTGAACCAGATTGTGAAGAAAATTAACTGCTGAAACCAGATGGACACGTTTTTCCTCAGCAATGCAGTATTTCAAGGCTTCCCTCCACCTCTTAAGTGCCTTGGGAATGGAAACTCTATTGAAATAAAGCCTGCTCCAGACTTATGGCATTAGCAGCCATTCAGGGATGGCTATGTGTTTGGGGACCCTGGGGTCCTGTGCTAACAGCCTACAGGGTAGTGACATGTCCCCCTGAGCACAGCAATAAGTGTGGCTTCATGTTCTTCAGCATTCAATTTCAAATTGCAAAACAGCTTATCAGAAACATAGGGGAGAGTCGTTGCGGTGCTGTCAGACACGGTGTAATTCTCTGCAGCTCCAGCTGTTGGGTTTCTGCCTCCTCCGCTGGATTTTCTGAAATCCTAGCTTGTTAGCTCTGTCCCTCTCATCTCTGAGGTCTGGAGAAAAGCAGTTCATCCAAAGGTGCAAAGTTAGACCTTGTATTCAAGCCCCATATTTACAGAAGCACATATATCTCTATGCCAAAGAGAGATCAGGAAAAATCTCATTTTCATCATGCATAGTCTTTTTCAAAAATACAAATCTCTCTTCACTTTGTGCTATCTTATCATCCTCTAGACCAGAGTTGTAAGTCTTGCCTCCTAAATACCAATGATTCTATAGATCTACCTATGTGTTACTGAGAAGCTTTTCAAATTATTTCTTATAATAAACACCTTAAAGTCTGTCCACCTTTTTACACAGGCTATTTGTTGGTGTTGAGCTCAGTACATTATTTTTTACTCTCTGCTTCCCTCTGCCCGCTGAGATGAGAACAAACCCAATAGTAGCTTGTCTGGCTTCTCTGATTCCCTCCCCTTTTATCCAGTTTTTCCTGGCTTTGCCTTTATCAGATGTAGGCCCCAAGGGAAGATCTGGAGAATTCAATGGCCCTCACTTCATCTCAGTGACTTTATCTCAAATGAGAGCCACTTAGAAAGCCCCCTGCAGTGCCTGGCACCAGCACCAGACCAGAGGTGGCCAAACAAGAATTTAGCACCACTTTAAAAAAAACATTCTGGCCTGACCAGGCGGTGGCGCAGTGGATAGAGCGTCGGCCTGGGATGCAGAGAACCCAGGTTCAAGACCTCGAGGTCACCAGCTTGAGCGCGGGCTCATCTGGTTTGAGCAAAATTCCACCAGCTTGAGCCCAAGGTCGCTGGCTCCAGCAAGAGGTTACTCGGTCTGCTGAAGGCCCACGGTCAAGGCACATATGAGAAAGCAATCAATGAGCAACTAAGGTGTTGCAATGCGCAATGAAAAACTAATGATTGATGCTTCTCATCTCTCTCCATTCCTATCTGTCTGTCCCTGTCTATCCCTCTCTCTGACTTATTCTGTCTCTGTAAAAATTAATAAAATAAATAAATAAAAATATATTAATTAAAAAAACATTCTTTGAATATTCAGTATGTATTTGGTAGAGGTGGGGGGAACTGGATTTCTATTACTGAAAATCATAAACCTTTATATCAGATGTATAATTATTCCCTTCTCCAAAAACAAAACTTTCACAAGAGGGAGACAGAGCTTAGATGACGAAGCAGAGAGACAAGTGAGGCCTGCAGGGCAAATGAAAGTGCTCACAGCTCATCACATTTCTGTCAAACACAGCAGTACAGTCTCTTCTCCCAGGTGTCAGGAGCATGTCTGTCGATTGCTGGCTCTCCCCCTTTTATCCCCCTCAAAGCACCCTACTTTCCTGGCCCCTGCCGTCTCCCTTCCCAGATTGCTCTCCCTACTCCCTCCAACCTCTCTACCTCTCCCTTTGCTGTTTATTGAGGTCCTAACCACATACTCCAAGCTGACGTATCCTCTCCCATTTCCAAAGCCCATCTTTGAAAGTATTAAATATCCATCACACCAAGGGTGATATTTAAATTTTTCTCACCAAAATGAATGTCTTTTTAGTTACCAGGAGTCTTCCTACAAGGTGGGTTCTTGTCACAGTTTTAAATAAGAGACTTGTTCAATGTGCGTACTGGGAGCAGGACCAGTTTGCATTCCTTAGGCTGGTAAGCTGTGAAATTGAATGTGAAAACCTGAGAGTTAACTGGTCCCGTTTCCAGTTATTCCAATGCCATTTGGTGTTGCTTGTAAATTAGTACCCCAGGCCAATGGTTCAACACGGGGTACCCAGCGGCACCTGTAGGATGGGAGTTTCCGTCGCGTCTTTCCCTGAACTGGGTTTGGATCCACATATTTGCCTGTTACCTCCATGACAGCTTCATAGAGAAATTACAGCAGATCATTATGAGAAGAAAAGTGCAATTCTCTCATCTTCTTTATAATAGAGTAAGCCAGTCTCAGGCAATTGCTCAGTGAGAAGGGAAAGTCTGAAGAACTAACCAAGGCAAGGAGAATTGATTGCCCTTAGTAAGAAGTCTGAGGAAAATTTGCTGGACTTGTGATACCTGGGCAGGACCTCATTAATGGCTTCAAATTGAGAAAAGCTTTTTAAAAATCGAATCATTCCTCGTCCATGCTCCTTCAGCTTGGAGTCTGCCACCATCAGGAAAATACCATAGTGGAAAACAACAGTCATGGTATTCCATAGCTGCTACATGCCAGCGACTCTGCAGTTCTTCATATGTGCTCTCTCAGCCCATCCAACAACTTCATTTGGTGTGTTAGGCCCAGTTTACAGAAACTTAAAATTTTTAACTTACCCAAGGACTCATGACTTTTCAGAAGAAGAATCCTATTCCACCTACAGGTCGGCAGAATTTGTCTCTACCGAAGTTTAGGGAAACAACACAACATCAGTACTTCGTCCTCTGTCATCCGCCTTGGTGTGTGCAGACTCACAGAGGACACCCCAGTTTTCAAGCTCACCGGTCTCTTCCCATCGGCTCTAAGCTCAGTGCTTCCTCCTGCTCTGTATCTATCCCAGTTTGTCTTCTCCTGAGCCAGTAACTCCCGATCCATTTCCTTTGCCCCCTCACCCCCGATGTCATTCTAGAATTACAGGACTTCCAACCAGAATTCCTGTAATTCCCTGAAGGGGAAAGCCTAAGTAGCTTGTTTATGATCACAAACTTGAGTCTGAGAGAGCCCGCACGTCCCCCTGCTGAGGTCTCTTCTCTCTCTTCTGGGCTGGCTGTCAGGAGCACAGAGCACCTACATTGAACCAAAGCTGGTGGAAGAGCAAGACCTCCTTCCTGACTGCGGGCACTGTGCAGTTATTCGCTGATAAGCTGTGTTCCTTTTAGTTAATGTCCTGCATATTGATGTTAACCCTGCCTGTGGACAGAGCATTTCTGGGCCCAAAGCACTCTAGGTTCCTGTTCCCACTTCACTTATAAGAAAACTAGGCACTGAAAGAGCCATCTTTGATAATTACCCATATTGAGAACTACTAAAGCAGCTTCCATACACTTTATAAATATCATTAATGCTTAAAACATACTAAGGTAGGCATTATCTCCAATTCATAGAGAAAAAAATAGGTCCAGGCAGGTTAAATGACATATTGGGTTATATGTTAGATGATACAGCTAGTACAGGGCAGGGCCAGGTTTTGAATTGGAGGCTGCAGCACCAAATCTCTCTTCGTATCATGCACACTGCCAAGGTCACATGGCAAGGAAGTGATGATCACTGCCTAGGATTTTGACATCTACTCCAATATTCTGTCCTTTATAATGTCCAGACTCTGAATAATCTAAAAGAGGATTCATCTACATGCAGACACATACTTCTACACAGTTTTAAATTCTCTTTAGTATAAATAAATCATTTTTTTAATCCAAAGGAAAAAGGTACTTTTAAAGTTTATGGTTATTTTTGAAACCACAGAGATTTTATTGTGATACTCTAACCTAAACTATGAGCATACTTACTCTCATTGGAAGGAGGGAGTGCCGTTCAGAGTCTTGGACCCTGAGGAAGATGTTGTGTAAATACCCCATCCTGTTAAAGAGAGTCGTTAGCACTTTGGGGGCTTTTTAAGGCGCAGGGGAGGCTTGCAGTCAGTCTGGGTGTCACTGTGGGATCGCAGTCCCAGCTTAGAGACTCCAAGAGTCTGGATTCATTATCTGAAAATGCTGGCAGACATTTAGACTTGTAGAATGACTATTAACCCCAGTTCAGGCTAAATTCATTCTAAATATGTTCTGCTGATTTAAACATTTGCGGAGTGAGGAAGAGGGGCAGGTCATGCTGTCCTTATTGAATTCGTGCCATGCTCCAGATAAGAAGCTGCGTTCCCCACCCCAAGCTGACGAGTGTTCCTCCCTGGCTTTGCCTTTTGGCTGACCACACTGCTAAGCAAGTAGAAAACCCTACCCCGGGCTCTAAAAACCCCCTTCTTGAAGCACTGGTTCACCTGGCATTTCCCCTTGGATACTTCACAGTGCCTGTCATTCAAGGCAAGTGGCATGTCAAGCCCACTTGACTCACCCTGCTTGGTGGGCTCCAAGGCCCATTCACAGACTGGGACTGCAGCTCTCAAATGTCTTCCCACTCCTGCCCCCACTGAGCTGCTCACGAAGGAAAGATGACTTACCCAGTGACTTTGCACAATCACATTAGCTGCTTTTTATATTCTTCTTCTAGACTAGAAGATAAAAAACGTTGGCCTTCTTCCCTTTTTCTTTCCTTCTGGTGGTGACTCTAATTCCTCCAGCTTAGAAAGAGCGCCCACAAAGCATTTATTTTCAAAGCTGGAAATGAACCCAACGGCTTGGGCGCTGCCTCAGATAATCAGCAGAGTCTTCGCAGAGACCAGGTCTGGAGGGGCCTGCAGGAAATCAGCACACTTCTCAGGGGCAGCTGTGGCTCAGGGAATCGGAGGTGCCAAGGATGCCTTGAGCCCCTGGCTCCCGGGGGAGAGAATACGGGGTCCTTGTGACTTCTGGGACTCAGTATTGGCCCTTGTGATGCTGCCATTTCTAATGTGATCTGTGTATGTCAGCACGCTGGGGGGCCCTGCCTGCCTGAGCCTCACTAGAGCCCAGATGTTCCCTAGGGTGCCTTCCACTTCCAATATTCTGATCTGTTTGAAACGCTCAGTGAGTAGGAAGTGCTGATCAGGGTTAACACTGAGTAGTTTTCTTAAGAGCATGAGCATGTCATACATTTACTTTTTAGTTTTTGAAATGACTCACTTTTATGACATGTGAACAAGACTTTTATTCACTAAAGAACCTCAAGTGAAGGAGGACGGAGTGTTTCAGGTCGGCTCTGTAGCACCTTGCCTCGGCAGAACTGGTGCACAGTGACAGTGACAGTGACGGGAGTTATCTAGGGCAGGGCAGAGGGAGCATCGGTGGGGGCAGGGGCTTCCTCCTGCTCAGGTGACAGTTCTCAGTAAGGAGAAATGTCCTGAGGTTGCACAAGTGAAGAGGCGACCTGTGAGGTACTCGGCCCTCTTGAACTTTAACACCAAACTTGAAGTCTGAGGCTGAACTATCACCACTGATGTGCAGCGCAGAATCCGACCCAGACCAAGGATGCCTCCCATTGTTTAGTTCTCAAGTTTCTGATCCATGGGACTAGAGGCCTAACTGTCCAGTCAGCTCACAGGCTTCCAGTGTGAGACATGCCTCCAGGCTTGGGTGTGCACTGAAAGGTGTCAGCTCTTCCCCTCATTTAGGGTGAAGCCCCAGCTGGGTGCCAGCTCTAAGAACCGACCTCAGCCCATGAGGCTCAGCTGCCCCGCAGTGTGCTGTCCTGGAGCTGTGAACTGTGCACCAACCCTGCACTCCAGCGCCGAGCTCAGGACTGCCCCACACCTCCACTTGGACTCGGCTGTGTCTTCAAGAGAAGGCAAGACCCTTGTCCTAGACAGAGCCGGGCTCTCAGCGTGGCTGCCGGGAAGGCACTCAGCTTCACCCTGGGTTGGAGCTCAGTCTCCCGCACTAACACTTAAATAGCCTTATCTCTCTGAGTTTCAGTTTCTTCTTCAGTAAAATGTGAACTCTATTCTAGAGATACTGAGCACCTGCTCCTACGCAAGTGCTGCCTCGGGTATTGAAGATACAGCGAGGTCAGTGGGAACAAGACAACAGGACCTTGCCTCATGGACACAAACCTCACAGGGTCTTATGTAAAAGAATACCTTGTGTGGCCCTTGTGGATGCTCACTACGTGCAGAGGCGGATTAAGGTCGGTTGAGGCCCTGGGTGCAGAAGGAAATATTGGGCCCTTTACATTAGAAAAAAGTGTAAAATTGGGGTTTTGCGGGGTCCTTCAGAAGCCGGGGCCAAGGGCACATGCCCAGTGTGCCCGCCGTTAAATCCGTCTCTGATTACATGTCAGCTCAAAGGAGTTTTCCTTCAAAGATGGGAGTAAAATTTTAAAACATGCCCTTTCCCACCTCAGTCTGCACATGTATCTCTGTCTTGAAGACTCTTCCTTGCTGCCTCCTATTCATCCAGTCCTCAAGACAAATGGTTGCTCCATCAGGGAAGCACCTCCTAACTAGGTCCACATTTAGTTTCCTCTGTTGTATGTTCTCATGGCAACCAGCACTCTACTTTGAGTGATCCATCACTTTGATAATGACTACTCGCTTCGTGTCTGTTATACTCACTAGACTGACTGTAAAGTTGATGTAAACAGCATTGTGTCCACCTAAAGTCTTGGTGTGTGGCTTTGAGATTCTCCATAAAGATCTGACCACCCAACTGGCTGACGTGGGAAGTGATGTTCCCCTCGGAGTGAGGAAAGAAAGTACACTGGAGCAGAAAGAAAGAATCAGGCCCATCAGGAGCACACGGGCCCTTCATTTCCTCCCTCTTTTCTCTCTCTGAATATGAAAAGTAGGGACAACCAAGAGATGACTGACACAACAGGCCATGCCCTGGGCAGCCTCACCTCCTTGAAGCTGTCAGATAGCCCAGCCAGGGTACAAAGGATGATGGGTTGGGTCCCCCGCTGTTAACCAGCATTGATTCATCATCACTCAGAGCGCTGTTGAGAACAGGGCAATGAAAGTCTTTTTTTTTTTTGTATTTTTCTGAAGTTAGAAACAGGGAGGCAGTCAGACAGACTCCCGCATGTGCCCGACCGGGATCCACCCGGCATGCCCATCAGGGGGCGATGCTCTGCCCATCTGGGGCATCACTCTGTTGCAACCAGAGCCATTCTAGCACCTGAGGCAGAGGCCACAGAGCCATCCTCAGCGCCCAGACCAACTTTGCTCCAATGGAGCCTTGGCTGCGAGAGGGGAAGAGAGAGACAGAGGGGAAGGAGAAGGGGAGGGGTGGAGAAGCAGAGATGGGTGCTTCTCCTGTGTGCCCTGGCCGGGAATAGAACCTGGGACTCCTGCACGCCAGGCCGACGCTCTACCATTGAGCCAACCAGCCAGGGCCGTGAAAGTCTTTTTGAGGCCCTGTACCAGTCACACCTTGTCTGTTCTCCCATAGCCCAGAAGCATGATTTTTTTAAAAGGTGTTGTCTTTTGTGACTGTAACTAGAAGAAGATAAAAAAAATGAAATCCAATGCCACATAACTAGAATGATGTCATTGGTAGAAATGTAATCAGGATGACTTTTCACTCTATCATCCTGTATAAAAATGCCCCGGCTTTAAGTACCTTGAGAGAGACCTTAGCTAGCACAGTCATTTACGTGTGACTCACTGGAAATGTTAAGTGTTCTTGTTTTTTTATCCCTTTGGGATTTCACAAAGCAGCAATGTGACCTGACCCCAGTGGTTTTCTACTGGCCCAAATCCAAATGCTCTGGGCAGTGCTGGACTTCCCACCTACATTCCTGCAGGCCCTCACACGGAACCACATGGCAGTCCCTGGCCCACCTTTCCGACCGCCATGCCTTTGCCCATGCTGTTCTCAATCAGAAGTCCCTTCTTTCCGTGTAAAGATGGAAGGTGATCTATCTATCTATCCATCTATCCACCTACCTACCTACCTATCCTCCATTTAGTCTTTAAGATGAAATGTTTGCTCCTGACACCTTCTCTGACCATCTACCGTACCTCAGATTGGAGTTAGGTGCTATCATTCCTAACCCTTACAACAATGTAGCATGGTAATTTATAAGTTTCCTCTTCACTAAATTAATGACAGAAACCAAATCTTCATCTTTTTAATTCTCTTCTACTAACATAGTGCCTAACATGTAGGTGCAGAACGAATAAAAGGCATGAAGCCAGGCATTGACAAGCTGGGTCCTGAGACCAGTGAGTCAGCCAGAATGCCTAAGGCAGTGGTTCTCAACCTGTGGGTCACGACCCGGCGGGGCCGCCTAAAGTCATCGGAAAATACATAATGCATATCAGGTATTTACATTCCGAATCATAACTGTAGCAAAATTACAGTTATGAAGTAGCCACCAAAATTATTTTTTGGTTTGGGGTCACCGCAACATGAGGAACTGTATTGCGGGGTCACAGCATTAGAAAGGTTGAGAACCACTGGCCTAAGGGCAAGTGGGTGCTTCTGTGGACAGACTGTTAAAACAATGAGAAGTCGTTAGAGGCTTGTGCACAAGGAAAGAGCATGAGGAAGTAGAATTTGGGGTACATTAGTTGGGGGTTTAATGGGTGTGATGAGGTTAAAAATGAAAATCTTGTGCCCATTCTGTAGATGAGAAACCCGAAGCATTAGGAAGTTAAATGTTTACCAAAACACACACAGCTAGTAAGCAAAGAAATCTGGTTTAGAATCCAGTTCTGATTTCAGAGTTTGTGTTCTTAGATACTACGTGAGAACACCCAAATCCACAAATACCATATTGAACGCGGGTCCTTAAGGTCTTTAGGGAACACTGTCCCAGCTGCGCTAAGTTTGACTCCAGAATGTCAATAACTGTCACTGGGCCCACTTCAGTTTCCTCTTCAATAAAATGAGGAACAGTGAGCGAGATGACTGTCAGGTCAGTTTTAGGATCTGCAATGCTATGATTCTCTGTAGAACACAAATGGACTTCCTCACCTGGAAATCAGCTCAGTCAAACATAAGTGCACTTGTGTATTGACTCTAAAAACTTTTTCACTTGTTGCAATCATGACTCTAAAACACAACAAAGGCTGTGAAATACTATCTTAGAGTTCTAAGCCTTCTTCCCAAATGGTCATTTAAAATATGCTCAGGCTCCAAAGTACAACTGCTGAACTCACAGAAAGTGCCTCTTTAGCTGAAGTCATACTTAAGTCACAGCAAACTTTCCATTCACTCTCCATGGCCTTAGGGGCCTTTATTCATCTTGTAATTCTGTATCACGTTCAAAGGAAGTTCAGCATTGCACTACCCAAACCTGTAGCTTCCCACCCTCAATCCTCAGCCTCAATCATGTAATTCTCTGACTTCAGGCTCAATTTTAGGGTAGAACACCTCTCTGAAAATGTCTGGCTCAGAATGAAGTCACTAAGATGAAAAGTCCCCACCCAAGCTACTGACTAACATCCTGTTGTTTTCATCAAATCTATGCGGTACCTGCTTTACTTTTGGCTTTAATTTGAAATGATCTGTCTGTTACCATTCTTCTGAAGCATTCAGAACAAGATACAATCTCATTATGGTCAGCTACATAGAGTAGACCTTTCAGAGCATAAAGAAGCATCTGTTCTCCATCTGCAAGGCTGAAAAACAGGGCTTTCAATAGAGTACATTGTAGAACACTAATGCTTTTAAAGGGTAAGAAATGCATTTCTGGCTACAATCTTAATAAATATGTCTACCACAATTTTTCATCGTACACACTGCTTTTTAAAGAGGATTTCAAAGGCCACCAGAGCACAGTGTTTAACAACATAATCTTTAGATTGAGTTAGACCTGATTCAAATACTTGTTCTGTCATGCACTAGCTGTGTGATCTTGGAAAGTGACTTAACTCAGATAATGTTAGGTTCTTTCAGAGATGTAAATTGGAGAGTAATAGTATCTACCCCACAGATAATGATTTCAAAGAGATTGGCACATAGAAAAGCACTAAATAAACATCTTCGTGCTTTCGTAATACTTTCGCTAATACTAGAGGCAGAATGGCTGATTCCTGATGCGGCTGACAGACACGAGTTTAGAAAAAGAAAACGAGAATTTGCCCTCTACTCCCTGCCACTTACTAGTCATGTGACCTTGGGGAAATCACTGGATCCTTCTCAGCTCAGCTTCCTCATCTGTAAAACAGGAAAAATAAAAATAGCTAACTTAACCGATAACAACCCTGAGGTGCAAATGAGGTGATTTATATGAACTTTGCCAACTGCTAACCTCTGTAGGCATGCATTATTTTGTTATTGTCAGTATTATGGATTGAATATTTGTCCCCCCAAAAATGCACATGTTGAAACTGTAAACTCTAATGTGATATTATTAAGAGCTGGAATTTTGGGAGGTAATTAAACTTAGATGGAGTCATAAGGATGGAGCCCCCATGAAATCAGACAAAACCTAGATCACTGGCCTCCAGCCTCTGGAACGGTGAGAAATAAATGTTTGTTATTTAAGCTACCAGTTCTGTGGTATTTTGTTATAGCAGCCTGAACTGCCAAAACAATTACACTACCAGAATTGAATCTACTTTTTTATGGTAATTTTCCATTAATTTCAGAGAGAGAAAGTGAGAGAGAGAGAGAAGGGGAGCATAAAGAGAGAGAGAGAAGCATCAACTCATTGTTTCACTTAGTTGTTCCATTTAGTTGTGTCCTCATTGATTGCTCCTTGTGTGTGCCCTGACCAGGGGTCAGCCCAAAGACCTCTGACACACCGGGTGTGTGTTTTATCCAGTGAGCTCACTGGCCAGAGCCAAAGCTATTTTTTTTTATTCAGGAATTTTTGTTTACAAAAATCTTATGTGCTCAAGTGATTATAGCTGATTTCCGCTTAGCCACAGAAGTGAGGATTCTGGGAAAGCACTATGGCAGCATAGGGGGAAAGCATCGGCCTTCCCCAACAACAACAAAATAACATCTCTTTGTGCCTGTCTTAGATTGGCCTCTGTGAACATTTAAAATGTGTCCTGCTTAATGGTCCATATGTCTGAAGAGGTACTGAGACAGAGAAGGGCTGTTGACCAGGACCTCTGCCCTACAGATTTCACTGCCCACCCCATCTTAGAGGATTTAAGACCACTGGCTATTCAGCTCCTCTTCCCCTTCCTGGGCACCTGGTCCTCTCTGCCTTTCTCCTAGAGTGGAAGATGTTGGGCTTGGGACTGTGATATCAGCCAGACTTAAGTTTGAATCCTGCCTCCTCAATTTCCTAGCTGTGTTACCTTAGACAAGTCCCTTAATCTTTCTATACCTTGGTTTTCTCATCTGCAAAATGGGAAAGGATAACAACCATCTCCCAGAGTGGTTAGAAAAATAAGACAGTACATTTAAAATTTTTAGAGTCATATCTGACACCCAGTAGGTGCTCATCCACCTCTTCACCTACCTTTCCTTAAGTTCTCTTCTTGCCATTTCTCACTCATTATGCAGGATTATTGACACCTCTCTGGGACCTTTGGTGAGAAGATCACTAACAGAGTCAATAGCTATTGTGAATTTGTGCAAAAGTGTCCCTGGTGAAACTTTAATCAATACTCCTAAACAAAAACTAGTTGGTTGAACTAGTCTTTCTAAACACTTGAAATTTTGAAGTATCTCAGTAAAAAAAAGATGCCTGTTGAAAATACTTGCTAATTGAGCATTTGATAATGTGTGTGTATGTGTAAGAGAGAGGGTGAGGGAGTGAGGGGGAAGAGAGAGGGTGAGCCCTTGGATATTCACAGAGTATCTCTGGTGTATGCATGAAAAACTGGCAACTGTATACTCTATCCTCCTTGTTTCTTTCTATGTTTTCTTCCAGTTTTGCATCATTATTACCTATTCAAAAATTACTTCAAAATTCAGTGATGTTGGAACAAGTTCTTAATTTTTATTTTATTTATTTATTTATTTATTTATTAAGTGAGAAGCAGGGAGGCAGAGACAGACTCCTGCACGTGCGCTGACCAGGATCCACCAGGCAAGCCCCTACCAGGTGATGCTCTGCTCAGCTGAGCCACAGCTCTGTTGCTTGGCCAACTGTGCTATTTTACTGCCTGAGGCTGAGGCCACGGAGCCATTCTCAGAACCTGTGGCTAACTTTGCTCAAACCATTTGAGCCATTGCTGTAGGAGAGGAAGAGAGAAAGATGGGGGGAGAGATGGAGAAGCAGATGGTCACTTCTCCTGTGTGCCCTGACAGGAATCAAACCCAGGACTTCCACATGCCAAACTGACACTCTACCACTGAGCCAACAGTCCAGGGCCAATAAGTTCTTGATTTAAATACTCTAGAAAGAGTTCTTCAATTCCTTGAATATTAGTATAGCCTCCAAAACTTTCTAACATATGGGCAAGGGAAACTGTGGCTCTTGAAGCTGAAAACCACTGTCTATTTACAGCCAGAAGAAAAGATTCCAATCTTATAACCTGGGGCTGTAGAATATCTTGGAACCTCTTTCCTTAAGATTTGTAGAGCAACTATGCACTCTTTAATTACATTTCAGATATCAGTTCAAGTTAATTTTCACAACAGTCTTATGAGATGAGTTATGTCATTTATATTTTACTTATTATAAAACCAAGCCTCAGTGGGTGTCCCTCCTAGCAAGTGAGAGCTGCGATTCAAACCTGGTATACTCTTTTCTTTTTAAAATTATTTGTTGAATAAATTTGACATGCAACAGTGTGTAAATTTAAGGTATACAGCATGTTACTTTGATACATTTATATACTGCCATATGATTGCCATTGTATTGATATTTATCACATTATACATAGTACAATATTATCTATATTTGTTATACTGTACATTAGATGTCTATGGCTCATTTACTACAAATTTTTACCCTAAATGCCATCAATCTTATCCTTCCACCCTCTTCCCCTGGTAACCACCATTTTACTCTCTGATAGGTTGAGGTTTTTGTTGTTATTGCTGTTTTGTTTTGTTTTAGTCCAAACCTTTTATAGGTTTATTATAAGTATTATAGGAATGTCACAAGGGTTAAATAAATTAATACATTTAAGTCCTTAGAACTAGTATTGTTTGCAGCAAACTTCTCCATTAAGGGCCAATAGTAATATTCTAGAGTCAAGGAAGAATTTTGTAAGTTAGAAACATGATCAAATCAGCAAAAGTATGTAAACCCATTTTAATAAACTGAAATGTAAATTAATATCCCATTTATTTTGTGACTTAGAGCTCTATGTTTTTCAAGATAGTTTTTCCTATGTGTGACATTTCCTGGAAGACCTCCTGTGACCAATTCTAAGTGAGTCCCCACTGCCTATCCTTTTCATACTTTTTCATCACAGAGATTTTTAACATAAAATCAGAGAAAGTAACATTTTAGAAGGTAGCCACTGGGATTGACCAGCCACCCAAGCAGAAGTTTTGTTATTGGATCTATCCTTTGTAGTTTTTATTGGGTTATATTTCTACTTGTGGGAGGTGAGAACTGGTGAAGCAGGAGACTTGCAGGCCAATTTACCATTCAAGGTGGCTAGAGAGCCTCTGTTTCCAACATGTTCAGGAATAGTAACCACATAGCTGCCGGCTATATAAAGCAAAGGAATAAGTAATATCTGAGCCTGACTGAAAATACACCATGTTTCTGCAAGAAAATGTCAGGTTCACAAAATTATAAAACAAGAGAGGAAAATACCTCCTGATTACCATCAGAACTGTGTGTCCAGTATGAGAGCCGCTAGCCACATATGTTTATTAAGTTCCTGAAATGGGGCTAGTTTGATTTGAGATGTTCTATAGGTATAAAATATGTGCTGGATTTCAAAGAATTAGTTAAAAACAGAATTAAATGTATCAATATTTTTACACTGATTACATGTTGAAAGGATAATACTTTGGCTATACTGGATTAAATAATATAATTACAATCAATTTCATTACTTTCCTTTTATGTTTTAAAATTTAGATACTAGAAAAAAATTAAATTACCTATGCAGCTTGCATTATATTTCTACTTGGTAGCACTGCTTTACCTTAAAATCTTAACTTTACCTTAATGTGACACTTAAGTCTCTAATACCTTGGAAACATTAATATATAAAGTGACTAAATTCACATCTAGAAATAAGTACATGTATTATGTACCAACTAGGGTACAAAGATGAATAATACAGAGTTCTTGTCCTTAAGAAGAGGAAAAAGAACTGAGAGTCATTGAGTCCTACCTTGTGCCAGTCCCTGGGCATTCTTGCATGCTAGATATTATAATTTCCACTATGACTGGACTTCAGCTTCAAACCTTCTTGATTGGGTGGGGGAGAGAAAGTTTCTTGGAACTAATATAAGCATAGGCATTCTCTTCTCCATAATCTTCTTATACCTTATTCATAATGCTAACCAGGGTGTTTTAGTCCATTCTAGCTGCTATAACAAAATATTACAGACAGGATGGCTTATAAACAATAAATATTTTTTTCTCACAGTTCTGGAGGCTGGAAAGATCATGGCATCACCATGGTTGGGTTTTGGTGAAGGACTATTTTGAGTTGCAGACCACTAAATTTTTACTGTGTCTTCTTGTGGTGGAATAGGCAGGGAGCTCTCTGCTGTCACTCTTAAAAGAGCACTAATTCCATTAATGAAAGTTCTACTCTCACAACCTAGTCAACTTCCCAAAGGCCCCATCTCCTAATACCATCTCATTAGGCATTAGGATTTCAATATATGAATTTTGGGGGTTGCACCAACATTCAGACTAAAGCACTGTATAACTGTCTCAAAAGGACCAAGTAAATGGGCAGGAGAGTGTGTGTTGTTCTCTTCTCTCTCTTCTCTTCTCTTCTCTTCTCTTCTCTTCTCTCTCTTCTCTCTCTCTCTCTCTCTTTCTTTCTTTCTTTTTCGAAAGCGAGAAAGATACTGAAGGGAGATAAAGAAGCATAAACTCATCATTGCTTCACTTTAGTTGTACATTGATGGCTTCTTGTACGTGCCTTGACAGGAAATCAGATGACTAACTCAAGTCAAACCAGTGAGCCCTTGCGCAAGCCAGAGACTTTTGGGCTGAAGCCAGTGACATTTGGGTTCAAGCCAACAGTCTCAGGAATTGTGTTGATGATCCCAAGCTCAAGACAGCAAACCCACACTCAAGCCAGTGAGCCCATGCTCAAGCCACCGACCTTGGGATTTCAAACCAGTGACCTCAGCATTCAGGGTCAATGCTCTATATAGTGCCCCACCATCAGTCAGGCCGGTGTGTGTTTTTTATTATATGTTCCAATGACAAGACCTTTCTTTACCTTTGCATTTGTGAACCTTTGAAAACCTTTGATGATGCTAGGAAAGCAGAGAAACCAAGTTATTTTCTTCTTTCTCAATTATCTAGGCTTCTCATCACATAACATCAGCAGAGATTACTTTTATTTTTCTTGAAGACAAAAGTAATTGTTCTCTTAGGTTTATTTTTTATTTGATAAGTATTGTTGTTTGTAAGCAATATGCTTTCATCTTATCCATTTGCATTTCTAGCTGGCATTTCTTTTTTTATTTTTATTTTTTGAGAGAGTCAGAGAGAGGGACAGATAGGGACAAACAGGAAAGGAGAGAGATGAAAAGCATCAATTCTTCACTGCGGCACCTTAGATGTTCACTGATTGCTTTCTCATATGTGTCTTGACCTGGGTCTAGAGCAGAGGAGTGTTCTCTTGCTCAAGCCAGCAACCTTGGGCTCAAGTCAGCAACGTTAGGCTTCAAGCCAGTGACCTTTGGGCTCAAGCCAGAGACCATGGGGTCATGTCTATGATCCCATGCTCAAGCTAGTGCCCTGTGCTCCAGTCTGTGACCTTGGGGTTTTAAATCTAGGTCTTCCACGTCCCAGTCCCATACTCTGTCCACTGCACCACCACTTGGTCAGGCTGTGGCTGGCATTTCAAACTTAACATGTTGAAAACTGAATTCCAGATTTGCCATTCCTCCCCACCTGTTCTACTAACACAATTTCCCATCTCATTCTTCCTGAGAGTCAGGGTAAAAACTTGAAAGTAATCTTTCACTCCTCTTAGTCTTTCATCCAATCTGTCAGCCTGGCAGCTCCAACTTCAAAATAAGGTCTACCGGAAAGTTTTGTCCATTTTTGGAATTAAAACAAAATACAAATTTTTCTTACTATCAATAAACTTTATTAAATAATATAATTGCCATTATTATTAATGATTTCTTGCCAGTGTGAGGGCAAATTGTATATCCCATTTTGAAAAATGTTTTCTTTTGATGCAAAAAATTGAACCAGTGCTTGTTTGATATCTTCTTCATTTTTGAATTTTTGGCCCTTCAAAAAATTTTGTAAGGACAAAAACAAGTGATAGTAGGAGGGTGCTAAGTCCGGGGAATATGGTAGATGCGAAGACATGCTTCTGTAGTGTTTCTTCCTTGTTGAAATTCGTAAAAATTACAGTGGCGTAAATGAACTTTATCAGTAGCCATGGGTACACTATCGCTTCACACATAAGACTAACGTGAATCAACTTTATTTTAGTTAATTTGTTACGTCAGTATGTATACATTAAGTGATAAAAATAGAGAGGCACACATGCGCCAAATAAACATGTGCTTACATGTCGAAACTTGTGATAGAAACGGACAGAACTTTCCGGTAGACCTTATATTACTAGCTAGAATTTATCACCACCAAATACGAATTCCCCTGGTCCAAACCATCACAGGGCCTCCCTTCAATGACCAGAGTGGTCTAACTTTGGCCCCCTTCAATCACACTCAGCACAGCTGCCAGAGTTAGCCTAACACAACTTAGTCAAATTCACTTTGGTGTTCCCAAAGCCCCATTCTCATGGACTTCACCATATTGGATTGCTTGCTATTCCTCAAATAAGGAAGTAATCTCCAAATTCAGGGCCTTTGTCCAAAATGCTATTTTCCCACTATCTGCCCAACTCACTGTTGCCCCTCTCTCAGGCCTTTCCTCACCTGCCTCCTCTCCAGTGAAGATTCCTTGGCCAGTGGATTTAAACTTGTAATTTCCCTGTCCAAATACTCCCTTCCCTGCTTTATTTTTCTCCATAATCCTTATCACCAGTGAACATATTATACCTTCTACTCATTTGTTTTATTTTCCCAAACTAGGATATAAACTCCACAAAGGCAGAGATCTTATTTTATTCACTTCTTTCATCCCAGTTTTTAGAACAGTGCCTGCCACAAACTAGATGTTCAATGAATAGATATTAATGACTGAATAAAATGTTCAGACGAGGATAAAGAGGCACAGAGAAGCTCGGTTCCAGACCAAGGTTACAGGACTAGTAAATACGAGGGTCAGGATTAGAACTCAGGCAGAACTCATTTCACTCCCTCTATCTGGTTCAGGAGGTTGGAGGGGCTCCTTACCCAGCCATGGGAGCTGGCTGGCTGGGCTGCGCTGTGGGGGAAGCTCCGGGTTCCAGTGGGAGTCCTGCTGGACATACTGAGCTGAAACATGAACCGCTCTGCTGGCAGTGTTGCTGACAGCCTCTGAGATTAAGGGAAGTAATTTGAAGGCATAGAATGCTGCTTTCCAATTTTAATACTGGCTTTAACTTTTTTTTTTTTTTTCAGCTGTAGCTTTCTGGAATGATGAATGTACCATATGTCTGTATCTCCAGGTTCCCATACAAATTAGGAAACGAAAAATGCCCAATGATTAAAAAGATTTCTGTTTGTTTCCATGGGAAATCAACTGGCATGAAATCTTAGGAAATGGGAGGGAGAGAGTGTTCGGCAGGAGGTGTTCTCTGGCGAGTGCCTGCGCTCTGCCTGCTGCTCTGGCTCCAGCCACAGCTGTTCAAAATGTGAGCCGCTGTCCTAGGCTGCCCACCCTGTTGGTGGTCAGGAAACACTGCAAAGGTCAGCACGTCTCAGCCTGCCTCTTTCAGTGCCCAGCCCCCTGAGTTCTAGTCCTCAGCCACCATACTAAGAAGAGCACCTTTCTAATGACAAAATAGTCATGTAGTAATAATGCAGGACCCCAGCATCATCCTTTCAATGTGGTTTCAGTACATTTCGAATCTTCTATGCAATCTTCTGGTGGACAGAGAGATACAGCATAAAGGATTCTCGCTGGAAGAGTCACAGCTGGCTACTGAAAACTAGACAGAGTTAGCTCAGAAGAGTGGGGGAAACGTTCAGTAAACACAGCCAAGTGTATTCTGGGCAACTGTGCCAAGGATGTCTCCAGCAGGCTGCGATAGTTACTTGTTCCTGTCTGCCCCAGAATTAGCACCAATTTGCTTAAAAGAGAGAACGCCGGGAGAAAAGGCTACTGTTATTTCAGTGGAGTCTGGTCAGTGGCAATCTCTGACTTGTCTGGGAAAATTGAACCAGTAGCTTACTCTACCCTAAGTTGATGTATATTAACACAGCTCCCCAGTAGTGAGGGAGAAAGGTAACTTTTCTCTGCTTTCTTAATTCAGAGTGTGATTTAGGCATGCCAGGGCGAGGCCCAAATCTGGACACTCAGCAGTAGAGCTGAGTGTAGAGTTTAAATGTGGAATGAGACAGCCCTAAATGCTAATGCTTGTTCTCCAACTTATGAGCTATGAGACCTCAAAGAACTCAGAGCCTCAGTGTGAGTGTCCATAGAGTAAAATGACAACCTCCTCCTCAGGAAGGTGAAGTTGAAATAAACTAACAAGTTAAAGCACTCAGATCAAGCCTGGAGGACAATAGGTATTCAGCACCCTCTAGCTTCTCTTTTCTTTCCTTCTATTGCTATGTTTTACTGCCAAAATTAGAAAACAGGCAGCTTGGTGAGTAATAGACAAAGTCCTCTCTCCTCCCATAACCAGTATCACCAGCAAACAGCAGCTTGATTCTTCGCAGAATTGCTACCAAGGACATAGACCATGCAGAAGACTCCAAATATTTGCACATAACAAGCATTTACTTGTAACTCTTTAGTTAAGATTATTTAGTTGCCTTGCCTAGGTGAAATGTTTTTCAAAGAAACTAAGTGGAGAAGGACACATATTAACTTCTATGAAAATAAACTATCAGTAGAACCTCCTGGGATTAAGACCATAGTTTACAGTGTGTTGCAAATGCCTTACCCTAGGCTAGTCAAAATATTTTGACTCCTCTTGTCTTCAAATGACTCACAGGTATAATTCTTTTGCATGAGGCCATCCTAATAGGTTATATATAAGCCAAATTAGAGAAGGAGTATTATCATTTTGTGGTCCTGAGGAGACTTACAGTAAATCGGTCTAAAGCTATATTATATAAAATCATGATTTGGCGATTTGATTTATGTCTGTAGATTCCAGTAATAGCAACTCTATATGCTTCTGTTCTGTTTTTACCCCAACCCAACTCTGGCACTGACTACTCAGAGTTGGTGCAGACGCCACAGGCAAAGATCTCCACAGAACTGCCCCCACTTCTAGCAGCAAGTCTTGGAAGGTCCCCAGGCCATCTACAGTTCTGGTCAACTGGCTACAAATTTGAGGATTCCATGATGCCCTCAGATTTGATAATTCACTAGAATGACTCACAGAGCTCAAGAAAACGCTTTATTCATTATGGCAGCTTTATTATAAATGATACGCCTCAAGAGCAGCCAAATGGGATGATTAAGACCAGGTCTAAAAGAGAACACAGAGCTCCTGCACCCTCTCCCAGTGCAGTCAAGATGTATTACCCCATGGGCACATCTATGAGTTCACCTGAGCTCCACTGAGCCTTGCTATCCAGATTTTTTTATTGGGGTCTTATTACACAGACATAATTAATTGGCCACATGACTGAACTCAATCTCCAGCCCTCAACTCTCCTTCCCTGGGGAGGTCAGGCTGACTGAAAGTTCCAGCGCTGTCCTCATGTGGTTGGTCTTTCTGATGTCTAGACTCTATCCTGAAGCTATTCAGAGGCCCACCTGAGTCACCTCATTAACTTAACAAAGACACCCCCTTTACTCAGGAAATTCCAAACACTGTAGGAGCTCTGTACCAGGAACCAAGGATAAAGGTGTTGTTTTATTATATCATAATTACCCATTATCATTTACAAATCATCAAGAATTTTCAGCTTAAACTTTATCCTTTGGGCAGTGGGGAATCATTTAAAATAAGTTGAAATGATCATTTATGGCTGCTGGGGGACAGCCATTCATAATACATGTACTGAGAGCAGTACTTCTGGAAGGTAAATTAGAGGATTGTGTGGAGGGTGGTCTGATGAAGCTAAGACTGGGATGAAGGGGAAGACTAGAAAGAAGGCAATAGCACTTAAAACCATAAAATGAGAGCCTGGCCGGTTGGCTCAGTGGTAGAGCATCGGCCCAGCATGTGGAAGTCCCAGGTTTGATTCCCAGCCAGGGCACACAAGAGAAATGCCCATCTGCTTCTATACCCTTCCCCCTCTTCTTTCTCTCTATATCTCTCTTCCCCTCCTGCAGCCAAGGCTCCATTGGAGCAAAAGTTTAACTGGGCACTGAAGATAGCTCCATGGCCTCCACCTCAGGTGCTCGAATAGCTGTGGCAGTAACAGAGCAAGTGCCAGATGGGCAGAGCATTGCCCCCTGGTAGGCATGCCGGGTGGATCCCAGTTGGGCACATGCAGTAGTCTGTCTGTTTGCTTCCCCGTTTCTCACTTTGGAAAAATACAAAAAGCAAAACAAACAAAAAACCCCCCACAAGATTATGACAGTTAAACTAGGGGAGCAGAAGTAGAAACAGAAAAGAAGGACTCAAGAGAGATTTTAAAGGAAGAATTCAACTTATTTAAAGCATTGTGTCAGTTACAAAATACTGCACAATGGGTCAAGAAGTTAAAACTACTTGAAGAGTTCAACTACTTCTAAAGATCCCAAGAAATATTGATAAAGTGGCTCCTCTGTGATTAACAGAACTTGGTATTTTAAACATCAAAAACTCAATTAATATGAAAGATCTTAATATTTTACCCCTTGAAAAAACTTTAGGACCCCCTCCTGATTGTAATACCATAGTCCCACTGGCTTTCCTGAACAAAAGTGACAAATCCCTTTATGTTCAAATCTTTTTCTGTTTTAAAATGACTACTGTTTCTTTTTACCTTTCAAATTTTTACCTTTGAAATTTGTCCACTTTTGAATATAAAGTCCTTCCTCTCTTGTAGATCAAAAATCCATGAAGAAGCTGGCAGATATGGGACATACCCCTGTATACATCCTGTGTAAAAGAGAACATATAACACTGAAATGTTAAACTAGCTATTTCTTCCTGCAGGCAGATTTCAGTCAATTACTTTGATTAACTGATTTCAGTGAACTACTCATATCCACAGAAGTTCTGCAATATGACAAATATTTTAGGTTATATTTAAAAAATAATGATATTATGGGTTTAAAATGGTCAGGGGAAGATAAACTATAATTATTTTAATGTATCATGGGTATATTAAGTTGAAATAGAAATGAAGTAGTAAAACATAGTCTATAGTTTATTCAGGCAATGAGAACTTATGTTTATTTAAAATTTATCATATATCAAGTTATAAGACATTGGTTTTTAAGAAAACTGGCAATTCATGTTTGTCACTATCCTTTTAAAAATCTGGATAACAGAATCCTCCTTTGACATTGTATCAAAATAATTAAATCAACAAATAATTTTTGAAACTTAACTATGTGGGAAACAAGAAAAAAATGAAAGGTGTTAAAAAAAAGATATAATTAGCTATTTAACATTAATAAAGATGAACATTTATTGCAGGTTGAGAATGTCAGGCACTGTGCTAAGGCACTTGTATTGAATTATTTAATCTTCATAACCACACCATAAAGTAATTATCCCCACTTACCAATGGAGAAACTGAGACTCAGAGAGCTTAAGTAACTTATCTGAGTTTTCACAGTTACAGAAGATAAAAAGATGACTAATTGCTTTAAGAGTTTACAGTAATGAAAGTGTTAGGAAAACTAAATGGAGGTAGGTTTTGAATAGGACACCTAAAGTCTGATGGGAGTTGGAGAGGGGTGGAGAGATGAGAAGAGGGAAGTGAGAGAAACTGGAGACTGGTGTGAGGACATGTGCAAAATCAAGAAGTAGGAAAGAGCAATAGAGACACCAGAGACGTGCAAATCTGCTCAGTGTCCCCTCAACAAGCAAATGCAACTTTTAGGAAGGAGAATTTGCCAAAAAGCCTTGGGTCCATCGGCATTCAGTTATCATATAAGTTATATATACAAACATGCAATAAAGGTTAAAATCCAGATAGATGCAACTCCTTTTAGTTAGGAGTTACACTACTTCTGAGCAGCTACTTGAGGTCTCACAAAGATCAGGAGATGGATTCATACTTGTTCCTCTTAAACCTCTAGATTCACTGTAGATTTGAGATGCAGAAAGCTCCCCGCAACTTGGTTCTTCATGGTCTTAGAAAGAGAGAGAAATGCCCACCAATCTCCACAAAAGTTGTTCAGCAAAGACCGTTTTGATTCCTTTGTTTTCTTGTGAAAATGGTGGCAGAAGCTGTGGATGCGCATCTTGCTCTCGCATCTGAAATGTGTCCCATATCATCTATCTTCAGCGGCCAGAACATGGAACAGATCTGACATTGTAGACTCTACAATGTAGAGAGTTTTACATGATACCCTCCTATCAGTAGTTTTCAGAAAGCACTTTGGAGTTTCAAAGGCTGGGCAGCAATCTACAAATTCTGCGTATTAAATGATTTCCTCATCATTCTAAGTATGTTAATAGCCAAGCCAAGGACTTAGTTACTACTTTCTTTTTAAAATCTTCAGAATTCCGCCTCCCCCCCCTGCCACCTGCATACTCCGTGGCAGACTGGCTAGGATGAGCTGCCAGTCTGATTTGAGGAAAAGCATTGTGATGTGATTGTTAGGGTCACAAAATGCCCATCAAGGACTGGCAACTGGGAGTGATTAGGAGACTGGTAATAACACCACTCCGGATCATGAGAAATTAAAGCTTGCCCAAGAAAAGAACTGATAACATTAAAAATATTGTCACTTCTACCTCCTTTTCTGGATATACATTTAAAGACAAACAATAAACATCATTGTTTATTTTTCAAGATGACTCAAAGATTTTTCAAATGCATCTTATGTTAACATCAAAACCTTATGTTAAAATTTTCAAAGTGGAAATTTGCCTGACCTGTGGTGGCGCAGTGGATAAAGCATCAACCTGGAAATACTGAGGTTGCCGGTTCCATACCCTGGGCTTGCCTGGTCAAGGCACATATGGGAGTTGATGCTTCCTGCTCCTCCTCCCTTCTCTCTCTCTCTCTCCTCTCTATAATGAATAAATAAAATCTTTAAAAAAAAAAAAGTGGAAATTTGATTAGAGTTCCTTTTTAAAAAAAATAAAGATTTTATTTATTTATTTTAGAGAGGAGAGAGAGAGAGAGAGAAGTGGGAGAGGAGCAGGAAGCATCATCTCCCATATGTGCCTTGACCAGGGAAGCCAGCATTTTGACTGGCAACCTAAGCCTTCCAGGTTGTTGTTTTTTATCCACTGTGCCACCACAGGTCAGGTAATTAGACTGTCCTTAACTGGAGTGTCTTGCTACTCAAAATGAGCTATACAGTATTTCCCTTCTCAGTCGACATGGGCTGATGATTGACACAATTCATCTTTAATGGTCCTGAAATACATTCTTTATAGAGAGATGAAGAAGCCCTGGCCGGTTGGCTCAGTGGTAGAGCATTGGCCGGCATATGGATGTCCGGGTCGATTCCTGGTCAGGGCACACAGGGGAAGTGCCCATCTGCTTCTCCACCCCTCCTCCTGTTACTTCTCTCTTTCTCTCTCTCTCTCTCTCTCTCTCTCTCTCTCTCTCTCTCTTTCTCTCTCTCTCTCTCTCTCTCTCTCCTCCCCTCTTGCAGCCATGGCTAAATTAAAGCGAGATGGCCCTGGGAGCTGAGGATGGCTCCCTGGCCTCCTCCTCAAGTGCTAATAAATAAATAAATAAAAATATTGGCTCCAGTTGCAATGAAGCAAGGGACCCAGATGGGCAGAGCATCCGGTGGATCAGGGCACGTGTGGGAGTCAGTCTCTGTTTCCCCACCTCTCACTAAATAAAAAAAATTTTTTTAAAAAGAGAGAAATGAAGAACAGAACATTATATCTGGGAAGATAATAGGCTAGAGATAAAACTCCAAAGAAGCAAAAAAAAAAAAAAAAGAAATTTTTTAATGTTTATTTCTCTTAAGCATTCCAGGGGAAAAAAAATCACATGTACTAGCAGTTTAAAAAATCTGATGTTACAAGGCAGACAGGCAGTAGTAAGAGTGTGAGCTTTGGAGCCATACTGCCTGGATTCCATTCCTGCTCTGCCACTTACTAGGAGCATGAACTTGGGCAAGTCACGTTACCTATCTGTGTGCCTTAGGCTTCCCATCTATAAAATGGGGACAGTGATATACCTACTTCATAGTGTCATTACATGGGTTAAATGAAATAATACAAATAAAATGTTTTAAATGACACCTTGCATAAAATACTTGATGTTAATTTACTAGCCTGTTGTGACACTCAAATAATTCACTGTCTTAAGTTAGTAGCCTACCTCTTCAAATGTCGGGACTAGGATGCTCCCAGCCTGATTATTGCTATAGTCTAAAGTCCTGAAAACCTTTCAAGCAGAAGATGTTTGTTTCAAAGCAATTGATCAATAGGATAATTACAGAAAGCATAATTTTGAGTTTTGGTTTAGCCAATCAAAGCAGTTAATATGAAATGACATCAGAGCAAATGTAAATAGACTGTTGTCAGGAGCAATTTACAAGCTGAAGAGTATTTTTGACATTCAAGAAAACCTGGATGTTTTCATTCTTCTAAATGCAACCACAGTTGTTTTCATTTTGTGGTAAAATGATTCTCCCTTTGGTCAAATGAAGCAATTTATCTTATCTAAACTCTAGTCTTTTCCTCTCTCTGTATTGTTTTTGGAAGCAATCAGTATAATTAACTCAGAAGTATTTCCCCCAGCCCCCACATATCCATTCTTTACTGTAAGATGGTACTTCATTTTCATTGAGAATTAATTTTTAAAATTTAAATTCCTTTTAAAAAACATGATAAATGTAAAATATTTTGTAATCATTTTAATGCAATGTTATGCTAGACAGAAATTCATGGTGTCTTTCTTTGATATTCCATAATCAGGCTGCATGACTAATACTAGCTCTCTATTAAGTAAGTGTTCCTCCGAAACAGGGACGGGCGGCTACAAATGCTACGACAAACAAGAGATGCATGCAAAGGAGGGAATATTCACCAGACAGGGATGATACAGGGAGGGAAAACACCTAAAGATATAAAGTTATTCTACCAATGTTCAATTCACAGGGAGGACAAAACCAATTATCGAAAACTATGAAAGGTCCAAGACTTTACTCCTTGCAAGCTAAAAAACTAGCCTGCCACAGTTTCTTAGATGTGGATAGAAGACATGAAACTCCTGAGTCAGAGATGAAAGAAAGTTTATTGCTCACAGCAATAGCAGTAACCAGAGTTTTCAGCATTTTTGTGTCAGTTCCTGGAGCCCCGGTACAATAACAGTAGGTTATGTTATGGGAGAGGAATCATGAGCATAGGGCATGTGAACCTTTTATGAGTGCAAGTGTGTCTGTGCTTTGCCCTGGAAAGAAACATTATTATACAAGTCAGTATGCTTGCCCTTCATTCATGAGACATGCAATGCCTTGCTCACTGTGTTTGAGAAAGGAGATGTGCAGAAATACTAGAGAACCACGAAGTATTGTCTCCCAACAGTCATTAATAAACTATCCTATGCCAGCTCTTTGAGACCTCAGAATGTGTGTGTTTGTCTTACACTAGTTTTAATTATTTTTAAAAGGATGTCAAAGAACCCAGAGGCTAATAAGAATATGTAAAGAAATGGGACTATTCCTCAGTGTAAAAAAAAATAGGGCTATATTATTTCCAGTGAGAATGGATGCTATTTGTTCTGTTAAAGATGACACGCACTCTATTATGGCTGATGACTGTAAAAAAAGAAAATAGCTGCAGAAAATATCTTCTAAGGGGGTTTATCTTGTTAGGCATTCATTAAGAAGTGAATTAACAGGGCATATCATTTCCTTCTCTTTTGTCTTATGAAGGCTCTGTAGTCTTTAACTCTAGAGTAACAATCCAGGTATTCTATTCTGAGAGATTTTGTTCTTTTTGGAATGTTGACAGATGTGACATAGAAAATAGTTCCACGATCAAATGAAGTTAGAAAAATTATAGGTTCAGCAAAGTTAATAAGTATTTAAGACAGGACTTCTCAGAGCCCTAAGCATGACCATGTGCGTTGTGAATCTCTAAGAAGGATATATTAGTCCCCAAATGAATGTCACCCCTATTTCTCAGGGTACTCAAAGGTAGAGTTCTATAGAAAATCACCTGAAAATGTCTCAGTAGAGGAATGGCTCTATCTTACCAGCAGCGGATGGTGGAAGACAAAGGTACTTTGGGAAGGTGCTGCCTGACTAGTCTGCACTGTGTTAGAGTTCCCATAGATAGCAGAAATGAATGCTTTTCTATTTCTTTGAGTACATGTCGGTAATTATATCTACTACTGATTGAAATCTAGGAAATATACATATGTATCATTTTAAGATTGATGTGAAAAGTTTTAGCGCTAAACAAGTCCTAAGAAATTGCTATTTTAAACTCTTTATTTCAAATAAGGAGACTGAGGATATTTAAAGTCTTGTCCCAAGTCATAAAGTTAGTCGATGAAAGAATCACACCTGAAATCCAGGTCTTATTAATCCCAGTCTATGTTCTTTTCATGAATAGCAATAAAAGTGACCATTAATGATCACTATCATTGATACTGAGACGGCAAACCAGGTTTTCTTTTTGTTTTTCTTTGTTTGTGTTTTCCCAAAGAGTTGAAAAAATGTGAGTAAATTTAGGAAATTAGTAGACGAACTCCAAGAAAGGTCAAGAAAGTGTATCTTGGGCCCTGGCAGGTTGGCTCAGTGGTAGAGCATTGACCCGGCATGTGGATATCTCGGGTTCAATTCTCTGTCAGGGCACACAGAAGTGACCATCTGCTTCTCTATCCCTCCTCATCTCCCTTCCCTCTCACTATCTCTCTCTTCCCCTCCTGTAGCCATGGCTCAGTTGGAGTAAGTTGGCTCTGGGCGCTGAGGATGGCTCCATGGACTCACCTCAGGTGCTAAAATAGCTTGGTTGTAGAGCAACAGATCAGTGACCCCAGATGGGCAGAGCATTGCCCCATACGGTACTTGCTAGGTGGATCCTGGTTGGGATGCATGCAGGAGTCTGTCTCTCTGCATCCTCACTTCTCACTTAAGGAAAAAAAAAAAGAAAATGTATCTTGTGTCCCCTTGGGTTGTATGTTTAAGAAGAGAGCATCTGGGCATGGTTATTGCATTTTCTAAGTGTACTAAGCACTGTCCATGATACTTTTCCAAAGAGGGAGTCATGTTTATGTAACAAGAGAATCTTCAGTTTCACTCCTCTGATAAGGTTTCTTGAGCCATTGATCTTTATGCCTCAGAAAAAGAGAAGTTTCTTAGTCAAAGGAAAAAAGCAAGTCCTTAGGCTTGAAATTATGTGCTTTGCCAAGGCTGTCATCACTGAAATTTGAAGCAAGTCAGTGTTAAACTGGATCTGACCTGTTCTATGGCACATTCCCTATGCACAATATGATATGATGTTAAGAAATGGCTTAAAAGTTTGAGTCCTGTGAAAAATAAATTACCTCCCTTAGGAGATATATTTTATTTTTTAATAAATAAGCAAGTTCTAAACTACGTAAGAGTGTTTCATTATCTTTAGAATAATTCATTTCATGGCTAGAGCCAGATTTTTGTAGACTTAACTAATGAGTTAGTAATACATGAAAGTTCTTGGATCAGTAACTGTACATGCTTGATAGTAAGCACTAATATTTAATAAAACTGCTATAGCAGTAATATTTGGGTATAAAAATCACTGCTTATAATGTCAAACTCATTTCTTAATTTAAGCTTAAACTGCATATCTATTATGTGAGAGTTATCATTGGCCTGTATAAACAGTAATTCTAAGAATGAGGCTCTCTGCCTGTATATTTCCTATTGCCTAAACTCAGAGCCACAGCCACTTCATGATCTTACATTCAGAAGTTTGCTTTCAGTCATAAAGTGCTTTTCAGTTAAGGCTGTAAAAATCACCTCATGAAGGAACACTTAGGGTATGTATGCACTACTGGGAAGGGCACAAATGAATGCAATTTCAAAAACTACTGAAAAAAATCATTAACCTTTCTGAATATACTTGGTGGATTCAATTTAAAAATAAATATCACCTTTGCCATGTAATTGAGTAGTAGTTAAGCTTGAGAACTCTGAAATTAGACTTGCCTGGGTCCAAATCCTAGCTCTTCCACTCAGTGGTTACATGACCTTTTGCTAGTTACTTGATTATCATGTGCCTCAGTTTTCTCTTCTGTCAATAGGAGAAAATAACACTGTCTACCTAGTGTATAGTTATGGTGATAAAACAAGATAAGATATATAAAGCTAGTACATACTTAGTACATACTGTGTACCTAGTAAGTGCTTATTCATTATTATTATTTTGAAAGAATAGCTCACAAATTAATGCAACCAACAACAACTTCTATCATGTGTATGTTAGGGGTATAAAGTAGAAACGGCTTATTTTAGAAGAATTTGACCTAAAGTCTTGTAGTATCCTATTTTTAGGTTGTCAATAATACCACCACCCTCTCCTCTGGCACAAATTTAACTGCCATTTTAGGGTCAGGACCATATTTGACCACACCACCTCTCGGGCAATTGTCTCACAGGACATTTTCTAGGGGAGGTATAATTCTCCCTGTCCTAGAATTTTTAATGGCACAGAGTCAAGGATTTCAAAATTGTTGCTAAAGGTGGGCTCTATCTTGCAGCTCTTAATTCAGAAAGTGCAAATGGTTGAAATAGTGTTAACAGGAAAAGCTTAAAATAACAATATTTTCTGTTAGCTCAGGATCCTCCCCACAAAGCCTAGAAATGGTCTGGGGAGCAGATGTGCACAGGGTGGACAGAGAATGCCAGTTTCGGTTTAGAATTTAGATTTTAGTTTCACTATTATTAGGCAGGATCAACAGACATCAAATACAAAACAAAGCAAGAATGGCAGGTTAGTCTTAAAGAACAAGCCCAGCACTGAAACATCAAAGCTTAAGCAGACATATGTACATAGTTCGTTTTAATGTAAACTCTTTATGAGCTAAAGTGTTCAAATGGGTTCTAGAGCCTTCTGTTTAATACAAGTTACACTGAAAGTCAGAATCAGTACAACAAAGCAAAAACACTTTAAAACTCATTCTTTCAAAATGTAATACCAGGCTGTAGGTGTTGACACAGAGATAAATAAAGATACAGTAGTAAGGCAAAAATGCAGTGATAAAAGACAGCACACTATGGTAACTGTTAAAATAGAGGTTCAAAAGCCAGTGCTATGGGAACACAAAGAATAGAGAATGTCACTTGTCTGGAGCATGTAGAAACTTCACAAAGGAGACTTTTGAAATATGCCTTCAAGGAATGATATAACCCAGACTGTGTTCTAGCTAACAACATTGTAGCCAACATCATTGTAGCTAATAACAATATAACATAATTACCATTTCCATAGGACCCAGAAGCAGGGTTGCAGATATTTTTTCTAGAACCTTGAAAAGTTGGTATGGAAGTTCCAATAGGCAGAAGGGGAACTGGATTCAAAGAAAAAGAAGTTGAGTTACATAGCCAATGAATAGTGGATCCAGGATCAGAACCCATATCTGTATCATTCCAAACCCCTTAACGCTGCACTGCTCAGAAAATTCTACGTTGCTCCCAGTACATGGCTAACTTGTAATTAAGTGAAGTCTAAGTTTGGGAACTCATTCTGGAAGCCTCTTTAGAATGTCAAACTTTGGCCTAAAGAATTGGGTATTCAGTGAAAGGTCAGGGTGGTGGCTCTGTATAGATGCTTAGCCCACAGTGCCCTTCTCCTTTCTCTGAACTTCAATTCTATTTAGTTTGAAATGTTTTATTGTGATTTATGTGCATGCCAGGTTCTCTCTTCCATGCTCTGTGAACACCTTGAAGTCAAGAAGAAAGCCTTATATTTCTTTGAGACTCTCAGGGTCCAGCATTCACAGAAGTTGGCTGATTGATTGCTAATTCACCCGGTGCTTTCCTGATGGCTTGATAAATGTGAATGTTGACTTAAGTTATATTGACTGAGGTGAAGTGACTAGACTTAAGGTTTACTGTAAAAATTAAAAAAAAAAAAAGTGACCTAAACAATGTTAATAGTGATTTTCAGACTAGTGCCCCTCAGATTTCAGAATGCAAGTGAGTCACCTATGTGTATAACTATCTAGTTCACTCTGTTAGCAAGCAGGCACTGAGTAGACAAAGTATCTCAATTAAGCAAGTGGGGAGACTCAACTTTTGGGGTTTGTATCCCACTTCCAAACCTTGTTGCTGTTCTCAGTCCTTTTGCTTTCAGAACAATGAAGAGTAGTATATCAAGGTCCTGTATGGAGTACTTATAAAGTGCTTGGCACTGTTCTTGCTGCATTAAGTATGGTTATCTAATTCTCATAGTACCCTATAGTACTAGATCATTGATTATAAAAAATATATAAAATAGCAGTTACTTCTTTACATTAACACAGGAAGAGTAGTATTCCTAGTTCATCTGAGTTCAAAGTCTAGGGTTGAATGGCTCCTTGACCTGGGTAGCAAGGAAGCATTTCAAGGATGCTGAGGCTGAGGTCAGGGTGCCAAAGAGAAGGATACAGGTGTGTTCAGACAGCACCTGTAGGGTAAGGCCCAACACAGGAAATCTGTACTGGTCTCATGGAGTGTTTAAATACATGTAAGTGTTGAACCTACCTCAGATAGTACCTGGTGGTTTGCAAGATACTCGAAATTTTTAGCAATTTTCTAAAGTCAGCCTCTGCCTTTTCTTCAGGAACTCTCCAGGAATTTCCCCACCTGCTGTGTAGGAGCAAGTCCCCACTCTCAACTTTTGTTCTGATCTAGAATAATTAAGAGCTAATGGGATTTAAGGTAGTCTTCCAGGAGGGGACACCCTACAGCGGTACTGGAATTGCAAAAAGTAGTTTTCTAGGTTAGCTGGGAGAAAGCAGTTCAAGTCCAAGAGAACAATTTTTGAACAATTTTTTGTTGTTGTTTGGAAACAGAAATGAGGTAAGAGGGGTTGCTTGCTTTCCTAAGGCTTACTGTGTACAAACAAACCAACCAGTGAAAGACAATTAGTTGTCTGTTAATTGCTCTGTTCACATACATGGGTCTTTTCTTGGTTGCAGGGACAGAGTAATTGTTTTAATTTTTGATGCTTGTAGATTAGCTGGTATTGATAAGGCATCCCAGAAGACTTTATAGTACTTAGTATTCTTGTCTGTACATTTTTTTCACTGGACAGATTTTCCATATAGATTGCTGTCAGGTTTCAAGAAGGCAGAGTTTGCTTTTTCATCCTGAAATTGATAGGGAGTGTGGAGAAGAAAAGCATGGTTCGGAACAGTAAAAAAAAACAAAAACAAAAACAAAAAAACAACTCTCCCCCATACTCTTGAACAACAGGTGGTTTTGACGTGCACGGTCAACTCCTTTATGCACAACATGAAATTGTTGGCGGCCTTTCCATTTCTGCGTCCCTGGAACCTGCTGCTGAGAGATCAGGGAGTCCGGCTGTCAGTGTCCTTGAATATGGGGGTTCCTGCCGAAGAGAAGACTCAAGTGTCAAAAGGCCAGTGGTCTTTATGGTCCAGAGAATTTAGCTTTTGCGTTCCTCTTTCTGCATCTACCTCAATGCGTCCCACGACCACTCGCACCTTTCTGTCCCTCTGTGGGGAGGGAAATAAGGAGGCGGGATTATCCTTACCGTGACCCGGGTCTTTCCCAGGCGTTCCTAGAAGGGTTATTTTTAGTGGTGGCGGCCCCCTCTAACTCACCCGGGAGAGGAACGGCGACAGCCGAGCAGCCGCCGCGCGCAGAGCAGCCTCGGGTTTCTGCGTTTCGTCTGGGATCTGGGGAAGTCACTAGACCCAGCCGATGGCCCGGGCAGAGCCGACTGCTGGGCAGGTCAGAGGCCCGAGTAACCCAGCGGGGAAGCGGCCGGCGAATTTTTTCCTACGTCCTGAAGAAAGTCCCCCGCTAATCGCGGGCGCGGGGTGGTCTCTGCAGTAGAGGAAGTTCCCGGGCACGGCGGCTTGCGTCACAGCGGGGCCGGGGCCGTGGGGTGGGCTGGCGGCGGCGGCGGCGCGACCCCGCGGCCGGACGCTGGGCGGCGCTGGCTGCCGCGGGCTGGGCTGCGCGCGGGGCGGCGCTGGAGGCGGCTCCGTCGCGCCGGGAGGCGGAGGGGAGGAGGGCTGCGGGGCCGGGGCGTTAGCTGCGTCCCGGCTCGGAGCCCGCGAAGAGAACGAGGAGGAAGGCTCCGCTGTGGCCGCGGCCGCCGTGCTCCGGGCGCGACAAGCCATGAGCAGCGGCCCCGCGGGCGACCCCGCTGCCGCTGGCCGCCGCTGAGCCCCCTCCGGGAGACACCTCGCGGCTCCCCCAGCAGCCTCCGCCGCCGGCACCCGCGCGCCCAGAGGTAAGGGCGGGGACCGCGGAGGGATGGAGAGGGCGGCCCGCCGAGGACCGCCGGCTCGGTCCGCTAGGTGCCCTGCAGCCAGGCTCACCCGCCTCGCCGTCTCTGCCTTCTCCCGGCTCCCGGGCGGGCAGAACGTGGTCGCCTGCCCGGAGTGTGGGGCTCGGGAACCCGCCAACCCCTACCCCACCCACCCTAAGCTTCCGGGCGCGGGTCCCCAGCCTGGCGCCAAGCGCAGCGCGGCCGTGGCAGGTTCTGCAGACTTGGGGGAGGGGAGTGGGGGGCGGGGGATGAGGGGAAACGGGGCCACGGCCGGGGGCGGTTGTGGTTCTTGACCACCTTGAAAATTCCCAAGACCTCAGTGCCCCTGCCTTCTGGTGCGCTGTACCCGTGCCACCCCGGAGCCCCTTAAGTTAACACTTTGGGGGCAGAGGAATTTGAAGGTCTTCGAAGGGACCGAGAGCGTGGTGCCGCTCCCTTGCGGGACCCGAGGGGAGGGAGGGCTGAGCCGAATCGCGCGGGCAGCACAAGCCAGGTGTCTAGGCCTGCTGTTGAGGCGGGGACCGCTGCCTTGAACCCAAACTCTGGCTCCCTGGTCGTTTCCAGCTGGTCCCCAGAAACGAGGTAGTTAGGGATGGACTGAGCAACTCAGGAACCTTAGGGTGTGCTCTGCAGATGCTAATTCCTTTTTTTTCCTCCCTCAGCCAGTTCTTCCCTCCCCCACCCTAGCCGGCCGGTGTACATCACATTTCAGTTTCTTCAGCACATAGATACCTAACCCACATCCTAGGACAGATATTGCAGTGTTGGAGCCAAACTTCTCACTTGGTTTCAAATTCTTTTAAAACATTTTATACACCAGAAAACCAGTTAGGAAACACTTTTAAGTCTCCATTTTCCTTTAAGTAAGAAATAAGAATCAATTGATCTTTGTGGGAGTGCTGGCGTTGAGCAGAGGGAGGCCTGAATGACCTCTGAAAATGGCAGCCCTATTTTAGTCACACACTCCTCACAAACCCTCCCTAATGTAGGAAATGTAGCCTTGAGCACTGTCACATTCAGGACTGGTATGTATTAGTTTCCTAAGGCACACATGAGACTTCTTCATTGACAAGTCATTAAAAAGGCCATCTAGGTGAAAGAGGAAGAAAGTGGTAGTAACCCTTTTGGTGGACACAAAACTGAAAAATCGCCAGGACCAATTACTTTTATAGGTGTATACATTCTCTTTATTTTTAAATGATTTGTGTAAACCGAAAATGAAAGCTGACCTTCAAAAAATTTGCCCTTATTCATAAACCATGTGTTGGATGTGTAGACATAGATGCCATTAGATGTACGCAACTAGAACCTGTTATGTTTGATTTGCATTTCCTGTGACTTGCTTCAAAAGGGGAGAGCAAGGGTGTAACCCTGGTTTGCTTTACTTTGGAGTCATTCACTTAAAGGCTCTCCCTAGGTTAGGCTGTGCCTTGGTTTTGAGAAGATGGGGAGCAGCTGCAAGGAGGGATATTTTTCATGGTTCACATAGGAGATATTGACCACAGGTAGGGCCCACTAACACGACAGTCATATCAGATAGCATGTTTAACACTTTTCTTTTTAATAGAATTATCAAAGTTTTTGTTATTGGTGCTGCTTTCTTATTTCTCAGATTGACTAAACATTAATGAAATGTGTTTTTAGAAGGGAATGCTTTTAGTGAAAAAATGTATGGGGAGTGTAAGAGAAAAGAATTTTTCACTTCTGTGAAGTTTATCAGTTTATCTTTTAAAAAATACAAAGTTAGCAATAATTTGATTTCTAAGGTATCCAGTTTTTAGTAAATTACTTTGACTTTTAAAATAGTCTGTAGTATTTTTAAGTTATAGTTACCAATAGCATTATAATAAAGTACAAGTTTAAAAAGAAATGGGGTGGAAACTTATAAGTATTTTGTCAAGTACTGTGTGAATGGTTTAATATGGTACTACAATATAGTCTAGATCAGGGGTAGTCAACCTTTTTATACCTACCACCCACTTTTGTATCTCTGTTAGTAGTAAAATTTTCTAACCGCCCACCGGTTCCACAGTAATGGTGATTTATAAAGTAGGAAAGTAACTTTACTTTATAAAATTTATAAAGCAGAGTTACAGCAAGTTAAAGCATATAATAATAATTACTTACCAAGTACTTTATGTCGGATTTTCGCTAAGTTTGGCAGAATAAATCTTTATAAAACAACTTATTATAGTTATGTCTATCTTTTTATTTATACTTTGGTTGCTCAGCTACCGCCCACCATGAAAGCTAGAACGCCCACTAGTGGGTGGTAGGGACCAGGTTGACTACCACTGGTCTAGATGCTAATCTAACACGTGTTATCCCAGCCTCTTGCAACAAACCCTTAAAATAGATGATGCCATCCACATTTGACAGAAGAAAGAAGCTCAGAGTTTGTGACTTGTCCAAGACCATTCAGCTAAATTAATGCCTGAATAAAGCCAATCCTTTTTGGCTTTAATGATGTACTTTTTCCATTATCCAAAGCGCCCTATATTTTTCTACATAAATTTATTGTTAACTTACGTTGTGACTGTATGAAAAAACTGAGGTCAAAGAAATAAAGTCACCTGTCCAGGGTTTTTCATGTAACTAGTATATGATATATAGCATAATTCAAATTTGGAAACAGGGCCATCTGTTTCCCAAACCCCTGTTCTTGCCACTGTTCTCTATTAAATGACTGATTAAGAGCTTAACCTAATGGACATTTCACTTCTGCTCACCAGCTATTCTCATCCACATGACAATGATGGCCTCTTGGGCTACATCTGTCACTCTTCAGAAGACTGGCTGTTATCTCCATCCCGGGTCACTCAGAAAAGTATATTGTGAACAACAAGGGTGAAATTACTGTAGAGGCATCCTTGAATCCACTTAATGCATCTTAAAATATATTTTATCCTAGATGGACATTGGATAAAGAGCATAGCCTCAAGATAGGAAAAGCTGGTATCAAATTCTGGTTCTACTACAAAGTAGGAGTGCCAACTAATTCACATTATTCAATTTCTCTGAGCCCCAGTTTCCTCATGTAATGAGGTTCCTAAAGCCTACCTGGCAGGATCACTGTTCAGATTAAATGTACAATGCATACACAAAGCAGCTCCTGTCACCTAGTAGGTGCTTAATAAATGGGCTGGATGAATACACCTGTAACCTAGCTAGCACTAATTGAAGTTTGTGCTGTATTTCACTTTTTTTATATCTTACATGCATACAGTGATTAGTCAGTGTTGTCAGTGGTTCACTTTTCATATGGCAAGACAAAGGTCTAATCCAGTTTTTAGCATATTTAACTTTTGAATCACATCCTTGTTTTGTAGTCCTGACATATAAATGTTTACTCACCTTGTGTAGTTTTCCTATGTTCCACTCTGCACGTTTCTTAGAACTTTACTAGCCATGTTTCATTTGGTAGGAATTTGTATTTTTTTATAAAAACACTTTCCTGTTTTCTGCTCTCCTGATTTCTCAGACTTGCTTATCACTCACAGAAGGCACCATGACAAAACCCAGGATCTCCCCATCATGTACCTCACCCTTAACCAGGCCTTGACCCGCTGAAATTCTGCATTTCCCTCGAGGCCCAGCCTAAATGCCACATCCCACCTGAGCTCATGTACCCTGCATTTTAAATTCTCTGTTCACTTATAATCAGACAACATGTACTCTTTTGCTTTAAAAAATAATTTCTTTTTTGCTTTTTTAGTTATATGCCCAAGTAATATCTTATGGAAGAGTAAACTCTTTTGAGATCAGGGACATTTTTCTATTTCATTATAACTTTTTCTTTGTATAAAACATAGATGGTTTCTATTTCCTGAATGAAAGATGAGTCAGATATCCTGAAAGATTCTTACAGTAATTAGGAAAGATACCCAAATTATTTGTCCCTGTTACATGATTGTATGCAGCACCTTCTTTTTTGTTTTAAGACTTGTTCATTCCAGCCTTTTTCACCAATTAAACTGGCATTACATTTACTGGAAGGGCATAGTTTTTTTGTTTTTGTTTTTTTGTATTTTTGTATTTTTCTGAAGTTGGAAATGGGGAGGCAGTCAGACAGACTCCCGCATGCGCCCGACCGGGATCCACCCGGCACACCCACCAGGGGGCGATGCTCTGCCCATCTGGGGCATCACTCTGTTGCAACCAGAGCCATTCTAGCGCCTGAGGCAGAGGCCATAGAGCCACCCCCAGTGCCTGGACCAACTTTGCTCCAATGGAGCCCTGGCTGCGGGAGGGGAAGAGAGAGAGAGAGAGGAAGGAGAGGGGAAGGGTGGAGAAGCAGATGGGCACTTCTCCTGTGTGCCCTGGCCGGGAATCGAACCCAGGACTCTTGCACGCCAGGCCGACGCTCTACCACTAAGCCAACCGGCCAGGGCTGGAAGGGCATAGTTCTTAAAGCCTTGCCTATTAGGTTCCATGTAAAATAGCATATTTTCATTAATAAATTGCTCCCATGGTGGTATGGTAACCTCTTTAGTTACTTATATATTAAGCACATCAACAATACTTGAGTAGTTTGGCATTTTAGATAGGGTAACAGTCCAGATGGATTTCTTTAATTAGGAATCTGATTTACCTGAGGGAAAGGAACACTTACCTTAGAGAGAAGATTGAGATAATAAGCAAGGAGGATTTCAAACCCCTTGCTTGGAAGGAAGACAAATCGTGGCCCACATTGTATTGGCTACAACCAAAAGTGACTTTCATGAGGGAATTGACACAGAGAAAAGACCCACAGTCTCACTACAAATCTGAGAGATGGGAAAAATAAAACTGAAGAGATGAAAGCAGTGAAGCATGATGATAGACAGTCTAACCGTGGCCTGCTAGGTTTTGCTCATTGCTGTCCTGTAGAAATGGAAAAGAGTAGAGTCAAGGTGGGCAACTAGTGTGGTCTTGGTCATCTACTACATTAATATACTCCCATTTGACTCCAGGGCTGGCACAGAAGGTCAAGAGGGTAATTTCAGAGCTAACTGAACTCTTTTCCAGTATCAGGTGTTAAACAGAAAAAAATAACCCAGGCTATCTACATAGAAGTATATTGTCACAAATATTGGGAGGGAATTTCAGATAATTTTTTGATGTTGGATGGGTATCCTTTTAAAATATGGTTCTGCAGTCTACAGTGTGTCCAACTATGAATGACAGTTGATAGAGAAATAATAACATGGGTTCAGAAGAGGCATGGAGACCAGAAAAGAAAGGGAAAATTGGCAAAATTCAAAAATAAATTTTAAGCAAAATGTTATAAAGGTTAGGGAAGTAAATGAAAGGGTTTCAGATGACTGAAGTATTTGGAGTCATTGGAACCCAGAAGAACTATGTGTTCTTTAAAGAACCCCTCTAAGGACTCAGAAGAACCGAAGCTATTCCATACTGGAGAAGGGTGGGAAGGTAGAGTGAAAAGGACACTAGTGTTTGGCTAAACCAAAAAACTGGACCCAAGGGCTTGCAGCCCTAGAGAAAATATAATGGAGTTCATAGAAAAGTCTTTCCCAATCTTTCTTTCATTATTACCCTCCCTCCCTAAGCCTAATTTTGATAAATTATAATACCATAGATACACCATAATACCTGTTTATGTAATGTGGCCTTTTGGCAGGCTACAAACCATTATTTAAGACGTTTTTTACCCTGTACCCAAAAATCATTTTCAACAGAAACAAGGTCCTCCCCCTCTTAGGCCCTGGCCAGTTTGCTCAGTGGTAGAGCATTGGACCAGCATGTGGATGTCCCTGGTTCAGTTCCCAGGTCAGGGCACACAAGAGAGGCAACTATCTGCTTTTCCACCCCTCCTACCTCCCTTCTCTGTTCTCCCGCAGCCATGGCTCAGTTGGGATTGGTTCGAGCACATTGCCCAGGGTGCTGAGGATGGCTCCCATGGAGCCTCTGCTGGAAGCACTAAAAATAGCTTGGTTGCAAGTGTGGCCCCAGATGGGCAGAGCATTGGTGGAGAGGAGCGTTGCCAGATGGTTCCAGGTCAGGGCACATGCGGGAGTCTGTCTCTATCTCTCCTCCTCTCCCTTAGAAAAGAAGAAAATATAAAGATCCACCCCCATCTTGAGAATGCATGGTGTAGCACAATTCTATATTATGCTAGAAACTCACAAAAAGAGCTATATGGAACTTAAAAAACACAAAGAAGTGTGTGTGTGAAGTCATACGATATATTAATTAACATTTTCTGGGATTAGATTGCTTTTTTTTGCCTTATTTATTGGAAAATATTTTATTGGCTCTTAACCTGAAATACATATGTAAAAATATACAAGGCTGCTTCTTGTCCCAGTTGCACCTTGGGAAAATTATTGAAGTTAAAAAGTTATCTTCCCAAGCCTTCTCTACCTGCATCCTTATTTTTCTAGGATGGGACGCCCTCCCCAAACTTTAATTGCTCAACATCTTTTATTTACTTTGTTATGTTGGAAAGACTCTGATATTAGCCTTTCATTCATGTCACTGGTCAATTATATAAGCATAAATGAGTTTGTCCTTATTAGAGCACTTGTATTTTAAGTCATTTATTTATAAATGTGAAACACTATGTTCCCTATCAAAGGGATTTCAGCTCATAACAAGTAGATATTTGGGGAGATTGGGGCTTCTGAAGTCATTCTTAGTTTTTTCATGTTGGGTTCCATTCTCCAGTTCCCGAGGGAGTTTAAGCCTGGGCTTCTGATGTCTGATCTTGGTGCTGTAAGGGTTCAAGGAGCTTGGTTTCTTTATACTATTATACATTGGCTTCTTTCAGCAATTGTTGTCGCTTGCCACTTCCCTTCCCCCAAAACAACTCATCTCCTTATCCTCTGGTTTTATCTCAACCCTGTTGATCTTTTCCCTCTTCTTTACCCCCAAAACATAAGAAATATTTTTGTTTTGCAGCATCTTTTCTCTGTTTGATTTTTAGAGCTTCAGTGAGAGCAGAGGCCGTATAAGCCATATCTCTGTCTTGTTCACATTCGTATCCACAGCACTTGCACAGTGCCTGGCACATAGGTTCTCAAGAAATGTTGTGGAGTAAATACTAATGATATACTTTACAGTAACATTTCTAACCTACCATCTTGGATTGTAGCAGTTTCTCTTTCTGTTACTTTAAATTCTGGTAATGAAATTTGATAGTGTAATTAGAAGTTATCCTTCTTAATAGAGTCATGAAATATGCACACAAAAATATTTCTATATGTGATTGGAAATTAGGAACAAGTACTATATAAAATATTAAATGAGGACATTAAAATAAATCCTAGGGAAATGTCACCAAATAAGTAAAATATATGAAAACTCATAGGTCCTATGAGTTCATCCTGTGTGTCTGAAGAACATGCCAAATTAATAAAAATTACTAATTAGTCCTTTTCAAATATCAGAGATTTATGAAAATTTGAAACAGGTTCAAATATCTTTTTAAAAACATTAGGAAATATAATAATCTATAAGTCCCACTTGTGGAAAATTACTATAGAAAATGATTTAGCTAATAACACCTTGTATGTTAAAAATAAATATGAGGCCCTGGCCGGTTGGCTCAGCGGTAGAGCGTCGGCCTGGCGTGCGGGGGACCCAGGTTCGATTCCCGGCCAGGGCACATAGGAGAAGCGCCCATTTGCTTCTCCACCCCCCCCCCCCCTTCCTCTCTGTCTCTCTCTTCCCCTCACGCTGCCAAGGCTCCATTGGAGCAAAGATGGCCCGGGCGCTGGGGATGGCTCCTTGGCCTCTGCCCCAGGTGCTAGAGTGGCTCTGGTCCCGGGCAGAGCGACACCCCAGAGGGGCAGAGCATCACCCCCTGGTGGGCAGAGCATCGCCCATGGTGGGCATGCCGGGTGGATCCCGGTCGGGTGCATGCAGGAGTCTGACTGTCTCTCCCCGTTTCCAGCTTCAGAAATAAATAAATAAATAAATAAATAAATAGGAGATTAGCTTCATAGGAAAATACTGAAGGGTCATTATTCTTATTGTTTGTATGCAAAGTTAGGAAATACTGTCCTGCATACAAAACTTTCTAGTTAAACACAATTATAATAAGAAAATAGTTAAAGTTGAGGAGCTGGCAACTGGAGGTGTGTCTAGGGTTTGGATCTGAGTTGAACATTCCACATTTTATCTTAAGGATTTTGTGGCATAATAGAAAACATGGATCTGATGTTTCTATGAATGGCTCCCTGGTTGATAGAGCAGCATGGTGTTCAATCAAGGATTGGAAATGAGCTTGGCAAAATGAAATGAAATGAAAATAAAGAAAGGAAATAGTCAAAACTAAGCAATGAAATTTATTTAGATAACATATAGGGTCATACCTTGAAGAAAAAAAATGAACTATATAAATATACTAGATTTTTTATTTATGTTCATTTCTGTATCACTAATATTTAGAACAATACCTAATATGTAGCAAAGGATCAGTGAATATTTGTTTAATGAAACACAGGAAATGCAAGATAGAGAAAGGCTAACTATATGCCATGAAGGCAAAAGTAAAAGTCTTCCTGAGGAGATGGTGAAAAATAACTAGGAGACTGAATAGACTGTTACAAAAACTTTGGGACAAATCATTTATGAGCATATGTTAAAGTTTTCTTTCAGTCTTGCATAAAACAGGAGAGGTTTCTGATAGGTCAGTTCAAAAATTCATTCTTACTAGGGACATTTTATAAGAATAGTAGGTGGTTAGATAGCATTGTTAGACTAGATTTTAAATTGTGGGTTCAAGGTCACTAGACTCTTGACTAACAGTGAACCCTTAGCTCGGTGGCTCTTCAGCTGGTTTCCATGGAAAAGTCTTATCGCCATTTAGCATTTTATAGAAAGCTAGCCAGTGCAATAAGGATGGGGAGAAAAAGACATAAATATTGGAAAGGAAGAAGTAAAACTATCTTACAAACTTATAATTACAAATTAGAATTCTACTCCCTAAGGTTAGTAAAGAAGACTGACAGAAATAAAAAAAAAAAGATTCATTTGTAATACTATAATGTTGAAGGAGAACTCTACCTTGCTTGGACCACCAGAAAGATAAACAAATGGGTCCCAAAGCAAATTAAACCTGAAACTTCACTGGAAGCAAAAATGACTAAACTGAAGCTGTCCTACCTACGTCACATCATGAGAGGGCAAGGTTCTTTGAAAAAGATAATACTCCTGGGAAAAATAAAAACTGGCTGGAAAAAAAGAAGACCAAATAGGAGATAAATTGACTCCATGAGAGAAACCACAGGCACGAATCTCCAACAGTGGAGCAGGGCTATTGAGGACAGGACTTTCTGGACATCACTCATTGATCGAGGCACCAAAAGTCAGAGCCAACTCAGTGACATGTAACACACATCCTAAGGAATCTACAAAGCAACGACTAAAAATAAATGCCATACTCATCTTTGATTGACATGCAGTTATTTAAAATTTACAAACAAAATCTTAAAAGTCAGTCTGTTTCAGTCCACTCTTGTACAAGAACACAAAGATGCTTTTCTTATCCTGAAAGGGTATCTAATAATATAATCACATTAAGAATATTTTACCTGTTAACTTTTTTTTTAACTTGACAGCTTTCCCCCATGAATGTGATTGCAATAAACAGGATAGCCTACTGTTGACCTAATTAAGGAATTAGGAGCAAATAAATTAAAACAAATTATTTCTAGCACCCCATTTACTTATTAGTGCCACATTCTGAATTATAGTAGGGGGAGCTGACCTGTGGTGGTGCTTTGAGTCTGTCTAGTATGTATTTAACGTTTTTATTATATAAAACTGCTCCCTTTTTTTGTTGTTGCTCCAAATTTGGGACATAATCTTAAAGCAACATTTTAAAATTTTGGAGAGCAATATAGATGCACAGTGATAAGAAAGGTCATATTGGTGGCTGGCTTAGTAACAACTAAATCAGATGGTACATAAGAAATGTCAGAATTTTAATTTCTCTAGAGGGCAGGAATTGCTTATTATTCTGCTTTTTGCTTTCAGTTATTTATAATTTTTGAAATAGCAAAACGCAGCACAAAAACAAGAAGGTAATTGCCTCTTCTGAAAGAACACATTTGGATTGAGAGAGGCAAAAATAACCCTGTCATCAGGGTAGAGTATGCAGTTAGTAAATGATTTTACAGCCTCATGTTGAGAAAAGGCCATCTCAAAAATAATTTGTCTTTCTGAGTTACCAATTATCTATTCTGTTAAGCTACTTTAAAAATTAATTTTAGGCCCTGGCCATTGGCTCAGTGGATCAAGGGTTGACTCGGTGTGTGGACATCCAGGTTCAATTCCCAGTCAGGGCACACAGGTGAAGCGACCATCTGCTTCTCCAAACCTCCCTAACCCTCTTCACCTCCCACAGCCAGTGGCATGATTGGTTCGAGCATGGCCCCAGGCACTGAGGATAGCTCAGTTGGTACAAGTGCGTCAGCCTCAGGTGCTAAAAATAGTTCCATACTTGAGTATTAGCCCCAGATGGGGCTGCTGGGTAGATCCCAGTTGGGACACTATATCCCTTCCTCTCATCTAAAAAAAAAAAAAAATTAACTTTATCTCAATATTTGTTACTTACATAAATCAAATAAGGTAAACAATGGTGGATGAAGTAGTGTTAAACTTTCGTTTTTAAGGTAAAATTAATTTTCTAAAGTATGTTATAAGACAATGAGTGTGTCTTATTATTTGAGTGTTATGAAGAATAAATTGTGTTTATATATGGATGTATGACAGTATTTTGCCAAAAATTATTCATGATTACAATTTTATTGTTAGTCCCACGTCTTAAAATTAATTATCCTGAATTACAACTTACATTGCCACTTAAAAATAATATATTACAGTTCATATTAAGAACTTATCAGAAAACTATGACATTCATGGTTTCATAGTACTGCAGCAATGCCTAAAGTTCACAACCATTAAAGAAAAGGGCTAGTTATAACTAGTTATAATTCAATGTTGTTGAACATATCTCTAAAGAGTTAAATTTTTAGTGTAGTTAATGATCTCACTTGAGACAAATATAAGGAATTTAGTAACTTCCAATTAAATAGGCATCCTATTAGAGAACAGATTAGTCATGCATGAATTAAATTTTTAATAGCTTGAGATATAATATACATACTATAACATTGATTTGTTTAAAGTATACAAGTAAATGCTTTTTAGTATAATTACAGAAATGTGCAATCATTGCCATACTCTAATTTTGAAACTTTTTCATTGCCCTGAAAAGAAGGCTGTACCCATCAGCTGTCACTCCCCATGATACCCTTCAGTTCGCCCAAGGTCTAAATAGCCACTAATCTATATTCTGAATCCATAGATTTGTCTATTCTGGACATTTCATGTAAATGGTATCATATAATATGTGATCTTTTATAACTCCCTTCTTTCACTTAGCTAATATTCACGTTTTATCCATGTAAGAAGTTATGCCATATAACTATGCTATTCCTTTTCATTTCCAGGTAATATTCCATTGTATGGATATACCATATCTTATTTATCCATTTATCAGTTGGTAGACAACTCGATTGTTTCTCTTTGGAGCTATGAGGAATAGCTCCCCTAAGAACTTTCAGATACAAGTTTTTATGTGGGTATATGTTTTCATTTTTTGAATAAATGTGTATAGGAGTGGAATTGCTTGATCATATAGTATCTCTGTGTTTACTCTTTTGATGTAAATGAGGTATAATTTTTGATCATCTCCCCAAAAAGAATAAAGTCAAGACTAAGACATTTAACAAAGTAGTTTAATTTGTCCAAGTAGTCATTTATTATCAGGGGCATCAATTAAACATTGAATTTTATATAGTTAACTCATAGTTTGTAAAGTAGTATTAAAGCACTACTAAATTACTTTAGATTAAAAGTTCGGGTTAAGAAATCTAGAAAGGACTGATGAAGGCTGACCAGATAGTTATTTGCATATTTTTTTGATTCCTTATCCTTGTGACCTGAATACCACTCATTAATTCCAAACCCTTTTGTGCATTTTTTCCCTCTTTTTGTTGTGGGTCACTGGGACAGAAACTATTTTTCATATTCCCTTATTCTAGATATATACTAAGTGTTTATTAGCTTCTGGCTGGAATATCCTGTGAACTTCATTCATTTGAGACTTTACAGTCTTGTTAACTTTCCCTCTGGAAAAAGGCAAAGGCACCTTTAAAAGTGAAACACCTTTCATTGTTAACCTTCTTTCACTGCTCTGTTGCCTGGGATGGTGATAGAGGGACTATCTTGATGAATTGTAGATTTCTGTCTGTTTTGTTCTACAGGGGTTCCTCAGGTTGCAACAGTATTGACCTATGATGTTTAGAGTTTACAATGCTCCCATAAAAACTTTAAAAAGTTTAGACGTGTTTTGGCTTACGCCATTTGTGTCGTACTTATGGTCTATGTGGGTGAACTAGTTTGGTTGCGTGCAGTGGAAGAAGACACAGTAACATAGCGTATGAGTGAAGGAATTGGCATCACCCAGTACGCTTACCCATGCCTCTTTGGACTGTTAAAAGCGCAAGTGTTCTGTTTGTTAGGCTAGGGTGTGTTTTGACTTACACCAAAATTCAGGTTAAATCACTATAGGAATGGAACTGTGTCATAACCAGAGGACCCCCTGCATTTAGAACTATTCTTTTAATTCACTATGAGACTAAGACCTGCAGAAATTTTCCTTACTTCTTTCTCTTCACGTTCTTATGAAATCATCCACACAGATTTCCCCCTTATTTTTTTCATTTCACTATGAATCTACAGTGGTACCTTGACACATGAATTTAAGTTGTTTCATTTCCAAGCTCGTGACTCAATTTGCTTGTGTGTCAAATTGAATTTCCCCATTTAAATTAATGGGAATGCAATCAATTGATTCTGGCCCCCAAAAACCACACGGATTTTTTGTTTTATATGCTTTTAAATAAGAAAATGTACTTTATAAATAACAAATACATGTATGTATATATATATCAGGTCTACCGGAAAGTTCTGTCCGTTTCTATCACAACAAGTTTCGACACGTAAGCACATGTTTATTTGGCGCATGTGTGCCTCTCTATTTTTATCACTTAATGTATACATACTGATGTAGCAAATTAACTAAAACAAAGTTGATTCACATTAGTCTTATGTATGAAACGATAGTGTACCCATGGCTACTGATAAAGTTCATTTACGCCACTGTAATTTTTACAAATTTCAACAAGGAAGAAATGCTACAGAAGCATGTAGAAATTTATTGAAAGTGTTTGGTGAAGGTACAATTTCTGATAGGATATGCAGAAGATGGTTCGAAAAGTTCAAAACAGATGATTTCGACCTTTCTGATAAGCCACGTTCTGGGGACCATCTTTGATCGATGATGACGATGTTATTAAGACCATGTTGGAGTAAGATCCTTTTCTGACAACATTGGAGATCACAGAAAGGCTTAATTCAGCTCAGCAAACCATTTCAGACCATATTCGGAAGATAGGATTGGTGTGGATATATTCAAGATGGGTGCCACATGAGTTAAGTCAGAAGAATTTGGATGATTGAGTTGTCATATGCACATCTATGCTTGCTCGGAACAAAATCGAGGCCTTCTTGAACCGGATGATAACTGGGGATGAAAAGTGGATTACCTACGAAAACATCGTAAGGAAAAGGGCATATTGTGAATCCGGAAAACCTAGCCCTTCCACCTCTAAACCAAATTTGACTATGAATAAGAGAATATTGTGTATATGGTGGGACATTCGAGGACCAATATATGTTATGAGCTTTTAAAACCGAACGAAAAGCTCAATTCAAAGAAGTATTGTCAGCAACTGGGTAATTTAAAGACAGCAGTCCAAGAAAAGAGGCTGGTGATGTTCAATAGGAAGAACATCATACTGCATCATGATAATGCCAGGTCACATGCTGCTTTGGGGACTTGTCAAAAAATTGCAGAACTAGGCTGGGAAATTCTGTCGCATCCACCATATTCTGCAAACTTAGCACCCTCCGACAATCACTTGTTTTTGTCCTTACAAAATTTTTTGAAGGGCAAAAAATTCAAAAATGAAGAAGATATCAAATAAGCACTGGTTCAACTTTTCACATCAAAAGATAAAACACTTTTCAAAAATGGGATATGCAAATTGCCCTATGGTGGCAAGAAATCATTAGTAATAATGGCAATTATATTATTTAATAAAGTTTATTGACGGTAAGAAAAATTTGTATTTTGTTTCATTCCAAAAATGGACAGAACTTTCCAGTAGACCGTATATATACATATATGTATATGTATGTATGTATGTGTGTGTGTGTGTATATATATATATATATATATATTAAGAGAGAATGTAAAGAAATAAACTGGTTTATGAAGTATATTTACCTTCAAGGTCAGGCGAAGATGCTGGCAGAGGGGGAAGGAGACATTAGCATAACAATGGCCCTTCCCAAGCAAGAAGGTAATTAGCAATTTCACAGCCAGCTGCCCAGCACCATTTTTTTTTTTTTTTACAGAGACAGAGAGAGAGTCAGAGAGAGGGATAGATAGGAACAGACAGACGAGAGAGATGAGAAGCATCAATCATTAGTTTTTCGTTGCGACACCTTAGTTGTTCATTGATTGCTTTCTCATATGTGCCTTGACCATGGGCCTTCAGCAGACCGAGTAACCCCTTGCTCAAGCCAGCGACCTTGGGTCCAAGCTGGTGAACTTTTGCTCAAAGCAGATGAGCCCACGCTCAAGCTGGCAACCTCGGGGTCTCGAACCTGAGTCTTCCGCATCCCAATCAGACGCTCTATCCACTGCGCCACCACCTGGTCAGGCTGCCCAGCACCATTTTTAACAATAAAAGTGAGCAAACTCAGAAAATACAAATTTTACAAAACTCATTTGCCCAACAATCATAATTTTCTTCACTGACTTTTGGCTTTTTCATCACACTTTCCTCGCTTTCACTTAGAGACCGTTTCAACAAAAACCTTTCCATGGAAGTTTGTTTCTTCCTCCTTTGCAGAATGTTCGGCAGGTTATCTAGTGGAGGATGGTGGAAGCTTGTGATTCAAATATCCACTCGTGACTTAAACCAAAAAATCCCACGAGTGACTGTTTGTCTCTCAAATTGCTTGTGATTTAAAGTGCTCATGTGTCAAGGTACCACTGTATTTGTTTAAGGAGGTGTTCCCCCAGCACACAAAAGACAAACTCTTGTGACCACTTAGTCTTCATTCTTAGAGGTGTTGTAAGCAAGTGAGAAATATGTCAAGTGGGTGTCCCAGAAACTCACTGATGACAAGAGCACACAACACTATAAATAACCACTTACAAACACAGACATATAGAAAACCTCTTAACCAATTCTTTCTGAAATTTTAACTTGTTAGGCAAATGCAAATACAAATAAAAATATATACACAAACTCACTGCAAGCAAAGCACAAAATGACTTGAGACTTTTGTGAGTGTTGTCAAAGGATGATTATTATTATTTTTTTTAGTGGAGGCAGACAGGGCCAGACAGGAAGAGAAGAGATGAGAAGCATCAACTCGTAGTTGCGGAACCTTAGTTGTTCATTGGTTGCATTCTCATATATGCCTTGACTAGGGGGCTTTTGCTGAACCAGTGACCCCTTGCTCAAGCCAGAAACCTTGGGTTCAAGCTGGCAAGCTTGGGCTTCAAGCCAGTGACCTTTGGGCCCAAGCCAGTGACCGTGGGGTCACATCTATGATCCCACTCTCCAGCCAGCAACCCCGCAGTTAAACCAGATGAGCTTGCACTCAAGCCGGCAACCTCGGTGTTTTTAAACCTGGGCCCTCAGCTTCCCAGGCCGATGCTCTATCCCCGTGCCACCACCTGGTCAGGCAGGATGATTTTCAAATAATTAAGCAATCTAGAATGAACGTTTCAAAGATTTATTCAACTCCTTAGTGAAGAAGCTGGCAGGATAGGAAAAGTGGGTACAAAGAGCATTCAGGAATTATTTGAAAATATTCTTATAGAATAACATTGCTAGGTTAGATACAAAACTAGAACAATAAAAACCATAATGTTTTGGGTTTTCTTACTGGATAAAAATCTACAAGTCTGGAATTAAGTCAGTCATAACTAGCAAGTCAAAGAAAGTTATATTCCTCACCTGACCCGGCGGTGGTGCAGTGGATAGAGCATAGGACTGGGACACAGAGGGCCCGGGTTCGAAACCCAGAGGTCACCGGCTTGAGCATGGACTCATAGACATGACCCTATGGTTGCTGGCTTGAGCCCAAAGGTCACTTGCTGGCTTGAGCCCAAGGCCACTGGCTTGAGTAAGGGGTCACTTGCTCTGCTGCAGCCCCCCAGTCAAGGCACATATGAAAAAGCAATCAGATAACAACTAAGACGAAGGAGCCAAGGCCCTGGCCGGTTGGCTCAGCGGTAGAGCCTCGGCCTGGCATGCAGGGGACCTGGATTCGATTCCCGGCCAGGGCACATAGGAGAAGCGCCCATTTGCTTCTCCACCCCCACCCCTTCCTCTCTGTCTCTCTCTTCCCCTCCAGCAGCCAAGGCTCCATTGGAGCAAAGATGGCCCAGGGCGCTGGGGATGGCTCCTTGGCCTCTGCCCCAGGCGCTAGAGTGGCTCTGGTCGCGGCAGAGCGACGCCCTCGAGGGGCAGAGCATCGCCCCCTGGTGGGCAGAGCATCGCCCCTGGTGGGCGTGCCAGGTGGATCCCGGGTCAGGCGCATGCGGGAGTCTGTCTGACTGTCTCTCCCCGTTTCCAGCTTCAGAAAAATACAAAAAAAAAAAAAAAAAAAAAAAGACTAAGGAGCCGCAACAAAGAACTGATGCTTCTCATTTCTCTCCCTTCCTGTCTGTTTGTCCCTGTCTGTCCCTCTCTCTATCTCTGTCACACACACACACACAAAAAAAAATAAAAAAGAAAAAGAAAGATATATTCCCCCTAAATTGTCCTCGGAGGGGCCAGTGAAACAATTCTTCAATATTACAGTGGAAGGATAGTCTGCTCCTTCCTTTGCCTTATTTCCAAGTTTTAGATACTTTTTTTCTTAACAATGCATACTTGCTCATCCTAAACTTTCCTTTTAAGGGCTTTGGTTGTTCCTTAGTAATATAATAGATATTTAGCCTTGGAACATGTCAAATACAAAACACTGGTCATGGAAGTTTTCAAACTTAAGACATAGGACAGAAACTTTTGGTTCTGCATTTGACTTTCCTTTCTGGGAGCCCCTTTGTCACTCAGTTATCAAAATACCTCTTTAATCTTATCCTGGGAAGGAGTCTGGTTCAACTCCAACCCCAAGTTTATTCAATTTTAGGTCCCAAACTTCTCTTCAAACTCTCCACTTAGATGTTAAATCATCATAAGCCCAGCAGAACAAGAGTCCTTTCAGATGGCTGTTAAACTTTGATATTCAAGTGCTCAAGTCGCCATAGATCAAGAAAAAATCCAAGATCAGAAGAGATACATAAAGGACCTCAACAGCATAAATGCCATGGAGTTCATCGATCCAGAGGCTGCCAACAGCTCTGTTCCTTTTCAGATGAGTAACTCTCCACAGGACTTCCAAGAACCACTATCACAGGAATCGGCAAACTGTGGCCAAGGTAGTTTGTGTCTGCAACCTGTTTTTTTATGGCCCACTTGTTGACATAGCTTTTTCAATTTTGAAGGGTTTAAAATACCTTTAAAAGAATATGCAACATGGACCAGATGTGACCTGTAAGGCCTAAATATTTACTCTCTCTCCCTTTATAGAATAAAGAATAAACTCACTGATCCTTCATTAAAAATTAAAAAACATTGCCAACTTTTGTTGTTAGCCTGTATCAAAGTTTTATAACAAATTTCCTGGAAGGGAAAAGCTCTCTAGTAGGCTGATAAAAAGGTTTGCTCTTGGTAGGAGCATTTTATAGGAAAAGAGAATGGTTAGAGAAATGTGAGATTTGAAATAAAAAGAAAATAAGATTTGTTTGAAGGCCATTGAGTTCGTGGTTGACAGACAGCTAGTCAGCTACAGGAGTGGTAACTAATTTCCCAGTTTCTTAATGTCATTAAAGTTCATGAGACTCAGTCAAGTATTGTATCAGGAACACTAATTTCTTTCTGGGAGGATGTTGCAAGTTACACTGATTTGGGACAGTTTCTTCTTTTATAAGGCAGTGTGTTAGTATATTTCAAAAGCATACACTGGGATGCAATAAAAGAAAAGCAGACTCTAGGTGTCTTTTGATGCCACACTAACTCTTACAGTTGAAGATTCCATAAACTAAAAGGAAGATGAAAAACTTGGGAGAGAGATAGAAGACCATCACAAAGAGGATCAGAATATCACAAACTTGAATCTGTGTGGCACAAATTAAAAGAACTGGAACGTTTCAGCTAAGATGAGGACAAGGAGAAATTTAAAAAGTATTTCCAGGGGCATGAATGAAGAGTGATTGTACATCTCTTCTGAAAAGAGATAAAAATTTACCTTACAGCATAAGAATTTAAAAAGAATTCTCTGCTATCATCCTCAGCCTTTCCATATGATTTTGTGGAGGCTGGGTTTTGGGAGATTTTAATGCTAGAATAGAGTTGATGGTCTCTGCCATGGGTTGAGGATGATCTTGCCTAAAGATTTAGCCAGATAACCCCTTGAGGTCAGCCATGTGTTTTTAATTCGAGACCATACAGGGTGCAAAGCACTGCCAGATCTGCTGTCCTTTGATATTAGAAATCAGCCTTGGGGCTTACTCTGTGAAAGAGGTAGTAGAGTAGGCAAATATACAGGTGACAATAAGGAGAACAGGGAAAATATTTGCAAGTACTTAAAATATCTGGAAAAAAGTTAAAAATACGGCTCATAAGGCAAAGACCTGGATGAGGGGAGGAGCCATTTATATCCCACGGAAGAGATCCAAGCAGAGGGAACAACAGATAAAAAGGTAAAGCCCTGGCATGGTGGGGGACAGTGGGAAGACCCGTGGGCAGAGGGCCCTGAGCAAGGGAAGAGTGGTAATTATGGGTGTTGTAGGTTCATGAAGTGTCTTGTCCACTTCTGTTCTGACCGGGATGGGGAGCCCTTAGACTCTAGGGTTCTGAGCAAGTGAGAGTCTGAATCTGACTGGAGTTTTCAACTCTGGCTGCAGAGTAGAGGAGCCATTAGCCAACTCTTTAGCTTCAGGGCCTTTGCACTCTTAAAAATTTTTTAAAGACTCACAAAAAGCTTTATGTAAGGTACTTTTAGATACTTTCTATGAAACGTAAATATAGAAGAATATACAGTAAATAGGATTTTTTTGGAATCCAGAAGCTTCTCAGGAGCTAATATTTCCTTAATTAAATGAGATTGGTGATTGTCATTTACTGCTAGTACTTTTCAAAATATGCATCATTTAAAGAGGTTGGCACAGAGCTAGATTTCAAGCCTAGCTCTTTCTGGCTATAAAATTTGCATTGTAAGTTCCGTATTATATTGAACAAAATGGTGAGTAGAAGTGACTTACTTTTATTTTTACATTTGAGATTGATGTGGCTGCTTATGACCAAATTTAGAGTTCTGGGAATGCAGATAGATGTTCAGTGAGGTAATATGCACATATAAAGTAATAGCAGCAGTTTAATTAGTTATACCCTTGGCATATACTCTTTTGTCTAAAAACTTCTTATAACCCTAAATGTACAAAACTGTAATCACTTCATAGAAAAGAGAATTAGCACAAATTACCTTTGAATTTGTATTGAACTGAAATTAGTATCATATCCGTGCCCTAAGGAGCATATTCCATTGTTATGAATGGTCCACCTTCGTGTGAAAGTGGGCTTAGTAAGCAGTGGCCGCTATGGGTTAGAAGAAGATGCTTAGCAAAATTTTCAGGGGACCTTTTCTTCAATAGAAGTAAAAAACCTTTTTTTAGAGACACACTGGAGCCATGCACTTAGGACCATGTTGCATTAGAGAATTTTATATGCAAAAACCCAAGATGTTTTAGGTGAGGTGGTAAAATGTGTTCTTAATATTAAGCAGCAGATGTATTTATAGAGAATCTCAGAAACCTAAGTGTATGACCAAGAGCATCTTTACATTTATTTAGCTGTATTGAGATTTTTCTTTTAATTGAAATATACCATGCTCTCAAAAAACCCCCTTGTGCCCCATCCAAATAAGAGCAGAATAGGTCCATTATAAGAGCAAACCACAGATCTTGAAAGCAGTGGTGTTCCTTGATGTTCTTTGGCTACATTGCTGTTTGGTTTAACTAACATTTTTGGTCATGGAATTGCCAGAGTCTCAGAATTAGTTTGCTTAGGATTTTTATGTTTTCTGCCAGTCCTCTTCCTGTTGACATATTCAAACTGAATTAAAATTACATGTATGACATCATAAAGCAGTGTAAGTATAGCATTTGAAAACAGTCTAAGGCGCTGATATATTAATCTATTTGGGTGTGTTTGCTTTGAAACCTGGAACGAAGCTTGTTTTAGAATATATTTGTTTTTAGAATATAATCGGAAAATGAGTTAGAAAATACTTAACTTGTATATTTTAAAATAGTCATTCCCCATCTCTTAACATCTCATACTTCAACTAAGGCATTTATTTAATGAAATTGGGAAAGGTAGCAAAAACACAGTATTTTAAAAATAGACAGCTCTGTCCTCATTTTTGGAAAAGATTATACCAAAGCACTGTCACTGTTTTTATATTGGAATCACCTACGAACAAGAAATCCTCATTATCTTTCTTCTTTTTTTTAATCGAGGATTTCAAACAGAGAAGAAAGGGGAAAGACAGACAGACAGGAACATCGATCTGTTCCTGTATATGCTCTGACTGGGGATCGAACCAGCAACCTCTGCTCTTCAGGCTGATTCTCTAACCAACTGAGCTATCTGGCTAGGGCAGTTGGTATAAAAATTGAGCAAACAGAAGTTTAAAACATCTCTAATATATATATTACACTCTGAGGATTACAAACTTAAAAGAAAGCATCTGTGATACTATAATATAAGGTAATAGGAAATTTTAAGTAGCGTCACTCCAAGTTTTTAAGGACTCCTTCTGTAAAGGAAAACACTCTTCCTTGCTAATCCCTAAATTAAATCAAGAAGGAATTCAATTTTCAAGTTTCTTGTTCCTGTTGTCCATGAAATGGTAGGTTTGTGACTTAGCATAATTGGCTCTAGAAACAGGTTACCTGGGTTGTACTCAGGCTTCTCTCCTTGCTGCTGTATAACCCCAGGCAGGAGATCTCACCCTCTGAAGTCTTGGTTTCTTCTGTAGGAGTCAGTCAACAGTGCTTAGATTAAATAGTATGATACATGTGAAGTGACTGACACCGTTTAAATACATGGTAAAACCTTAGCTTACATTGTGATAGAGGTGTGGGTTTTTCTTTACCTGTAATGAGAACTTTGTTAGGTAAGATTAATACTATTATTCTAAAATAAAACATCTATAAAATAAAAGTGGACCCCATCAGAACTTCAGTTCTAATGTTCAGAGCATTTTCTACCTTCAGAAAATGTTCTGGAGGAGTAAGTCATTGTTGTATACGTGGAACTCCTTGTCATGTAAAGCCATCAATCAAGTCAGAGGCTGAAAGGGAGCACAGCAGCCTCTGGCCCTTACAGAATGTAGGGTGGGGGGAGGGGAGATGGATGAGTATAAATAACCCAGGGGAGTGAAGGAGTGAACAGAGCAGGTAGGGAAAGTGTTGATCTTGGACTGAATGTGAAAATACCCAGCCACAGGCTTCCAAAATAGAAAACTGCAGTTACGGTCTAAGACCCTTTCAGATGTTGTGCAAGCAGCATGCTTTTCTGCTCTTCCCACGAGAGTGGGCTGTGTGGGGGAGCTTTCTGTCTTGATGTGATGATCTGGGGAGAGGTGGGGTCCGAAGTACACATTGACTAATGATATGATTGACCTATTTTTTATATTTATTGAACTATAAATTCATAGCTTGCTGAAATCATTTTAAGTAAGTAAGCTCTACTTTGGGACGTCCAGATAAAGCTCTGTTTTTTTCCCTTAAAACCTCATCTGGTTCTTAGATTGACTTTTTTTTTTTCATGAAAAAATATTTTTATTTACATAAATGTTGATTATGAAACGTGAAATATTTCCCAGATAAAAATAATTGCTTCTTACTAAGAAAAACTTTCACACTAACAGCCCATCTTGAGTAATAATAAACTTATTGTAAAACTCATCCAACTGATTAATTTTTTTCTTTTTTTTAAAATTAATTTTGATGGGGTGACATTGATAAATCACGGTACATATGTTCAGAAAAAACATCTCTGATTATGCTGACATTTGATTATGCTGCACCCAAAGTCCAATTGTCTTCTGTCACCTTCTAACTGGTATCCTTTGTGCCCGTCTTCTCCCCCAACACCCTTCCTCTCCTCCCCCCCTCGCCATAACCCCCACACTCTTGTCCATATCTCTGAGTCTCATTTTTATGCCCCACCTATGTATGGAATCATATAGTTCTTAGTTTTTTCTGATTTACTTATTTCACTCAGTATAATGTTATCAAGGTCATCCATGTTGTTGTAAATGATCCGATGTCATCATTTCTTATGGCTGAGTAGTATTCCATAGTATATATGTACCAAAGCTTTTTAGTCCACTCGTCCACTAACAGACACTTGGGCTGTTTCCAGATCCTTCGCTATTGTAAACAATGCTGCCATAAACATCGGGGTGCATTTCTTCTTTTCAAACAGTGCTATGGTGTTCTTGGGGTATATTCCTAAAAGTGGTATAGCTGGGTCAAAAGGCAGTCCAATTTTTAATTTCTTTCTTTTTTTTTTTTTTTTAATAAATTTTTATTAATGGTAATGGGATGACATTAATAAATCAGGGTACATATATTCAAAGAAAACATGTCTAGGTTATTTTGTCATCAAATTATGTTGCAAACCCCTCGCCCAAAGTCAGATTGTCCTCCGTCACCCTCTATCTAGTTCTCTGTGCCCCTCCCCCTCCCCCTAACTCTCTCCCTCCCTCCCTCCCATGTCCTCCCTCCCCCCCCACCCTTGGTAACCACCACACTCTTGTCCATGTCTCTTAGTCTCATTTTTATGTTCCACCAATGTATGGAATCATGTAGTTCTTGTTTTTTTCTGATTTGCTTATTTCACTCCTTATAATGTTATCAAGATCCCACCATTTTGCTGTAAATGATCTGATGTCATCATTTCTTATGGCTGAGTAGTATTCCATAGTGTATATGTGCCACATCTTCTTTATCCAGTCATCTATTGAAGGGCTTTTTGGTTGTTTCCATGTCTTGGCCACTGTGAACAGTGCTGCAATGAACATGGGGCTACATGTGTCTTCACGTATCAATGTTTCTGAGGTTTTGGGGTATATACCCAGTAGAGGGATTGCTGGATCATAAGGTAGTTCTATTTGCAGTTTTTTGAGGAACCACCATACTTTCCTCCATAATGGTTGTACTACTTTACAGTCCCACCAACAGTGAATGAGGGTTCCTTTTTCTCCACAGCCTCTCCAACATTTGCTATTACCCGTCTTGTTGATAATAGCTAATCTAACAGGGGTGAGGTGGTATCTCATTGTAGTTTTGATTTGCATTTCTCTAATAACTAATGAAGCTGAGCATCTTTTCATATATCTGTTGACCATTTGTATCTCTTCCTGGGAGAAGTGTCTGTTCATGTCCTCTTCCCATTTTTTTATTGGATTGTTTGTTTGTTTGTTGTTGAGTTTTATGAGTTCTTTGTAAATTTTGGATATTAGGCCCTTATCTGAGCTGTCGTTTGAAAATATCAGTTCCCATATAGTTGGCTGTCTGTTTATTTTGATATCAGTTTCTCTTGCTGAGCAAAAACTTTTAATTCTGATGTAGTCCCATTCATTTATCTTTGCCTTCACTTCTCTTGCCATTGGAGTCAAGTTCATAAAATGTTCTTTAAAACCCAGGTCCATGATTTTAGTACCTATGTCTTCTTCTATGTACTTTATTGTTTCAGGTCTTATATTTAGGTCTTTGATCCATTTTGAATTAATTTTAGTACACGGGGACAGGCTGTAGTCGAGTTTCATTCTTTTGCATGTGGCTTTCCAGTTTTCCCAACACCATTTGTTGAAGAGGCTTTCTTTTCTCCATTGTGTGTTGTTGGCCCCTTTATCAAAGATTATTTGACCATATATATGTGGTTTTATTTCTGGGCTTTCTATTCTGTTCCATTGGTCTGAGTGTCTATTTTTTTTGCCAATACCATGCTGTTTTGATTATCGTGGCCCTATAATATAGTTTAAAGTCAGGTATTGTAATGCCCCCAGCTTCATTCTTTTTCCTTAGGATTGTTTTGGCTATTCGGGGTTTTTTATAGTTCCATATAAATCTGATGATTTTTTGTTCCATTTCTTTAAAAAATCTCATAGGGATTTTGATGGGAATTGCATTAAATTTGTATATTGCTTTGGGTAATATGGCCATTTTGATTATATTTATTCTTCCTATCCAAGAACAAGGAATATTTTTCCATCTCATTGTATCTTTTTCGATTTCCCTTAATGCTTTGTAATTTTCATTATATAGGTCCTTTACGTTCTTTGTTATGTTTATTCCTAGGTATTTTATTTTTTTTGTTGCAATCGTGAAGGGGATTATTTTTTTGAGTTCGTTTTCTAATATTTCATTGTTGGCATATAGAAAGGCTATGGACTTTTGTATGTTAATTTTGTATCCTGCGACCTTACTGTATTGGTTTATTGTTTCTAATAATCTTTTTGTGGAGTCCTTCGGGTTTTCGATGTATAGGATCATATCATCAGCAAAAAGTGATAGCTTTACTTCTTCTTTTCCGATATGGATGCCTTTTATTTCTTTGTCTTGTCTGATTGCTCTAGCCAGAACTTCTAGCACCACGTTGAATAAGAGTGGAGAGAGTGGACAACCCTGTCTTGTTCCTGATTTAAGGTAGAAAGTCCTCAGTTTTATGCCGTTTAATAGGATGTTGGCTGATGGTTTATCATATATGGCCTTTATCATGTTGAGATATTTTCCTTCTATACCCATTTTGTTGAGAGTCTTAAACATAAAATTGTGTTGTATTTTATCAAAAGCCTTTTCTGCATCTATTGATAAGATCATGTGGTTTTTGTTCTTTGTTTTGTTGATATGGTGTATTACGTTAACCGTTTTGCGTATGTTGAACCATCCTTGAGATTCTGGGATGAATCCCAATTGATCATGATGTATTATTTTTTTAATATGTTGTTGTATTCGGTTTGCCAGTATTTTGTTTAGTATTTTAGCATCTGTATTCATTAGAGACATTGGTCTGTAGTTTTCTTTCTTTGTGCCATCCTTGCCTGGTTTTGGTATGAGGGTTATGTTGGCCTCATAAAATGTGTTTGGAAGTATTGCTTCTTCTTCAATTTTTTGGAAGACTTTGAGTAGAATAGGAACCAAGTCTTCTTTGAATGTTTGATAGAATTCACTAGTATAACCGTCTGGGCCTGGACTTTTATTTTTGGGGAGATTTTTAATAGTTTTTTCTATTTCCTCCCTGCTGATTGGTCTGTTTAGGCTTTCTGCTTCTTCATGACTCAGTCTAGGAAGGTTGTATTGTTCTAGGAATTTATCCATTTCTTCTAGATTGTTGTATTTGGTGGCATATAATTTTTCATAGTATTCTACAATAATTCTTTGTATTTCTATGATGTCTGTGGTGATCTCTCCTCTTTCATTTTGGATTTTATTTATTTGAGTCCTGTGTCTTTTTTCCTTGGTGAGTCTTGCCAAGGGTTTGTCAATTTTGTTGATCTTTTCAAAGAACCAGCTCCTTGTTTTATTGATTTTTTCTATAGTTTTTCTGTTCTCTATTTCATTTATTTCTGCTCTGATTTTTATTATCTCCTTTCTTCGGCTGGTTTTGGGTTGTCTTTGTTCTTCTTTTTCTAGTTCCTTAAGGTGTGAAGTTAAGTGGTTTACTTCGGCTCTCTCTTGTTTGTTCATATAGGCCTGAAGTGCTATGAGCTTTCCTCTTATTACTGCTTTTGGTGCATCCCAGAGATTCTGATATGTCGTATTTTCATTTTCATTTGTTTGTATATATCTTTTGATCTCTGAGCTTATTTCTTCTTTGACCCATTCATTTTTTAGAAGTATGTTGTTTAGTTTCCACATTTTTGTGGGTTTTTCCCCCTCTTTTTTGCAGTTGAATTCTAGTTTCAAGGCTTTATGATCAGAAAATATGCTTGGTACAATTTCAATTTTTCTAAATTTGCTGATATTGTCTTTGTGGCCCAACATATGGTCAATTCTTGAGAATGTTCCATGTACACTAGAGAAAAATGTATGTATACTCTGTCGCTTTGGGATGAAGTGTCCTGTAGATGTCTATCATATCCAGGTGTTCTAGTATTTCATTTAAGGCCACTATATCTTTATTGATTCTCTGTTTGGATGACCGATCTAGAGCCGTCAGCAGTGTATTGAGGTCTCCAAGTATGATTGTATTTTTGTTAGTTTTTGTTTTAAGGTCAATAAGTAGCTGTCTTATATATTTTGGTGCTCCTTGGTTTGGTGCATATATATTAAGGATTGTTATGTCTTCTTGATTCAACTTCCCCTTAATCATTATGAAATGACCATTTTTGTCTCTGAGTACTTTTGCTGTCTTGTAGTCAGCATTATTAGATATGAGTATTGCTACACCTGCTTTTTTTTGGGTGTTGTTTGCTTGGAGTATTGTTTTCCAGCCTTTCACTTTGAATTTGTTTTTATCCTTGTTGCTTAGATGTGTTTCTTGTAGGCAGCATATAGTTGGATTTTCTTTTTTAATCCATTCTGCTACTCTGTGTCTTTTTATTGGTAAGTTTAATCCATTTACATTTAGTGTAATTATTGACACTTGTGGGTTCCCTACTGCCATTTTATAAATTGCTTTCTGTTAGTTTTCTATCTAGTTTGATTCTTCTCTTTTGTTTTTCTTTCATTTGTTTTTGTTTGTTTGTGTTCCATACTTCTTTCCTCTGTTGCTACCTTTTTTAAGTCAAGTGTTTTTGTGGTGGTTTTTTTAAGGGTGGTTACCATTAAGTAATGAAAAGGGTACCTACCATATTCATTGTAGTACCCTATCTTATAAGTATTTCTGCACTTCATCATCCTTTGCTACTGTTAATCTCCGTCCTCTCCCCCCTTTTTTTACTTTGTTGTCACAGTTTAAGTTTGGTTTTATTGTGTTCTTGGTGGAGCTGTTACTTGTGGTGTTGTTTTCTTTTGTTCTTTGAATCTGGTTGGAAAACCCCCCTTAGTATTTCCTGGAGTGGGGGCTTTCTGTTGATAAATTCTCTCATCTTTTCTGTATTTGTGAATGTTTTTATATCTCCTTCATACTTGAAGGATAGCTTTGATGGGTATAGTATTCTTGGCTGAAAGTTCCTCTCTTTCAGGGCTTTAAATATTGGGGTCCACTCTCTTCTAGCTTGTAGAGTTTCTGCTGAGAAATCTGATGATAATCTAATAGGCTTTCCTTTATATGTTGTACTCTTCTTTTCCCTGGCTTCCTTGAGAATTTTTTCTTTGTCATTGGTTTGTGTCATCTTTATTATGATGTGCCTTGGAGTGGGTTTGTTGGGGTTAAGAAAACTTGGTGTTCTGTTTGCTTCTTGAATTTGAGGCTTTAGTTCCTTCCACAGGCTTGGGAAGTTCTCGTCTATTATTTGTTTGAGTATATCCTCCATTCCATTTTCTTTCTCTTCTCCCTCTGATATACCTATTATTCTTATGTTATTCTTTCTGATGGAGTCAGACAATTCCTGTAGGGTTTTCTCGTTTTTTATTATTTTTGAGTCTCTTTCTTCTTCTCTCTGTTGTGCCTCAAGTTGTTTGTCTTCTATTTCACTAATCCTATCTTCAATCTGGGCTATTCTGTTAGCTAAGCTTGTTACCTCGTTTTTCAGCTCGTGAATTGAGTTTTTCATTTCTGTTTGATTTGTTTTTATAGTTTCAATTTCCTTGGTAATATATTCTTTGTGTTCATTGAGTTGTTTTCTGATTTCCCTATATTGCCTTTCTGTGTTTTCTTGTATATCTCTGAGTATTTTTAAGATTTCTATTTTAAATTCTCTGTCATTTAGCTCCAAGTCTTCCAATATGTTAAGTCTTTTCTCCATAGATTTTTCCACATCTATTTGTGTTACCTCTCTGTCTTTTGTATCCATAATATTCGATTTTCTCTTTCTTATCGGCATCTGAGGGTGGTCTTATTGATAGCACTAATTAGAATTAATAAAGAGTAAAAAGAAAAAAAAAAAAAGGGTAAAACACCCCACAAAAAAAACCAGTAATAATTTATTATTTCCCCCTTTTTTTCTCTCTTCTCTTTCCCTCCTCTCCCCTCCTCAGGGAAATATCGTGCCTATAATGGAGGGCCTGATTTGGGGTGAAGAGTTCAAGGGGCAAAAAAAAGGGAGTAGGGACCTACTAAATGCAAAAAAAAAAAAAAGGAAGAAAATCTTAGACAATCATAAGATGATTTGCTTGTAAGTGATGGTCAACTAAGAGATATAATGAGAGGGATAAGAGGGAATCAGAAAAAAGGACCAAAAAAGAATAATAAAGAAGAAAAAATAAAAATAAAAAGTAAAAATCTGTTGTATTAAGTGGAGCGAAGACTAAATACAATGGAGACCTTGGGTTGGGAGGACCCAAAATGCCACAAAAATAAACAAACAAGAGAAAAAAACAAAAAAACAAAAGCAAAAAAGAGAAATAAAGCCAAAAAAAAGCCTTGAGTCCCAAATTAACTAATTTGTTCGTGATTGAGGATTATATGGGAGGAAAGTAAAATGAGAAAAGAAAAAACGAATAGAAAGGAAAAAATAAGAAAAAGAGAAAAACGAAGGAAGAAATAAAATAGGAGGAGAAAAAAACAAAATAAAGCAAGACAAAAAAAAACAAAAAAAAAAAGAGGAGAGAGTGAGAGTTAAGTGTTTTGGAGTATAACCTTAAAGGAGGGTGAGGATGAAGAAGAAAAATAAAATGCAACACTCATGGGTAGTGTAGTTCAAGAAAGGGGAAGCATAAGATGGGCAGAGAATAGAAGGACCGAGGTGGAGGAAATAAAGGCAAAAAGATAGAAGAAACAAACAACAACAACAACAACAACAACAAAAAAATTAGTGGATCAAGTTGTAAAGTCTGTGGGTTTTTCTTGATTTTGAGAGGTTAACTTCTTCCTTTTTCTTTTCTCTCCCTCTTCCTAGTCGGTGACTCTGTACCCCAGGCTCTGCCCCTGTGTCACTCTTAGGTAGGGATTTGCAGTTGATGGGATTCTATGGCAATGTCATATAATTGGCTTTAGTCTTGCTGGAAGTAAAGGCTTGTTGGCGTTTGCAGGGTCCAACGATGAGAGAGTTTGCTTTCCTGGATTCTCTCTCCTAGTCCCCCCTTTCCGAATTAGCAGCCTGGTGATCCAGCTATAAGGCTGCAACTGCTTCTGCCTGGGGAGTAAGAGGCTCAAAGAGCTGGGAAATCCCCACTCTATCCCCACTCAGTGCAAGGCTTTGGGAAAGGCTCTGAGAGTCAGGGCCTCCAGTGTAATCAGGCGGGGGTGGTAGTCAATTGTTGTCAAGGTGACTGTTCAGCGCCTATCATTCAGTTGGACCTCTCAACCCAGGCTTTCCACACTTTGTAGCCTGTTTTTGCAGGGAAGAAGAGGCACTAGTCTCTGCTTACGACTAGTGTAGTATAGACCTTATTATCTGCCAAATCCTTCTTGTTAGCGTTTATCCCTGAATATGGAGGCTCTATCAATCAGAAGTTGCCCCTGCCCCTTTAGCGAGAGGCACTAAAAAATATCACGCCTCTTGTCTTGGATCGCTGAACTGAGAGAGATCTTATCAATTAGAACCGAGGGTGCGCAGATTTTATGGGTTAAGCTAATTTCAGTGATTGGGTCGCAGCTGTGTTTCCGAAGGTATTTTAGGCTGCCTGCGCGCGCCCCTCCCCCAACGCTTGATTGTTAGCTTGAATGGCTGGGTGAGGTGCCCGCCCACGGAGAGAATCTCCCAAGCCTCTCCCGCTCGCCCCGCCGCTGGCGGCTGGACCGCACCAGGCGCAGGATAATGGAGCCCCCTGGGTGTGCGGGCCAGCAGGGCGCCCTGGGCGCGCGAATGGGGCGCTCCGGGCACTGGTGGCCGGCGACCCCCACTCACAGTGTGCGGGCCGCTGGGAACGTCAGCGGTGCTCAACCGGACCTGGCGCGCGCGCGGCAGCTCGCGGTGGCGGCTCTCGTAGGCCGCTCGCGGTTCCCAAGTATATGGGCTGACTCACCGCAGGCGCACTCCCTCGCGGCTTGAATGAGCGTCGCTGCTGCGGTTGCTTCCTCCACACCCTCGTCTCTCAGATTGAAGTGATAACAGTCCTTTTGCTTTCAGTTTGTGTGGAACTCCGGAATGCTCCGAGGATAAATTTTTCTGTTTCTAGTTGATAAATTTGTTGTGATTTAGGGGAGAGCTGTCGGACGCGCTTCTCACGGCGCCATTTCCGTGACGTCACTCGCAATTTTTAATTTCTTGAGGAATCTTCATACTGTTTTTCACAGTGGCTGCACCAGTCTGCATTCCCACCAGCAGTGCAGGAGGGTTCCCTTTTCTCCACATCCTCGCCAGCACTTATTCTGTCTTGTTTTGTTGATGAGCGCCATTCTGACTGCTGTGAGGTGATATCTCATTGTGTTTTTAATTTGCATTTCTCTAATGATTAGGGATATTGAGCATTTTTTCATCTGCCTATTGGCCAATTGTATGCCCTGTTTGGAGAAGTGTCTATTCATTTATTTCGCCCATTTTTTGGATTGTTTGTCTTCCTGGTATTGAGTTTTACAAGTTCTTTATAAATTTTGGTTATTAACCCCTTATTAGACGTATTGTCAAATATAATCTCCCATTGTGTAGTTTGTCGTTTTATTCTGTTCTTATTGTCTTTAGCTGTGCTGAAGCTTTATAGTTTGATATAGTCCCATTTGTTTATCCTTTTATTTCACTTGCCCATGGAGATAAATCGGCAAATATATTGCTGCGAGAGATGTCAGAGAGCTTACTGCCTATGTTTTCTTCTAAGATGCTTATGGTTTTATGGCTTACCTTTAAGTCTTTTATCCATTTTGAGTTTATTTTTGTGAATGGTGTAAGTTGGTGGTCTAGTTTCAATTTTTTGCAGGTAGCTGTCCAATTTTTCCAACACCATTTGTTGAAGAGGCTGTCTATACTCCAATGTATGCTTTTACCTCCTTTGTCAAATATCAGTTGTCCATAAAAGTGTGGATTTATTTCTGGGTTCTCAGTTCTGTTCCATTGATCTATATGCCTGTTCTTATGCCAGTACCAGGCTGTTTTGAATACAATGGCCTTGTAGTATAACTTGATATCAGGAAGTGTGATACCTCCCACTTTATTCTTTTCAAGATTGCTGAAGCTATTTGTGTTCTCTTTTGGTTCCATATAAATTTTTGGAATATGTGTTCTATATCTTTGAAGTAAGTCATTGGTATTTTAATTGGTACTGCATTGAATTTATAAATTGCTTGGGTAATATAGACATTTTAATTATGTTTATTCTTTCTAACCATGAGCACGGTATATGCTTCCACTTGTTTGTATCTTCCCTGATTTCTTTTTTTTTTTTTTTTTTTTGTATTTTTCTGAAACTGGAAACGGGGAGAGACAGTCAGACAGACTCCCGCATGCGCCCGACTGGGATCCACCCAGCACGCCCACTAGGGGCGATGCTCTGCCCCTCCAGGGCGTCGCCCTGCCACAACCAGAGCCACTCTAACGCCTGGGGCAGAGGCCAAGGAGCCATCCCCAGCGCCCGGGCCATCTGTGCTCCAGTGGAGCCTTGGCTGCGGGAGGGGAAGAGAGAGGCAGAGAGGAAGGGGGGGTGGAAAAGCAAATGGGTGCTTCTCCTATGTGCCCTGGCCGGGAATCGAACCCGGGTCCCCCGCATGCCAGGCCGAGGCTCTACCGCTGAGCCAACCGGCCAGGGCCTTCCCTGATTTCTTTTATCAATGTTTTATAATTTTCCGAGTACAAGTCTTTAATCTCCCTGATTAAATTTATTCCTAGGTACTTTATTTTTTTGGTTGCAGTGTTAAAGGGGATTGCTTCCTTAATTTCTCTTTCTTATAGTTCATTGTTAGTGTATAAAAATGCCTCTGATTTCTGAGTATTAATTTTATATCCTGCCACCTTGCTGAATTCATTTATCAGGTCTAGTAGTTTTTTGACTGAGACTTTAGAGTTTTCTATATACAATATCATATCATCTTCAAATAATGATAGTTTTACTTCTTTTTTTCCAATTTGGATGCCTTTTATTTCTTTTTCTTGTCTGATTGCTGTGGCTAGGACTTCAGAACTATGTTGAATAAGAGTGGTGAAAGGTGGCACCCCTTCCTTGTTCCTGATCTTAAGGGGATTGCTTTTAATTTTTGCCCATTGAGTATGATGTTGGCTGTGGGTTTGTCATAGATGGCCTTTATCATGTTGAGGTATGTTCCCTGTATTCCCACTTTGCTGAGAGTTTTGATCATGAATGGGTGCTGCATTTTATCAAATGCTTTTCCAGCATCTATTGAAATTATCATGTGGTTTTTCTCCTTCCTTTTGTTTATGTGATGAATCACATTGATTGATTTGCAAATATTATACCAGCCTTGCCTCCCAAGAATAAATCCCACTTGATCATGGTGTATGATTTTTTCTATATATTGCTGGATCCAGTTTGCCAATATTTTGTTGAGGATTTTTGCATCTAAATTTATCAGGGATATTGGCCTATAATTTTCTTTCTTTGTGTTGTCTTTGCCTGGTTTTGGAATCAGAATTATACTCGCTTTATAAAAGAAGCTTGGAAGTCTTCCTTCCTCTTGAATTTTTTGAAATAGCTTGAGAAGGATAGGAGTTAGTTCTTCTTTGAATATGTGGTAGAATTCACTTGTGAAGCCATCAGGCCCAGGACTTTTCTTTTTTGGGAGTTTTTTGATAGCTGTTTCAATCTCATTTGTTGTAATTGGTCTGTTTAGGTTTTCTGATTCTTACAGATTAATTTTTGGAAGATTATATGTTTCAAGGAATTTGTCCATTTCATCTAGGTTGTCTAGTTTTTTGGCATACAGTTCTTCATAGTATTTTCTTACAATATTTTGTATTTCTGTTGTGTCAGTTGTTATTTATCCACTCTTGTTTCTAATTTTATTTATTTGAGTCCTCTCTTTTTTTCTTGGTGAGTCTGGTTAAAGGTTCATCGATCTTGTTTACCGTTTCAAAGAACCAGCTCCTGGTTTCATTGATCCTCTGTATTGTTTCTTTAGCCTCTATGTCATTTATTTCTGCTCTGATCTTTATTATTTCCTTCCTTCTACTAACTCTGGGCTTTACTTCCTGTTCTTTTTCTAGTTCTTTTAGATGCAAGGTCAAGTTGTTTATTTGAGCTTTTTCTAGCTTTTTGAGGTATGCCTGTAATGCTGCTATGAACTTCCCTCTCAGGACTGCTTTTGCTGTGTCCCATAAATTTTGAGTTGATGTATACTCGTTATCATTCGTTTCTAGAAAGTTTTAAATTTCTTCTTTGATCTCATTGTTAACCCATTCATTATTTAATAACATTCTATTTAGTTTACAAGTGTTTGAGTATTTTTCAGTTTTTCTGTTGTGGTTGATTTTTAATTTCATGCCATTGTGATCAGAGAAAGTGCTCGATATGATTTCAATCTTCTTAAATTTGTTGAGACCACTTTTGTGCCCTAACATGTGGTCTATCCTAGAGAATGTACCATGAGCACTTGAAAAGAATGTATATTCTGCTTTAGGGTGAAAAGTTCTGAAGATATCTATTATATCGAGTTGATCTAGTATGTCCTTTAAGTCTGCTGTTTTTTTGTTAATTTTCTTTCTTGAGGCTCTATCTAGTGATGTTAGTGGGGTACTAAAATCCCCTACTATTATAGTATTGCTGTTGATCTCGCTCTTTAAATTCATCGAAGTCTGTTTTATATATTTAAGTGCTCCTATATTAGGTGCATAGATATTTATAACGGTTATATCTTCCTGTTGGATTGCTCCCTTTATCATTATGTAGTGACCTTCTTTATCTCTTACTATAGTCTTTGTTTTAAAGTCCATTTTGTCTGATATAAGTATTGCTACTCCAGCTTTTTTTTTCATTTTCATTTGCGTGAAATATTTTTTTCCATCCTTTTATCTTCAGTGTATGTGCATCTTTTGTTTTAAGGTGTGTCTCTTGTAAACAGCATATGTATGGGTCCTATTTTCTTATCCACGCAGGTACCCTATGTCTTTTGATCGGATCATTTAATCCATTTACATTTAAGGTTATTATTGATATGTAATTGTTTATTGCCATTTTATTTTTTAAAACTGTATTCCTCTTTTGCTGTATTCTTTTTCTCCTTTGATCTGTTTACAACAGGCCCCTTAGCATTTTTTGCAGCCTTTGTTTGGTTGTAGTGAATTCATTGAGGGTTTTTTTTTTCATCTGAAAGCTTTTTATTTCTCCTTCAATTTTAAATGATAGCCTGGCTGGATAAAGTCGTCTTGGTTGTAAGCTCTTGTTCTGCATTACTTTGAGTATTTCTTGCCATTCCCTTCTGGCCTCAAGTGTTTCTGTTGAGAGGTCGGTAGTCATTGTTATGGGGGCTCCTTTGTAGGTGATACTGTTTTTTTCTCTAGCAGCTTTTAATATTGTCTCTTTATCGCTTTGCTTTGGTATTTTAATTATGTGTCTTGGTGTAGATTTCTTTGGGTTTCTCTTTAATGGAGTTCTCTGTGCTTCTTGAACTTGTGAGATGTTTTCCTGCCTTAATTGAGGGAAGTTTTCAGCTATGATATGATTGAACAAAAAGTCTCTATCCCTTGTTCTTTCTCTTCTTCTTCAGGAACCCCTATGATGCAGATGTTATTTCTCTTCATGTTGTCACAGAGCTCTCTTAGAGTTTCCTCAGACTTTTTGAGTCTCTTTTCTTTTTTCTGCTCTGCTTCCGTGCATTCATTTATCTTGTCCTCTAACTCGCTGATTCGATTTTCAGCTTCATCCATCCTGCTTTTAATTCCTTCCATTGTGTTCTTGATTTCTGATATTGTATTTATCATTTCTGACTGATTTTTATCATTTTAATGTTCTTTTTTATATATGCTATCTCTTTATTTAGGTGTTTGTAATGACCATCTATTGTTGTTCTAATATCTTTGAGCATCCTACCAATCATTATTTTAAACTCTGCATCTGGTAATTTGGTTATATCTGACTCATTCAGGTCCTTTTCTGGGGATTTCTCTTGATTCATTTGTGTTGCGTTTCTCTGCCTTCTCATTCTGTCTGTGTAAAAGAAGGTTTTGGCCACTGGAGTCCAATGGGTGTGGCCTCTGTTCACTAGGTATGGTCTGTCTGCAGGCCCCCTACTCCCTCTGCTGCTGCTGTCTAGGGCATTCGAGTTGGGCGTTGCCAGTGCCTGCCCACCTGGGCTGTTGCTGTGGTCTCTGCCTCTCCTTCATGGGAGTGGCTGTGATTATGTGCTTGGGTGTACAAGCCCCCGCGGGTGGTGTTATGCTTGGCCCTGAGGGCAGGGGTGAGCACTTCTGCTCAGCTGCAGGTCTCTGCCTGATTCCAGGCTTTCACCCCACCCTTGCAGGAGGAGCTCGCTCGTAGGTACTTTGCCTGTTCTGGGCTTTTGGCTCCACCCCCGTGGGAGGAGCTGGCTCCCAAGTCAGGCCACAAGCCTGGGTTCTGCAGGTGGGACAAGGCTGTGCTTCTGTGCCCTTGCTCAAGGGCGGGTCTCTGCCCCTTCTGGGGCTCCTGCCCTTCCCCCGCAGGCTGGATTGCAGGCTGCCTGCAGCTGGGCTTGACTACTTTTGCACGCCCCTTCCTCCCCAGCCAGGCAAGACTGAGCTCACACCTGGGCCTCAGTGGTAACCAGCTGGTTTCCGCCCTTGCCGACAGAACCATGCTTCCACGTCCCGCCACCGCCCTCGAGTGAGCCCTCAGCTGAGAGGATGGGGGCGCTGCAGCTAAGACCCTAACACTCACCACTGTAGTCCCAAAAGCTCCCTCCTTCTAAGCAACTCTGCTCCGAGTGCCGCAGAAGAGCTTGTTTGGCTGGTGTCCTGCTTCTCTTTGCTGGTATTGCTGTTTCCAGGGGAAATATTCACTTCAGATTTGGGGAGTGACTCAGCCCAGGGGTTAGGGTGGCTGTCTCTCAAAGTGTCTCTCCCTGTACCTCCTAGATTACACTCCCTTCCTGCTACTCCGGTCCTCTCCTCTCTCTCCGTCCCCCGGAGCCCCGGGTGAGTGGTTGTGAGAAAGGTGTTCTGCGCAGTCCCTTTAAGAAGAATCCTGGGACTGAGAAATCAGTCTCTTTCTCACAAACAGTATCCTGACTTGTTTCCAGCTAAATACTGTCCATACGCCTCTTTTAGGCTCTGGGGCTGCAGGCTGGGGCTTTGTTCCTGGGACTCAGGACCCTCCCCTCTCTGCTAAACTCACTTCCCACCATGCGAATCTCTCCTGGCTGCTATTTGCTCCAGGGAGCTGGGCAGTTTTCTCTGCATTTCCGCTTTTCCTACCAGTCTCAATGTGGCTTCTTCAGTGTTCCTTGATTGAAGAGTCCTCTTAGTTTAGTCCAAAGTTGGTTTTTCCAGATGATGGTTCTTAAAGTTAAGTTTTAATCCACTTTGGTTCTGGGAGGTGGAAGTTGGTACATCTGCCTACTCCATCACCATCTTGTCTCTCTAGATTGACTTTTTAATCACAAGAAAAAGACATAAGATGTCTGTAGGGAAATAGGTCTCAACCCCACCTTCATGTTGGAGTTACGTGGAGATCTTTAAAAAGAAATCTCAGGCTTGTTCCCTCCCCAGACAATCTGATTTAACTGGACCCTAGCATTAGTATTTTTAAAGCTTTCCAGCTAATTCTAATGTTGAGAGTCACGATTCTACCTATGCTGGGTCTCGGTTCCTCCAAGACGTTCTAATAAATTTTGGGAGACTGGCTCAGCCCAGATTCTGTCAACAGGTTTTTCAATTGGCAGTTCCTAATTTCATATCAGTTCCTGTATTCTCCCTTTGGAAACACATGGCACTTCCTGCTGTGTCTGTAAGGAATGTTGACTCCTGGAGCAATTCTCATCTTAGGCACTAAGCAGAGCAGCAGAAGCACTCTCCTCTAGCATGGTGCCTTCAGAGAGTGAGTCTCACCCTCAGAACAGAAATTACTGTCCTATTTTTTCATATCTCTGTGGCATGACCAGCCCTCAGGTCTTGTTATAGAACCTTCTGTTCAGTCATTTAACAGGTTCTTCCTGGACACCTTGAATCTCTTAGGCTTCTGTTTGAGACCTGTTTTTATATATGAAGTTGAAGACTTCTGTTCTTGGTATGTCAGTCTGTCCATATACTTCCATGTACTTAACTCATCAGTTAGACTTATAGACTGACTTTGCCTGTCTTAATTTATATAACATGGCTGTATAGATTCTGTTTCTCCCACTTTACTTTGTCATTCAACAAATATCTACTGAATGACAAATATGTGCCAGGCACTCTCCTGGACATTAGAGACAAAAGGGCATCTAAATCAGGAAAAGATTCCTGCCTTCCTGGGACTTACATTCAAGCAGAGGAGACAGAAGGGAAATGCATAAGAAAGTAAAATATGTCATATGTTTAAAGGTGCTAAATACTATGGAGAAAACTAAGGCAAGGCAGGAGAAAAGGGTGTTCTGTATCTGTGGGTGGGGGTGTGATACTTTCTATTTGCAGTATTTTCCAAGCAAGGGGTGGTGAAGGCTTAGACCAGAGTCACAGTGACAGAGATGGTGAAATGTGGTTGGAATCTGGGTAAGTTTCAGCAAGTCCTGAAGAAGACCAGGGATTGGGCCACACAGATGTCAAGAGGAGGAGAATTCCAGGCAGAAGCCCTGAGGCAGGAGTGAACCTGGGAGTTTAAGAAACCCTTAGGAAGGACCAATGTTGCTGGAGCAAAGCAGGAGTGAGGAAGGTGGCTATGCCACTGGCATTGGGGTAGGGCAGAGTGCACAGGGCCTTGTGGGATTTTTGTATACATTTGGCTCTTTCTCTGACTAGGATGGAGAGTTATTAGATAATGTTGAGCAAAGGAGAAACTGAGTAATTTAATAGGATTATTCTGGCTGTTTAGTTGAGACTAATCTCTAGAGGTCAGTGGTAGGAGCAAGGAGACCAGTTATAAGGCTATTGCAATAGTCTAGTTAAAAGATGATGCTGGCATGGACCAGGGTGATAGCAATAGAGATAAATCAGAAATGTTTGCATTCTGGATTTATTTTTAAAGGTAGAATTTGTTGCTTGTAAATAAATGTCTATCTAGTGTTTTTCCCTATTCCTCTTAAAAGAGAGAACTCAAAGTCCAGTGAGGGACCCGGATAATGCTAGTTGTAGCAAATGGTTAACTTTCCAGCCCTTGAATCCCACATATTCAAGTATCTTTTTGAAGTGAGAGGAGGGGTGATAGTGAGACAGGTTCCTGCTTGTACCCTGACCAAGATCCACCCAGCCACTCCAACCTGGGGCCAGAGTCAACTGAGCTATCCTCAGCACCTGAGGCCATCACTAGAACCAATCGAGCTACTGCAGGAGGGGAGGAGGGAGAGAAGAGGGAGAGAAGCAGATGGTCACTTCTCTTGTGTGCCCTGAACAGGAATCGAAATCCAGATGTCCGCACACCAGTCTAATACTCTATCCCAGGGGTCCCCAAACTATGGCCTGTGGGCTGCATACGGCCCCCTGAGGCCATTTATCCAGCCCCTGCCGCACTTCCAGAAGGGGTACCTCTTTCATTGGTGGTCAGTGAGAGATGCATCCTGTGCTCCTGGAGTACTGTATGTGGCGGTGCCAAATCGCAGTGTCGCTCACGTATAGTACTACTTCTGGTGACACGGGACGCACGCATCACGGCTCCAGAAGTACATCATATCACTTGTTACGGCTAGCAGTGACAAATATGGAACCGGACATTGACCATCTCATTAGCCAAAAGCAGGCCCACAGTTCCCATTGAAATACTGGTCAGTTTGTTGATTTAAATTTACTTGTTCTTTATTTTAAATACTGTATTTGTTCCTGTTTTGTTTTGTTTTTTACTTTAAAATGAGATATGTGCAGTGTGCATAGGGATTTGTTCATAGTTTTTTTTATAGTTCGCCCTTCCAACGGTCTGAGGGACAGTGAACTGGCCCCCTGTGTAAAACGTTTCGGGACCCCTACTCTATTCATTGAGCCCACCAGCCAGGGTCTCATGTTATTTTTTTTAAAGAAAGACAGTATTATTGATTTGTTTTACTTCTGATTCATCATAATTTCCCACAGTTCTCACTTTCCCATTTTTCTGCACTTGGACATTGCTGGGCATCAGTTATCACTACTGCCCTGCTGTTGCTTAGAAGACACGTTTCTTTCTCTTCCTGTGGTCTTTACCTTCTTCTGTAGTTGGTAGAATATCACTGATTCAGTCAATGAGAGTAGAGGAAAGACTATGATACTGATAATGTTATCAAGGAGCCCAAGGTTCAAAATAAATCAAGCTGAGAACAACTCTTTTTTCACTCTTATCTTCCCTCTTCCAACTCCCTGAACAAGACAAATAAAGAAGATCTTTCATTTCAAACACCACAGAAATTTCCCAGGAGGCCTTTTATGTCTTCTTTGCCTCCCTTATACACGTAAGCATAATGTGGGTATTTTGAGAAAATGCAGAGTTGCCAAAGATATCTGGTGATTCTCTTCCACAAAGCCAAGGACATCTGAATTCTAATATTCACAGAAATATTTCTATGATATGTATTTCACAACTGGGAGAATTTCAGAATAAGTATATACTCATTTTTCATTTATTTATTCAGCAAGTATGGAGTACTTTTTATGTGCCCGACACTATTCTGTATATTGGGGGACAGGAGCAAACAAAATTAAGTCCCTGTTTCTGATGGAATTTATCTTGTAAGGCAGGAGAGAGAACAAAACACAAGTAAGCTCCCATGTCATATATCTGACTAAGATAATGCTGTTGAGAAAAGTAAGTTAGCATGAAAATGGGAGTGCTGAGATGGTGTGCTACTGGTGGTATCAGGTTAGTATTCATATTTTAAATACAGAGGTTAGAGAAGGTGTCTCTGATAAGGCAGAAACCTACAGGCAGTGAGAAACTGATCCAGTCTCATGCCTGGTTGGAAAATGCCCCTAGCTAATGGAAGATCTTAGGTAGTTTTCTTTTCTCTAGATGCTTCCTAAGTGACTTCATTCTGTCTGTGGCTTTAACTACTTCCTATACCCTAGTGATTCCCAAATTTACATGTTCAGGCTAGCTCTTTTTCCTCATTCTATCCTAATATGTTCAAATGTTGATAGAGCCCCTCCATGTGGATGTCTAGCAGACATCTCAGATCTGACATGTCTCTAACCAAGCTCCTCACCACCACTCCCCTTTCTGTAGCCTCACTTTCCCTTTAGGAAATGCAAATCCATCCCTCCTGATTTTCAGAGTCATAAATCTTGGTGTCATCTCCCTTTCTCTCAAAACCCACATCAATCCACCAGGTAGATCATGTGTTACTTAGATTGGGGAAGACTGGAAAAAGGGGAACATAGGAATTTCAGATGAAGAAATAGAGGTAAAATAGAATCAGAGCAGTAACAGAAATGTCTGCAAGGTGGCATTTGATGATGGGAAGAAGACTGAATGAAGCCAAGGGAATGTGAGCTGTGAGATCAGAGTCCCCCTAGAACAGTGGTCCCCAACCTTTTTTGGGCCACGGACCAGTTTAATGTCAGAAAATATTTTCACGGACTGGCCTTTAGGGTGGGACAGATAAATATATCACATGACCAAGACAAGCGTCAAGAGTGAGTCTTACAGCTCCTAACAGACTGAACTGTGGTTGGGTTGCATTTTTCAGGGATTTGGCATGGTGAGGGGGCCAACTTGGACTTGGGGAACATGTTAAGGACACTACTCATTTATGGATTCTTGCTGTATTGGCCAAGAGTTTGCTTAAAGGCTTTTAATCACTGTAAAAAAAATAGAGGACTGGATGAAGAAATGGGGCACATATACACCATGGTATATTATTCAGCTAGGAGAAATGGTGACATCAGATCACTTATAGCGGAATGGTGGAGTCTTGGTAGCATTGTGTGGGGTGAAATGGGCAAATCAGAAAAAAACAGGAACTGCAGGATTCCATACATTAGTGGGACATAAAAGCGAGACTGAGAGGCATGAACAGGAGTGTGGTGGCTATGGGGGGTGGGGGGAGGGAAGGAGGGAGAGGGGGAGGGGGAGGGGTACAGAGAGAACTGGATGGAGGGTGGCGGAGGATGATCTCTCTTCGGGTGATGGGTATGCAACAGAACTAAATGACAAGATAACCTGGAAATGTTTTCTTTGAATGTATGTACCCTGATTTATTGATGTCACCCCATTAAAATAAAATTTTATTTATTAAAAAAAAAAAGAGTGAGTCTTAGACAGATGTAACAGAGGGAATCTGGTCATTTTTTAAAAATAAAACATCGTTCAGACTGAAATATAAATAAAACAAATAATGTAAGTGATTTATTCTTTCTCTGCGGACCGGTACCAAATGGCCCACTGACCGGTACCAGTCCGTGGCCCGGGGGTTGGGGACCACTGCCCTAGAAGACTGACAGCATCAGGTGCTAAAGTAGCTCACTTGCTGAGCAACAGGACAGCAGCCCCAGATGGGCAGAGCATTGCCCCATTGGGGGCTTGCTGGGTGGATCCCAGTTGGAGCGCACATGGGAGTTTATCTCTCCACCTTCCTGCCTCTCATTTTAAAAAAAAAATTAATTGGCAGAACTAAAGCTGTAGCACCATGGGTTGGAGAGAGATTTAAGGTATCCTTGGAATTTTTTCATAAAATTCACCTAGAGCATTTCTGTCCCCTGCCTCTAGGAACACATGGGACCTGGATGGGGAAGCTAGACAAGCAGAGTTATAGTTTTTAAGAAGCAGTGAACATTTGAACCATTTTTTTTAGAGAGAAAAACTAATCCTCTTTGCTGGCATATCTACTATAAAGCAAAATGTTGCAGACACATCAAGAAAGGGAAATCCTTATCATTTTCTAGGGGCAAGAGGTGGTTAATAATTGTCTTGACCAAATTAATTTGAATAAGAACAATGAAAAGGAAGTAAGTAGTCCCTGTCCTTCTATTTTGATTTGGGATAGGTTTCCCAGAATTCATATTCTCAGGACAGAAGGTTCTTTCTGTTTTGCTGCACTGAGTTCCTGGAAACCACATTCATATCCCCCGTAGGAGACTGGAACAGTGTAAAATCTGGGGATTGCATTCTTCTCCACCAGGGTTTGGCCTCAACTGAAAAATAGGTATAGCCAAGAGTACAGCATAGAAGCCTCCCGCAGCTGTAGTAAAAATCTGTTTTTCTTGTTATTTACAATGGAAGAGTAATTACACACCAGTAATTCCCTTAGAGAGAGAAGCTGAGTTCTTTCTAACCTTTAAAAAAATCTCTTCTCAGACCGGACTTCTCTCTCAGTGCCAGATTTTGGGCTAGCGTGTGCAAATTGCAAATATGCCCTGAATTCAGTCCTGATGTAGCTAACTCCCCAAATAGATATTTTGCCCATGGATGACAAGGCTGAATTTCCCTTAAAGGAGGTTGTCAGAGACAAAAATAATTTCCCTCATGAAGTGGAATGAGCTCGGGCATTGGAGCCTATCAGACCTGCGTGGGGAGTTTTGCTGTGCCATGCTAACAGGCTTTGTAACCTTGGGGAAGTGATTTAATCTCTTTGCACATTCCTTCTGCTGTAGAGCCAAACTAATACCATGTGGGTTCAACGTGGAAGTTAAAAAAAAAGAAAGAAAAACTCAGCAGATAATGTGTTTAATACTTGACATTAATAGGCACAATAATATTAAATGTTCGTTGTATACCTTTCCTATCCTATTTAACAAAAATGATTCGTTTGAAGTTTGTTTTATTGTGTTTTTATAAAGAATTACTTTTAGCATGATACATTAAGTTAGAACTAGAAGCTGCAAACACCAAGGAATCCATACTGTTTTGGGTTTTTTTGCATTTTTCTGAAGCTGGAAACAGGGAGAGACAGTCAGACAGTCTCCCGCATGCGCCCGACCGGGATCCACCCGGCACGCCCACCATGGGGCGACGCTCTGCCCACCAAGGGGCTATGCTCTGCCCATCCTGGGTATTGCCATGTTGCGACCAGAGCCACTCTAGCGCCTGGGGCAGAGGCCACAGAGCCATCCCCAGCGCCCGGGCCATCTTTGCTCCAGTGGAGCCTTGGCTGCGGGAGGGGAAGAGAGAAACAGAAAGGAAGGTGCGGTGGAGGGGTGGAGAAGCAAATGGGCGCTTCTCCTATGTGCCCTGGCCGGGAATCGAACCCGGGTCCTCCACACGCTAGGCCGACGCTCTACCGCTGAGCCAACCGGCCAGGGCAGAATCCATATTCTTAACGGTAAACTATTTCATACTTACCCAGACTGGGGAACAATTTTTTTTTTCATTTTCTGTTGCATGAGGTTTTAGAACTGTTTCTATATATTTCTGCATTGCTGATTCCAAATCTGAAATCTGTTTTTTTTTTTTGTGCATGCACTAGTTTATATGCAATTTTAATTTCTTTTTGTTACAGTTAATGGCATGCATTGGTTTTTAAATTAGAGTTAAAGGGCAACGACTCTTGGAGTGAACATAACCACAAGGCAATTAATGTTTTACAAACATCACTTTTACATAATTGTAGTTGTTTTTAAATGTACAAAATTATTATCTGATAAAAACACCCTCTTATTTTGTTTTAAGATTGAATCATGGCTTCTTCGAGTAGGTGTAAATGTAAGAATAGTCCTGACACCGTCTGTTATATATGTGTCTGTTACACACATCAACATCAGAGGCACAATATTTCATCATTTGTGACAGGTGCATATATTGCCTATTTTCAGCGGTCTCAATTAGTTATTCAATTCATCTATGAGAAGATTATAATGACATAAAAATTGTCCTCGACTTTCTGAAGTATGAGGAGCATAACTGGATCATTTGTGTGGATCTTAAAATAGTAAATTTCCTGCTAGGACAACAGAGAGGTTTCACAAAGTATCCTTGCTTTCTGTGTTTGTGGGACAGCTGAGCTCGGGAGTAACACTGGACACAGAAGGAGCAGCTGAAATGTGAAGCTCTGGAAGTAGGGATGCAAAATATTGTGAATGAACCTGTAGTTAATTAGACAGGATTGTTTTTCCCCCCATTTTACATCAAACTTGGCTTGATGAAGCAGTTTGTTCAGGCTTTGAATAGAGAAAGTGAATGCTTTCAACATACTATTTCTGCTGTTCCTGCTTTGTCTTTCGAGAAGATAAAAGCAAGTGTATTCGATAGACCTCAAATTCGAACCCTCATATGTGACGAAGAATTTGCCAGGAAGATAAATAAGGAGGAGAAAGCAGCATGGCAGTCTTTTGTGGCAGTTACAAAGAACTTCCTTGACAACAAAAAAGCAGAAAACTCTGAACTTCTGGTTCAAAGGATGCTGTTGGCTTTCTGCAACATTGGATGTAACATGAGCATTAAGATTCACTTCCTGAACAGTCACCTTGATAAGTTTCCCGAAAATCTTGGAGCTGTTAGTAATGGCAGACTACTGCTGGAGCATGAAACGAGATTGTCCTCAAGAAGTACACAAATGCAAGAGCTATAAATATAAAATTTTGCCTGAATAGAATTTAAATAAGTTTTGCGCAAACTTTATGATTAAAATAAGTGCTTTAATATGTTCTGTTTTGAAATTGTAGACAAATTCTGATGCAATCATATCTTTTAGTGTAGTAGTGTATTTACTGCATTATATAAATTATAATATTTTCACAAAGATGATGCCCAAGAAGACATTCTACTTCATTATGTTAAACTAAATGTTGAAAATTTTATAGTAAGATGAAAACCTAAAATCTTGAATTGCAAAAATACTGTAGCTTACAGAGAAAAACTAATGTCAGATTTGAGATCAGCACACTCGAATTAGGTAAGAACAAGTGTTTTTGTGGATGCAACAAACATTTTGTTCCCAGTGTTATTAGCTTTATTGATAGTATACTGAGTGCTGATTTCCTACCCTGTACTACAATTAGGGTTGCCACAATTGTATCTCACACACTTTACAACTCTTTGAAAGAAGATATATCCTTTTCCCCATTTTAAAGAGGAAGGAACTGAAGGATTTAGTGACCTGCTTACGGTCACCTAACTTACAAATGGCAGAGCCAGGGTTCAGACAGAGGCACTTTGATTTCAGTGCTGTGGCCCCAAGCACTATAATACGAGAGTAATACGATCGTAATATGAATGTCTGTTCTTGCCTTCATTACCAAAGATTTATCACCTCTAAAAAAGTAGACATTGGACATGGAAAAGGTAACTTATCCCTTATGTTGTTTTTTTCTTTCCTATTGTCTTTTCTTGTTAGAATGAGTGGAAGTTCTATACTATTTGGGGAAAAGTGAGTAGGTGGAAATAGCACAAAAGCTGAATGTTTAAAACCATTTATGATCACATGTCACTGAAGAAAGTTTTATTTGATCATTACAAACACTTTTACTTTGTCCTCTTAATTCCATGAGTTAAAGCAGGGGTTGGGAATCTTTTTGGCTGAGAGAGCCATGAACGCCACATATTTATATTTTAAAATGTAATTCCATTAGAGCCATACAACGACCCGTGTACATTATACATTATCCTATAAAAATTTGGTGTTGTCCTGAAGGACAGCTGTGATTGGCTCCAGCCACCCGCAACCATGAACATGAGCGGTAGGAAATGAATGGATTGTAATACATGAGAATGTTTTATATTTTTAACGTTATTTTTTTTTTATAATTTTATTTTTTTAATGGGGTGACATCAATAAATCAGGATACATATATTCAAAGATAACAAGTCCAGGTTATCTTGTCGTTCAGTTATGTTGCATACCCACCACCCAAAGTCAGATTGTCCTCCGTCACCCTCTATCTTGTTCTCTCTGTGCCCCTCCCCCTCCCCCTTTCCCTCTCCCATTCCCCCCTCCCACCCGTAACCACCACACTCTTATCAATGTCTCTTAGTTTCACTATTATGTCCCACCTACGTATGGAGTAATACAGTTCCTGTTTTTTTCTGATTTACTTATTTCGCTTCGTATCATGTTATCAAGATCCCACCATTTTGCTGTAAATGTTCCGATGTCATCATTTCTTATGGCTGAGTAGTATTCCATAGTGTATATGTGCCACATCTTCTTTATCCAGTCATCTATTGATGGGCTTTTTGGTTGTTTCCATGTCCTGGCCACTGTGAACAATGCTGCAGTAAACATGGGGCTGCATGTGTCTTTACGTATCAATGTTTCTGAGTTTTGGGGATATATACCCAGTAGAGGAATTGCTGGGTCATAAGGTAGTTCTATTTTCAGTTTTTTGAGGAACCACCATACTTTCTTCCATAATGGTTGTACTACTTTACATTCCCACCAACAGTGTATGAGGGTTCCTTTTTCTCCACAGCCTCTCCAACATTTGCTATTACCTGACTTGCTAATAACAGCTAATCGAACAGGTGTGAGGTGGTATCTCATTGCCGTTTTGATTTGCATTTCTCTAATAGCTAAAGAAGATGAGCATCTTTTCATATATCTGTTGGCCATTTGTATTTCTTCCTGGGAGAAGTGTCTATTCATATCCTCTTCCCATTTTTTTATTGGATTGTTTGTTTGTTTGTTGTTGAGTTTTATGAGTTCTTTGTATATTTTGGATATTAAGCCCTTATCTGAGCTGTTGTTTGAAAATATCATTTCCCATTTAGTTGGCTTTCTGTTTATTTTGTTATCAGTTTCTCTTGCTGAGCAAAAACTTCTTAGTCTGATGTAGTCCCATTCATTAATTTTTGCCTTCACTTCTCTTGCCATTGGAGTCAAATTCATAAAATGCTCTTTAAAACCCAGGTCCATGAGTTGAGTACCTATGTCTTCTTCTATGTACTTAATTGTTTCAGGTCTTATGTTTAGGTCTTTGATCCATTTTGAGTTAATTTTTGTACAGGGGGAGAGACTGTAGTCCAGTTTCATTCTTTTGCATGTGGCTTTCCAGTTTTCCCAGCACCATTTATTGAAGAGGCTTTCTTTTCTCCATTGTGTGTTGTTGCCCCCTTTATCAAAAATTATTTGACTATATATATGTGGTTTTATTTCTGGACTTTCTATTCTGTTCCATTGGTCTGAGTGTCTATTTTTCTGCCAATACCATGCTGTTTTGATTGTCGTGGCTCTATAATAGAGTTTGAAGTCAGGTATTGTTATGCCCCCAGCTTCATTCTTTTTCTTTAGGATTGCTTTGGCTATTCGGGGTTTTTTATAGTTCCATATAAATCTGATGATTTTTTGCTCTATTTCTTTAAAAAATGTCATTGGAAGTTTGATGGGAATTGCATTAAATTTGTATATTGCTTTGGGTAATATAGCCATCTTGATTATATTTATTCTTCCTAGCCAAGAACAAGGTATATTCTTCCATCTCATTATATCTTTTTCAATTTCCCTTAACAATGGTTTATAGTTTTCATTATATAAGTCCTTTACATTCTTTGTTATGTATATTCCTAAGTATTTTATTTTTTTTTGTTGCAATCGTGAAGGGGATTATTCTTTTGAGTTCCTTCTCAGTTGTTTCATTGTTGGCATATAGAAAGGCTATTGACTTCTGTATGTTAATTTTGTATCCTGCGACCTTACTGTATTGGCTTATTGTTTCTAGTAGTCTTTTTGTGGATTCTTTGGGGTTTTCGATGTATAGGATCATATCATCTGCAAAAAGTGATACCTTTACTTCTTCTTTTCTGATATGGATGCCTTTTATTTCTTTGTCTTGTCTGATTGCTCTGGCTAGAACCTCTAGTACCACATTAAATAAGAGTGGAGAGAGTGGACAACCCTGTCTTGTTCCTGATTTAAGGGGGAAAGCCTTCAGTTTAGTGCCATTTAATATGATGTTAGCTGATGGTTTATCATATATGGCCTTTATCATGTTGAGATATTTTCCTTCTATACCCATTTTGTTGAGAGTCTTAAACATAAAATTGTGTTGTATTTTATCAAAAGCCTTTTCTGCATCTATTGATAAGATCATGTGGCTTTTGTTCTTTGTTTTATTGATATGGTGTATTACATTAACCGTTTTACGTATGTTGAACCATCCTTGAGATTCTGGGATGAATCCCACTTGATTATGATGTATTATTTTTTTAATATGTTGTTGTATTCGATTTGCTAGTATTTTGTTTAGTATTTTAGCATCTGTATTCATTAGAGATATTGGTCTGTAGTTTTCTTTTTTTGTGCCATCCTTGCCTGGTTTTGGTATGAGGGTTATGTTGGCCTCATAAAATGTGTTTGGAAGTATTGCTTCTTCTTCAATTTTTTGGAAGACTTTGAGTAGAATAGGAACCAAGTCTTCTTTGAATGTTTGATAAAATTCGCTGGTATAGCCGTCAGGGCCTGGACTTTTATTTTTGGGGAGGTTTTTAATGGTTTTTTCTATTTCTTCTCTACTGATAGGTCTGTTTAGGCTTTCTGCTTCTTCTTGACTCAGTCTAGGAAGGTTGTATTTTTCTAGGAATTTATCCATTTCTTCTAGGTTGTTGAATTTAGTGGCATAAAGTTTTTCATAGTATTCTACAATAATTCTTTGTATATCTACGGTGTCCGTGGTGATTTCTCCTCTTTCATTTTGGATTTTGTTTATATGAGTTCTTTCTCTTTTTTCCTTGGTAAGTCTTGCCAAGGGTTTGTCAATTTTGTTGATCTTTTCAAAGAACCAGCTCCTTGTTCTATTAATTTTTTCTATAGTTTTTCTGTTCTCTAATTCATTTATTTCTGCTCTGATTTTTATTATCTCCTTTCTTCGGCTGGTTTTGGGTTGTCTTTGTTCTTCTTTTTCTAGTTCCTTAAGGTGAGAAGTTAAGTGGTTCACTTGGGCTCTCTCTTCTTTGTTCATATATGCCTGAAGCGATATGAACTTCCCTCTTATCACTGCTTTTGCTGCATCCCATAGATTCTGATATGTCGTATTGTCATTTTCATTAGTCTGTATATATCTTTTGATCTCTGCACTTATTTCTTCTTTGACCCATTCATTTTTTAAAAGTATGTTGTTTAGTTTCCACATTTTTGTGGGATTTTTTTCCTCTTTTTTGCAGTTGAATTCTAGTTTCAAGGCTTTATGATCAGAATATATGCTTGGTACAACTTCAGTTTTTCTGAATTTGCTGATGTTGTTTTTGTGGCCCAACATATGGTCAATTCTTGAGAATGATCCATGTACACTGGAGAAAAATGTATACTCAGTCACTTTGGGATGAAATGTCCTGTAGATGTCTATCATATCCAGGTGCTCTAGTGTTTTGTTTAAGGCCACTATGTCTTTGTTGATTCTCTGTTTGGATGACCGATCTAGAGCCGTCAGCGGTGTATTGAGGTCTCCAAGTATGATTGTATTTTTGTCAGTTTTTGTTTTAAGATCAATAAGTAGCTGTCTTATATATTTTGGTGCTCCTTGGTTTGGTGCATATATATTAAGAATTGTTATGTCTTCTTGATTCAGTGTCCCCTTAGCCATTATGAAATGGCCATTTTTGTCTCTGAGTACTTTTCCTGTCTTGTAGTCAGCATTATCCGATATGAGTATTGCTACACCTGCTTTTTTTTGGATGTTATTTGCTTGGAGTATTGTTTTCCAGCCTTTCACTTTGAATTTGTTTTTATCCTTGTTACTTAGATGAGTTTCCTGTAGGCAGCATACAGTTGGATTTTCTTTTTTAATCCATTCTGCTACTCTGTGCCTTTTTATTGGTGAGTTTAATCCATTTACATTTAGTGTAATTATTGATACTTGTGAGTTCCCTATTGCCATTTTATATCTTGCTTTCTGTTAGTTTTGTGTCTTGTTTGATCCTTCTCTTTCGTTTTTCTATCTTTTGTTTTTATTTGGTTGTATTCCATACATCTTTCCTCTGTTGCTATCTTTTTTATCTCATGTGCTTCTGTGGTGGTTTTTTCAATGGTGGTTACCTTTGAGTAATGAAAAGGGTCCCTACCCTGTTCATTGTAGCGAACTATTTTGTGAGTACTTTTGCACTCCATCGTCCTTTGCTATTGTTAATCTCCATCTTCTTCCCCTCTTTCTTTTTGTTGTTGTCACAGTTTAAATTTGGTTTTATTGTGTTCTTCTTGGAGCTTTTACTTGTGGCTCTGTTTTTTTTTTTGTTCTTTGTATCTGATTGGAGAACCCCCTTTAGTAATTCCTGGAGTGGGGGTTTTCTGATGATAAATTCCCTCATCTTTTCTGTATCTGTGAATGTTTTTATTTCTCCTTCGTATTTGCACCCCCTTTGCCCGCCTCAGTTTCTATATTCACAGTTACCAGAGAAAGCCGCCCTGTTTAGGTTAGTGAGGAAGGAGGAGCATTTCTTACTCCCTATTTCCTTCGGGGTTTGGTTATATATTTAGCCAATTTTTCACTCAATCATACCTTTGGGTGTATTGCAAAGCATCTGGAAGCTCCAAGTATAGGTTTTTCTGTTTCTGGTTGAAGATCTTGTTGAGTTTTGGGGGAGATTTATCGGTATCGCTTCCTACCCCGCCATTACTCTGACGTCATCTCCTATTTTTTTTTTTATTAAAGATTTGTCTGCGAGCCAGATGCAGCCATTAAAAGAGCCACATCTGGCTCGCAAGCCATAGGTTCCCGACCCTGAGTTAAAGAAAAGAAAGGTACAGAATATTTATTAGTTCAGCTTAGTCCTTATTACTGTGCCTCCCACTCCCTTGGATACTTTCTTTCTTAAATCCGTTTACATGTTTTTTGCCTGTTGCCATAGTAAAGTTCATTCCATGATGTGAGAGACCTTATGTTGAAGAAAGTTCTCTTAATGTCAAGTCCCACATTTTCACTTCTACATTTTATCTTGGTGTTACTAGGGCAACCCAAATAATTTCATTTTCTCTTTGAAGTTGTTACCTTTACAGCTATTATACCCTCATGCTGACTCACTCATGTTTTTATGATTTTTTTCCTAGTTTAATTTCTGTAATGACTTTTTTTGCACATCTGTTTTCTGCTTTTCTATAGTCTTAATAGCTGACGAACTGTTGGTGTAGTGTTTAAGTATTTAGGAGATTATACATCCCACTAGGGATTAGAAAGTGCTTTGGACCCTCTCACCTGGAAAAAAATGCCAGCTTAAGCAATAATGAATGAATATACAATGGGGAAAGGATTGTCTTTTCAATAAAAGGTGTTGGGAAAACTGGACAGCCATATACAAAAGAATGAAATGGGGTCACTGTCTTACTCCATACACAAAAATCAACACAAAATACATTAAAGAAGTGAACTTAAGACCCAAAATCTTACAACTCCTAGAAGAAAGCAGAGGTCAGATTCTTGACATCACTCTTAGCAGTGATTTTTTGGAATTGGCACCTAAACAAAGCCAACAAAAGCAAAATAAACAAGTGGGACTACATCAGACTAAAAAGCTTCTGCAAAGCAAAAAAGTCATAGCAAAATGAAAAGGCAGCCTACGGAATGGGAGAAAATATTTGTAAATCATATAGCTGATAAGGGGTTAATATTCAAAATAGATCAAGAACTCCTACAACTCAATAGAAAAAAATCTAATTTAAAAATCAAGCAGAAGGTCCAAAAACATTTTTTTTTTCCAGAGAAGACCTATAAATAGCCGACAAGTACATGAAATTGTGCTGAACATTACCAATTATAAGAAAACACAAATCAAAACCACCGGGAAGGCCCTGGCCGGTTGGCTCAGTGGTAGAGCGTCGGCCTGGCGTGCAGAAGTTCCGGGTTCGATTCCTGGCCAGGGAACACAGGAGAAGTGCCCATCTGCTTCTCCACCCCTCCCCCTCTCCTTCCTCTCCGTCTCTCTCTTCCCCTCCCGCAACCGAGGCTCCATTGGAGCAAAGATGGCCCGGGTGCTGGGGATGGCTCCTTGGTCTCTGCCCCAGGCGCTAGAGTGGCTCTGGTCGCAAAAGAGCGACGCCCCGGAGGGGCAGAGCATCACCCCCTGGTGGGCAGAGCGTAGCCCCTGGTGGGCGTGCAGGGTGGATCCCGGTCGGGCGCATGCGGGAGTCTGTCTGACTGTCTCTCCCCGTTTCCAGCTTCAGAAAAAAAAAAAAAAAAAAACCACAGGGAAATATTGCCTCATACCTATTAGAATGGCTATCGTCAAGAAGATAAATAGCAAGTGTTGGCATAGATGTGGAAGAAGGGGACCCCATGTGCGCTGTCGGTGGGAATGTATGTTGGTGTCGTCACTGTGCAAAACAGTATGGATGGCCCTCAGAAAACTAAAAGAAGAACTCCCAATATGTACTTCTAGGTATTTATCCAAAGGAAATAAAAACAGTTACTTGGAAAGATACCTGCATTCCCATATTTATTGCAGCTCCCATATTATTAAAAGCCGAAACATGGAAACAACCGAAGTGTTCATCAGTGGAAGAAGAGACAAAGCAAATATATACATTTAATTCAGCCAGAAAAACCACGAAAATCCTGCCATTTGCAAAATCATGAATGGACCTTATGCAACATGAAAGCATTATGACAAATAAGTGAGACAAAGAAAGACAAATACTGTGTGATCTCACTCATACGTAGACTCTAAAAATAAAAACTAAACTCAGATAAAGAGGACAGATTGGTGGTTATCAGAAGCAGGGAGGAAGTGTGAAATGAGTAAGGTGGTCAAAAGGTACAAACTTCCAGTTAAAAGATAAATAAGTCTCATAGATATAATGTACACCATAGTGACTATAGTTAACAATATATACTGTATTATATATTTCAAAGTTGCTAAGAGAACAGATCTTAAAAGTTTTCATCACAAGAAAAAACAAATTGTAACTGGATATTAACTAAGCTTATTCTGGTAGTCATTTCACAGTATATACATATATCAAATCATTGTTATATATGTAGAACTAATGCAGTATTCTGTGTTAAAAAAAGACAATGAATGGAAATATTGAATAAATAGTATCTCATCTCAAATAGTACCTTTTATTATGCAAATCTATTTGGTTCTTGAGTTTTGATTAACAAGTTGCAAGAGTATGTAGCAGGATTTATCAAAAAAAAATCTATCCCATCTGTTTCTAACTTCAGACTCTAAAAGTTAAGATGCCTGTTTATTTTTTTCATTTTTGCTTCATCCCAAGGCAATCGCATGCCAGGCATTATATCTCTACCCTTCTCTTGGCAAGGTACCCACAGGGGTTAAATGACTAGTTGTCATATATCTTTCTCAGTGGTGTTCTGGCTCACACACACCCTCTGGGTTTGAATCCATGCAAAGAGCAGAGGAGCAAAGAGAAGGGATAACATATTTTGAGACTTCTTGTTTATAGATCTGTTGTCCACGTATTCGACTATAGCTTCTTATTTATCTTTCTCCCCCTTCTTTTCCAAGTGAGAGGAAGGGAGATAGACTCCCACATGTGCCCTGACTAGGGCCCACCTAGCAACCCCATCGATGCTCTGTCCATGTGGGACCATTATTTTTAGCACCTGAAGTGGAGGCTCCACAGAGCTGTCCTCAGCTACTGGGGCCCATGCACTCAAACCAATCGAGCCATGGCTGCAGGAGGAGGAGAGAGAGAGAGAGAGAAAGAAAGAGAAAGAGAGAGAAGGAGTAGGGGGTAGGGGAGGGGTGGAGAAGCAGATGGTTGCTTATCCTGTGTGTCCTGACCAAGAATCAAACCCAGGACATCCACCCTCCAGGCCAACGCTCTACCACTGAGTCACCTGCCCAGGGCCACTTATTTGTCTTTTATCCTCAATATTTGGGACATAGTAGTTGGATAAAAAATGTTGAAAGAGAGGAAGGAAGGAAAAAGGGAGGGAAGGAGGAAGAAATAAAAGGAAGAAGGAAGGATATATATAGCAAAGGGAACAAAGAATAATATTTTTTAAAAAGCAGACCAAAGGAGACTATCCTCTGACCAAAGACAGAATTTCCTGTGTGTAAATCAGAAGTCAGCTCCTCAGCAGGAATTCTACCTGGATTTTGAAAGAGGTGCCTGCCCTGCAGGCTGGCCCATGTTAGGATAAATGCAGGGGAGAACAACAGCCTTTGGCCCTCATAGTTGCCACTTGTGTTCAGTCCAAGGAAATTACTGAGCAGCCCCTCACTGGTATGACTGGCCCACTGAGATTCCAGAACAATGTTCCCTATTTGTGATGAGAATTTTGTAAACTCATCCAGGCTACTACTCATGATGGCTACTCATCCAGGGCTTTGGGCATCTTTACACGGAATTGATGAGCGGAGATATCAGGGGGAGGATGATCCAGGAGATGCCAGGGAGGTTGGTTTCTATGTTTTAGAAGGCAAAGTTAGTAGCAGGGTACAAGGTGAAACTGCTGTGGTCTACAGGCATCTACAAAAATGTTGCTTTGGGTACATTTTTATAAATACCTTAAAGACTCTTGGTGGCTTTTTGCCATTTCAGTGGGAGAACATGTAAGTTGTTGCGCTCTTGGTCTTGTGAGATCTGGACCAGCCCAGGCTACCCCTACCCTGTGTCTCCAGAGATAGAAAATTGGAGGTCCAACCTTTTGTTTATTCAAAATAAACAAAAACAAACTATTTAAAATGCGTGATAGAGGGCAAAGGGGGAACAGAAAGCCATCACACTGCAGACCTTGCATGCTGCCTGAATGAGCTCCTGGCCCTGGCCTCCCGCTCTGCCTGGATGACTGTTCCTACCTGTCCTACATTCCCATGCGGTCATCGCTTGCTAACTAAACCCCCAGTGGCTCAGGAACTTCAGTATACTTCCTGAACTCCCACTCATACCTACCACAATTATGATTAAATTGTTTTGTGTAATTATTTACTATTTGTCTTTCCATTCTAATGTAAGGTGCATGAGGACAGGGGATACGTCTCTCTTACTCATTGTTATATCCACATTACTGTGCTCAATATCTTATAGATGAAAACTACTCTTGTACTTGTAAAAAGAATGAATAATGCTTCTAGGCACTGTAGTAGATGCTAGGGATATTAAGGTTTTCAAAAACACTGCATTAAACCTTGAGAAACTTTATGCTCCTGGAGTAGCAATCACCAATGATAATTTCTCAGCCTTCAGAAAGGACCCGGGTGAATTAAGGTGCTCTGACATTCCCCACCTCATTTTCCCAAACCCCACTTATTTCTCATGAGAATCCCAGCACTGACCTTGTTTATAACAAAGGACATTTAGTAGAAGTAAACAGTTTCTTCATTAAGTGGACATGTATTTTGTTTTTGTGGAAAAAATTTTATTTAACATTGCTAAGTTTTTAACATGGGTCATCTGAAAATAGTATCAACATTAAACAACAAATGAAAACAAACAAATTCCCGCAGTTTTTCTGTAAACCTCCCTTACCCCTTGACCCTAAGCTACCCAGAAGATCAATCACCCTTTCCTAAAGCCCACTTAACTTCAGAACTTCCAAAATGTTTTGAAGTATTTGGCTTTTAAATGTTTTTTTCTTGTTTCTTCCTTAGTTTTTCCTACTAAAGTTTTAAATAAATCTTTATCACCTTTCTATACAGGTTTTTTTTTTTTTTAGTATTTGTGATTAATAGTTAAAACCTTCCAGTTTAACAACTCTTGAACTAGTTTTGCTTCTTTCAGGCAGCTGCAGTCCACCTTTTCATTCCAGTGATGAAGGCACCGAACAAAACCACTTCTGAAACCCTCTCCAGATAACCAGTGCCACCTGCAAGTTGATGCATTGCTTGCCTTCAGAAGAATCTAGTTTTCTAGGTCTCTCAACTATTTTTAAAAGTTTGGTAGCACTCTCAATATCTTTGAGATGGTTTTCTCAGGAAAACTTTATCTGGCCTGAAGCCATCTGTTTTTTGTTTTTTTTTTTACTAATAATAGCAACTGCAAGTGAACAATTCTAAAATACTATACAGTTTGTAAAGATGGCACTGAGTTGGGTCTTATTCCAAATTAGCTAATGGACTTAAATTTTTTTCCTCTATTTGTTTTTTCTGACAACATATTCAAAAGAATGCACTTGCAATCTCACCCTTACAGTATTCTTGTAAATTTGTTTTTAGTTTTTCATTTATTTAGTGAATATAGATTCAACACCTATTATGTGCCAAAGTATGTGCTGGGAAAACAGTGGAGACCAAGATTAATCCAAGAACCACACAGATGAATAGAAAGTGGTGTCTGTGACAGGCTATCAAGGGAGGCCCTCGGTGCTATGAGAGGCTCCAGGGCCGATTTGACCTGGTCAGGGATCAGGGAGGTGTCCGTGAGCAGGTGGTGCTGGAGCTGAGCTGTGCAGGGTGTATAGGAGTCCGCAAAGCAAAGGGGGATTAAACACTCCGGTTACAGTGTTAGCACCAGGGGCTCCTGCTACTACTGCTTATATCTCCACACAAATCACTTGACCTTTGCATTGATATCACCAAGTGTCACTGTTTCCTTTTGTGATAGTTTTTGTTGTTATTGTTTTTTTGTGTTTTTAACTAAATAACATCTTCAGAAACAGATGTATTTTAATGAATGATTCATATTTTCAAAACATTTCTTTCATGTAGATTTTTGGCACAGTCTAGGTCTGAGAGGCAGGTAGCCTTTGACCGTATCTCGTAGAGCCTCATATAAAGAAGCCTTTTAGACTCTCCCTCAGATTCTAGAATCTGAGACTTGAGCATCGATTATCATCATGGTAGATTTTTTTTAGCTTTGCTTTGAGAAATGCAAGTTGGAAGAAGAAACTCATATAATGTTTGACTTGGAAAAGATGACCATTAAATCAATATGCTAAGTTTAGAGACAACCCCAAAAATATTTTTCTGGCAGGCACAAATTCTTGAATTAAATATTTATTGGTTGGATGGACAAAAATCAAATATTCTAATTTTCAGGTGCATTCACATCATTTTGAATATTCTGACAATGAACGTCTGGTAGTTGCTGATATCCTCCTGCAGAATTGTGGGTTTTTTTTCCTGGAGGCTTAAAGACTCGAACTTCTTTCTTCCATCATTTTACTGAGCACATCCAACGGGAGAGTCAAAGAGCTGACATCTGGAGAACCTTCTAGAAAACCCCCAAACAGAATTATTTACAGTTAGTTTTTCTGCTATTAAAAACCCTTCCATGACCCCTGATCTTAAAAGGGAAATTTTAAATGGTAGGTTTCTGTAAAAATGAAGTTTTTCTCTTTAAAAAAAAGAACAATAGAAACGATCATACTATAAACCCATTAGTCTTTTAATTTCCTGAGCAGTGTTACTTTGTTTCCTACTTGTTAAAAATTTTACTCAATTAAAAATAAAAAGCTCAGTGGGGAAGGTTTGATAAGTTGCTTTAGCTTCACTTTTGGTTGACTATGTTTTCTGTAAGTACCAGTGTATCTATATTTGTGTAAAACACATTAAACTTCCCATTGAAACAAAAATGGCAATTTTTTGCCCCACAGAATCATTTGGAATTTAATTCAACAGACTATGGAGCATTTTGGGCTAGCAATATGAAATAAAAGGGCCCCTGCCTTTTTTAGGCTACTCTAAACTCGAGAAGGTAAAAAAATAAGCAGGAAACATTAGTTTGAATATTCTGAAGGGCAGGAATCTTTTTTTTTTTTTAAGTTTTTTTTTTGTATTTTTCTGAAGCTGGAAACGGGGAGAGACAGTCAGACAGACTCCCACATGCGCCCGACCGGGATCCACCCTGCACGCCCACCAGGGGCTACGCTCTGCCCCTCCGGGGGGTTCGCTCTGCCGCGACCAGAGCCACTCTAGCACCTGGGGCAGAGGCCAAGGGGCCATCCCCAGCATCCGGGCCATCTTTGCTCCAATGGAGCCTTAGCTGCGGGAGGGGAAGAGAGAGACAGAGAGGAAGGGGGGGTGGAGAAGCAAATGGGCGCTTCTCCTATGTGCCCTGGCCGGGAATCGAACCTGGGTCCCCCGCACGCCAGGCCAACGCTCTACCGCTGAGCCAACCAGCCAGGGCCTGAAGGGCAGGAATCTTACTTCCTCACCTTCCTCTCCTTGGATTTTTCATCAGGAAGAAAGAAGCCTTCCATGTAGACTTTCTAAATTTGATTTGGATTCTCTGGCCTGTCCTTGTGTTCAAATTATGCTTGCTGCTTAGAATTATTGGACTTCCTTTGCTCAAGGGGAAAGAGTGGATTAGAGATACACTTCTGTCTCTTTTTGTCCATTGGAGGAAGACAGTCTTCAAAAGCAATCAGTACAGATTTATTTCCTCAATTGAATTCTAGGCTTAGTTTTTGATGTTCAGACTGATAAGAGAATGGAAACCTTGTCTAAATCACATTTGAATGGAATCCAGAGTTTGAGGGGAAACACACAGTCTTTTCAAGGATTTAGGAACCTTTGCAGGTGGCTATGTATACACTCTGCTTTCTGGAAAATTGTACCTAATTTAAAGGAGGTAGAAACAACAAATAATCCAGAGGTGACCAAGAAGACTAATAGGATGCAGAAAGCTGAAGCCACATTTCTCAGAGAGACTTGAGGAATATTCAGAATAACAGAGATGAAGGAGAGAATGAGTAACACCTGGTAATCATCCTTAGCCTCATTTTAGAAAAGATTTCTGAATTTAAACTTACTTAAAATATACAGAATAAGCATTCAATACTTATTAGTGACATACACATGTAGCTGAACTTCTTTAACAAATATCCCAAAGAAATAAAAATCTTACCAAGATTTATAAATGCAGTATTCCAAACCATTAAATCACAAACAAGACTTATGTGTTTGGATTTGTTTTCCGTTACTTGTTTTGTAACAGGGTAATGTTCTGATAAGGGGATCACAAAATTTGGTCATTGGATACTAGCTGAGACCTAAGAAGTCATTATTGCCTGACCTGTGGTGGTGCAGTGGATTAAGCGTTGACCTGAAACAGTGAGGTCACTGGTTCAAAATCCCGGGCTTGCCTGGTCAAGGCACACATGGGAGTTGATGCTTTCTACTTCTCCCCCCTTCTCTCTCCCTCTCTCTCCTCTCTCTAAAACGAATAAAAAATTTTAAAAATCTTAAAAAAAAACCCAAGACATTATTGATTGACACATCTTTATAACTAGTGACAGAACATTGTGCATTAAAATTTCAATGAACCTTAACTTTGAGATTATAAATTATCCCTCTTTTCCTCTTCTCAAACATTCTCATTAGTGGTGGACTGAAGCAATACAGTAATAGTCACTCTTTTATTTATTTATTGTAGTGACAAACTTTATAACAAAATAATAACAGAAGAGTTTAGTCTTTACTGCAAAATGTTTGATTGGATGTGTGTATGTTTAGGTCTAATTCAATCTAGCAAATCTATTCAAAGGCATTGTGCCATATTCTAAAAGAGATAGAGATAAACAAGATGTAAACCCTGTTCTCAGTGAAAGAAAAACAACAGCCTCTTTAAGTGCACCATTGGCACAGGAAACAATAATTACATGTACAAAGAAGATCAGTTATAATTCATGCTTTTACAGGAATTTGTCTAATAAACATTCTCCCATGAGAATACATATGAGTGACAGTAGGTACTTTGCCTGTTTTGTTCACTTTCATCTTCCCAGAAGCTAGCACAGTACCTGACATATCTTATAATCTCATAATATAACACGTGACTGAGTCAATGAAAGTAATCTGTGCTTGTGAGAGAAAAAATCGGCTACTGATCATATGTAACAAGCTTTAGTGGATTCAAAGGCTTATGAATACAGTAAACCTAACTGGAAACTGTTATGTAAAGTAGAGCCCTTGAGATGTTTGGCTTGAAGTAGAGTGATTAAAAGGATTTTTCTTTAAATATGTGCAAAGTATATATCTTTCTTGAGGAAGAGGTATAATATCTTTCTTGGTTAAGAGAATCAGAATTGCTAGGGAGGAGTAATGTTTGCTCCCCATTATTACTATCCTTAGAAAAACAAGTTAAGCTCAATTTGAATATTTTCCAAATAATGTAATGGGGCCATTAACTTAATGTGTGACATTACAGAAATATCTAAGGAGATGATAATACTGAAGTCTGTTGAGTTGCAAGTTCAATCTGCATCTTTTCATGTAAGTCTGAAGTTCTCACTTATGGGGATGTTTAAGAGCACTATAGTTTAAGAACCATTTACATGTATTAATATATTTTTTAAATTTTATACTGTCAAATGGGAATGTGAAAAGAGAAATTGAGTATAGGAGATACTCTCTTTAAACTGTTTGTTTCTTAGTATGTGTTAGATTCTTTACATTTGAGGCAGCTGATGTATTAACTAAGAGCAGTAGAGTGGGAATTAAGTCATGGCTCACCATGAGCTGTATTCCTTGGGCAAGTTACTTAATCTGTTTTGGCTCGTTTTTCACTCCTAAAATGAGACTTATGGAGTGAATGGTCTCTGAAGTGCCTTTCAAGTTTTACAGTTTTATAACCCATTTTAATTGTTTAATTAAATATATTTCTATAGAGCCACACAATTACAGTCTCCTTCAGTGGGTTTTTCTAGAACTAGTTTGTCATATGTACCTCAGCTACAGAGTAAAACACAATGTAGAGTCATATTCTCCCAAGAGAGAAAGATAGCATTTCTCATGTAGTTGGAAAATGTGGCTTTTTCTCCTGTTTTTTATTTCCATCCTTGCATGGCTAAAGGAAAAGCAGTTGTTTCATAATTGATGTTTTGAACATATCCTGATGACTTGATTTTGACTTATGGAGCCTTTGGGTACAACTAAGAAGAACCCACAGATAAATCATGGTATTGCTGGGCGCTTCCTTTCTTGCTCTTTGTCTCCACACCAGCCTCAGAGCTGCTAATGTCCTGGCCCTGCACTGCAGGACTGTCCTGCGACACTACTCAGACACACACTTTGCCCTTACAATGATGATTTCTAAAACTAAAGGCACCCCCTTCCTTCATTATAATTACTACATCTTCACCAATTTATTGGGAAAATATTGAGTGTCTACTATATGTCAAGCAGTACTTTCTAGGTAGTTGGGATACATCACTGTACAAAATAGAACAAAAAAGGAAGTCCCTGCCTTCATGAAACTTACATTCTTGTAGGAAGAGACAGATGATATATTAAGGAATATATAAGAAGTGTTTGTTGACAAATTGGATTGGGGTTGTAAGAGACAAAGTAGAATCAGGGATGACTCCAAGATATTTGGCCTACGCAGCTGGCAAGATGGAGTTGCCATCAACTGAGATAGGAAAGTTGCAAGATAAGGGCTTTGCTGTGACCGGAGGTGGTGGGGATAAGGGATGGAACTAGAGTTGGTTTGGGACATAGGAAGTTTAATGTGTCTAGTAAGTATCCAAATAGAGATGTCAAGTAGGCAGGTGGTTCTATGATTCTGGATACTGATAAAAATTTGTGTTTAGTATAAATGCTATATAAAGCATTATGACTAGATGTGATCTACAGGAGAATGAATGAGTTCGGTGAAACAAAGTACCAAAGACTGAGCCCTGGGCACTCCAAAGATAGAGGTCAAGGAGAAAGCAGCAAAGGAGGTAAAGAAGGCACAGCCAGGGAAGTAGAAGGCACACCACACCTACTGTGGTGTCCTGAGAGTTAAGCGAAGAATGGTCATTTTATGCTGGTACTGCTGATAGAACAAAAAAGTGAGGGCTGAGAATTGACTGTTAGATTTAGCAACATACATGAATAATATATGTGTGATTTTATTCTGTAGAATTCATATTTTATGTGCTCAGGAATTATTAGACTTTTTAAATTCCTCTTTTAAGGAGCCACTCATTTTGTTACTGATATGCTACTTATCATGTAGAATTGGCCTTGTTTCCTTGAAAGGTGTATAATTGTACTTTCTAAAGGTAATAATGTCAGGGCCCTGGTTGGTTTGCTCAGTGGATAGAACATTAGCCTGGCATATGAACATCCTGGGTTTGATTCCCAGTCAGGAAACATAGAAGAAGCAACTATTGGATCCTCTCCACCTCCCTCTCCCCCTTCTCTCTCCATTCCTCTCTTGCAGCCAGTGGCTCTGTTGGTCTGAGCATTGGCCTCAGGTGCTGAGGATAGCTCAGTTGATTCGAGCATCAGCCCTAAACGAGAGTTGCTGAGTTGATCTCGATTGGGGCGCATGAGGGAGTCTGTCCCCTCTTCTCACTTAAAAGAGAAATAAATAGTAAATGTGATGTCAGAAAAAATATAGAACAAAGCAAATGTTAGCCGTACCTCCTAACAGCCATAGAAAACAGTGTTAACAGTCAGGTTTGAATCAAAGTAGGGTAAGTGGGATATTCTTAAAGTCACAGGTTAATAAAGTAGAATTTGTTCTGTGTAATTGATTTTGGAAGATAAGATACTAAAATTCTCCTGAGAGGGAATGAAGACACTGTTTCAGGAAGAGCCAAATAAATGAAAGAAATAAGAAATTCTGGGTTTGCAACTAACTTTACCTCTTTACCCAAGGATTATATGATGTGATAAATTTGAAAGGTAAAGGTTTGTGGCTAATAAAGCCATTAAAATGACTTTTGATAATAAATGTTTTTAATAAAATCAAGTGTGCATTGATTTCTGCAAAAGGACACAGAGCAGAAATAATGTAAAACTATGTATATGTATTTTTGAATAAGTAAGATATCATCTCTTGCTTGAAGTTGAAATAAATATTTACAAAGATATTATTTAATTAGGCAAACTAAATTCTTAAGTAACAAGTTGGAAATTGGCATTGGAAGAAGCATAAAAGTAATCATTTGTATTTCTAAAACAAGAAAATTTAATAAAAATAAAATTATGCTGATTTGAGTTTCAGGGGGAGGGGACTATTTAAACCCAGCAGTTCATTCAGAAGTGGTTTCTTCAGCTTAAAATGAAGTAGTCACAAATCAATTGGAAACTATAATGATAGTGAAAGAGAAATCAACTGTAGTTGTCACTGTATTGTATGACTTTCAGAGGTGCTGAAATTTGTGTAAGAAGAATACCAAATTTTTTTCAGTTCAGAAAGAAGAAGGTCCATCAACCCTCTTTTCATATTTGGAATTTTTAAGTCAACTCCTTTAACCACCCCCCTTTTGTTTTTGTATCAAAACTAATTTCAAAGATTAATGTTATGCCAGATAGTGGCTTTGAGACTTGTGTTTAAAAAATTGTCTGAATGTATGTATTTACAACTGTGTGTATATTGTACACTATGTACGTACATACATGAGCATAACATACACGTGCATACAGTCACCCAAAAGAGGGTAAGTGCATTAAGAGTAGAGTTATAACACTAAAAAGCTATGCCATCTTGACCAGCTATGTCTCTAACATGTCTTTTTTTTTTTTTTTTAATTTTATTTACTTATTTATTTTTACAGAGACAGAGAGAGAATCAGATAGAGGGATAGATAGGGACAGACAGACTGGAAGGGAGAGAGATGAGAAGCATCAATCATTAGTTTCTTGTTGCGACACCTTAGTTGTTCATTGATTGCTTTCTCATATGTGCCATGACCGCGGGCCTTCAGCAGACTGAGTAGCCCCTTGCTCGAGCCATTGACCTTGGGTCCAAGCTGGTGAACTTTTTGCTCAAACCAGATGAGCCTGCACTCAAGCTGGCAACCTTGGGGTCTCGAACCTGGGTCCTTCCGCATCCTAGTTCGACGCTCAATCCACTGCGCCACCGCCTGGTCAGGCTCTAACATGTCTTGTAATCCATCTTAACTAGGCTGTGCCAGTATTAGGAAGCAGTAGATAATACTTAAGTTTCTTAGATTTTTAGTCTGTTTTCTGTTAAGAGAATGAGGCCTGTGAATGCAACCAGAGACTTGGGGCACCTTAACTATAATGAGTGTCCAGGACTTTGCTTTGTCAAAAAGAGCCATAGATCAAGGAACGTGAACCTCTGTGTCTGTGATTCTCAAAGTATGATTCATGGAATACTGGTAGCCTAAATCTTTGTAGGGGTCCCACAAGGTCAGAATTATTTTTTAATGCTAAGATGTTTTCTGCCTTTTTCACTGATGTCACAAAAAGCAATGATGGGTAAGGTGCCTTAACATGAATTAAGGTAGAGACACCAGACTGCACTGTAGAGATTGTATTCTTCATTGGCACACACTGCTTTAAAAAATTGCCAGTTTCATTTAATGTCTTCATTGAAGCAGTAAAATTATTATTTTTATAATAATAATTTATAAAATTATAACTCTCAACCCTTGACTGAATATTGTATTAATACACTGAGATGAGGAGGAAGAACATATAAAGTACTTCTGCTGCCTTTTAAAGTACGATGGGGGTATCTCAAGAGAAAGTCCTTATTTGAGTTGAAAGATGAATTAGCTCCTTTACCATGTTACACCATTTTTACTTGAATAAAAACCTGATTATTTAGACTTGAGTATGTGGAAGATATTTATTCAAAATGAATGAAGTGACACTTTAAGGAAAACAACTGGTAATATTTGCTGCCAGAAATGAAATTCAAACTTTTAAGTGCTGATTCGAATTTTGGAAATCTTGATTCACCACCATGAGTTTGACAGTTGCCCATTACTTAAAAACTTTTCTGGCCTGACCTGTGGTGGCGCAGTGGATAAAGCCTTGACCTGGAAATGCTGAGGTCGCCGGTTCAAAACCCTGGGCTTGTACGGTCAAGGCACATATGGGAGTTGAAGCTTCCTGCTCCTCCCCCCCTTCTGTCTCTCTCTCTCTCCTCTAAAATGAATAAATAAATAATAATTAAAAAAAAAAAACTTTTCTGATGAAAGTAGTGGTGATATTAATGAATGTGATTTTAAATATAATTTGTCAGCTTTTGGAAGAGCTGTATAACTCAGTGATCTAATATTTTCCAGATGACCGATGCATGATGTTACAAAATCATGCCTGGGTAAAAGATGCATCAAAGTACAAATAGATGAATGAGGTTTATAATGAGGGGTTTGAAAAGTTGATAGTTTTCAGATTCTACATTGCAGCTAACCAAGTCAGTTTGAAATATTATCAAAAACTAATATCCACAATTTTATGAAAAGGCTGTGGAGATACTTTTCCCTTTTCCAAACACATGTCTGATTCATAAATTTCAGTCAAGACAGCATATCTCAACAGAATGAATACAGAAGCAGATATAAGGACCCAGTTTTCTTCTCTTAAGCCAGATGTGAAAGAAATTTGTAAAAAATGTAAAACAATGCCGTTATTCTCATTTTTTTGTTTTATAGAATATAATTTTCATAATATATAAGTAATTTAACAAAAATGGGTTTATTTTTAAGTGCGTTAATATTTACTTTAAAATTTTTCTTGTTTTTAATTTCTAATATATAAATATTAATAGGTATTGTCTACATAAAAATGCTTTTTGAAGACCTCCTCTATTTTACAATGTGAAGGAGTCCTGATATCAAAAACTTTGAGAACCACTGCTCTATATTTGTGCGTTTTATTCCTGAAATTCTTCCCGCATCAGAGAACATGCCCAGGTCCTTCCAAAGTGTTCAGGAACTTATCATGATGGACACAACCAAATCTGTCAAAGAAGGTAGCCTGGAACACAGGTATTGAACTTGTCACTGCAGCTGATTAGGGTCACTCCAAATCTGATTTGGGCAAGTATTGCTCCATGATTGAGCATCTGAATATACTCATTTATTTATTTAACAGGTAGTTTGTTCAGGGCCTCTTGTTCGCCAGACATTGTGGTGAGGGGATGTGAAGTAGAATATGGCAATAGCTTCTAAAGCAAACTTGGAAATTAAGTTGAGCTAGTGCCTGTCTGTAATGGCTGCTGGAACATCTGTACCTAGAAAATATTTGGGGCAGTGAGATTGTAATGATTCATTGAGAAGAAAAGAGGTCATGAAGTGTCTAAAAAAATCAAACTTTGAACAAGTATGAAATTTTAATAGCACTAAGAATACACAATGTTACTGTATTTAGCTTGTGTGGCTTGCCTATAACATGTCTTGAGAACACATATGCATGGCATAAGTTCTACCTTCAAGAAGTTTGCAGCCTAGTGGTAGTAACAAAATAGTTAAAGTTATGTTTTGATAAAATAAGGAAATCATATCAAATGCACAGATGTCAAGTAGATAGGTCAGAAGTGAGAACAGCATCAAGCAGTTGAATTTTCAACACTGTTAAGAAACAAATCCAAAAGGAAGACAAATTACTGCTTAAGAAAAAGTCAGATAAAGCAGCAAGACAGATTCGATAACATTATATTGGTTTCCAAAGATAACCACCAAAAATTCAAAGAGTCTTGGCTTTTCTTTGGGCTGTTTATTGAACAGCCTTTCATTCAGTATTAGGGAAGGAAGAGCCAGGAAACAAACAGGCCTTGGGAAAATAAGTGATAAGTTTAGCCTTCCCCAGGCTCTTTAATTAGACACTTTAATAACAAGGACAAATGAGGTGAGCTAGATTATTGGCATCAAAGATGGCAAAACAGAGAGGAACTTTCTTTTTAGTTCTCCCTGCCACTCTTATTCATTGCCATAAGATAAGGAAAGAATATTTCTTCTCACAGAAGCAGGATGAGTGAGTAACTTCAAGTCGTGGATCCTAATAAAGGCAGTAGGACCAAGCTGTGAGAAATGGGAATACCGACCAAGAAAAGGATGTGGCGTTTCCTGCTTTTTCCAGAACCTCTCGGGCACCCTATGCGTTTATATTCTGTCATCTAGCTAGAGATAGATGTTTCCAGGACCAAGTCATTTATCAGAAGAGATGATAAGGGGTAAGTTTGAGGCTCACAGTAAAATATCAGAGAAAAATAGAGAAAAGATACCAAGTCAAAAGAATAGGGACCAAAAAGGGGAAGGTACAAAACAAAAACAAAGATCTCCCCAGTCCACCCCCAACCACCACCATTAATGAGATCTTCCCTCTTACAAGATGAGGACCATATGGCAAAGTTGTTTGCCTTCCCCAAGGAGCAATATCTTAGTAGATATTTAACACAAACCAATACTAAAGATTACACTTAAAAAATAGTATAAAGCAATGACCCAAAATAGTAACATCAATAGCAAAAATATTTCAAAGGCTGAGCTTTGGTTTTTCTGACGCCCTCTTATTCTGATTAAGAAAAGAGAGAATCCAAGAAATAATGTACTCAGAGACTGCTTTGGCCATGATCTTTCTGGTTCATGTGGAGCTAAAGGGAACCAGCTTATTGGGCAATAATAGAGGTATTTGTCTTTTTCATGTGAGGCTCCTTATTCTGGTCAAGGGCTCAAGAAAACTCCAAGGTGCCAGGATAGCTGCTAGTCTAGCTCAGTCCACTATTTCTAGAGTGTTGAAGCAGCATTTTGAAAGTTGTGAATAATGGAGTTTCTTGTGCATGAAGGTAATCAATTCACCAGCAGTCTCTCTTTTCTCAGAAACATGATTCCGGTCACAGAATTCCGACAGTTCTCTGAGCAGCAACCTGCCTTCCGGGTGCTGAAACCATGGTGGGATGTGTTTACTGATTACCTGTCAGTGGCCATGCTGATGATCGGTGTGTTCGGATGTACCTTACAGGTAGGTGCCCAGACTCATGACACGTGGGAACTAGAGCAAGACAGCCATTGAAACCTCTTTAAAAAGCTGGCTGTGTGATTTTTAACTAATGTGATGGTTGCTCTTCTATGTTTGTGGATGGTGTTTATAATTATGGCAGGAAGCCTGAAGCACTGATTTACTGAACTTTCCTAATAAGGTAAATACGTTACTGGTAAGAGTTCACTAAGCCCAAACAGCAGTGGACTGGAGTCAAATAATATCTGATATCAGTAACATTAAAGGAAGTCCTTTATCTTTCAGAATTGGCTTTATAGCAAAATATGGCATATATATGCACAGTGCCATTTATATTGCCCAAAAGGGAACTTTTTTCTTTCCCTTGCCTTTTATACTAACCCCTGATAAGATTTCCTGGAAGAATATTTTGATAATATATCATTTATTTTACCCATTGTTTAGTCTGAAATTAAAATTTAGCCCAATCAAAATTTATTCTATATAGATGCTATGCATTAAATCCAGATTATTTTTGTATACCTACTATATGCCAGGCACTGTACCTGGAGGACATATATACCTATAAGTGGTTTATTTCTGGGATAAAGCTAAATAAACCAGCAATCAGAAAAGGTGGTGTTATACTCTGATAGGTGCATCTATAAGCAATAAGGGAGAGCAGAGGAAGGGTGCTTTGCTTGGGAACAAGGGGATGGTTGTGTTAAAATTTGGAGAACCAGCTGAAGTAACTGTATTTCCCCATGTATAAGACAATCCCATGTATAAGACTCATCTTAATTTTGGGGACTGAAATTTGAAAAAAAATGTATTACATAAAGTTATTGAACTCAAGTTTTATTCATCATAAAATTCATACAACTCTCATCACTGTCAAAACTCCCATCCATTAGCTTGTCCTCCTCTGTGTCTGATGACGAATCACTGTCTTCAACAATGAGCATGAAAACAACCACAAAAAAGCGGAAAATGCAAGTAAAAAAAATCTACAACCACTCTATAAGATGCACCCAGTTTTTAGACCCAAATTTTTTTTTTAAGTGCACCTTATATGTGGGAAAATACAGTAGTCAGGGAGAAGGAGAGGAGCGAGGGAGAAGGTGCCAGGAAGAGGAAGGACAGTTATGAGTCTTGGATGTGAGAATGAAGAGGACATCTTTGAGAAATGGAGCAGGATTAGCTAGCACTCACTGGTTGTCATCAGTGTGAGAGTGGAACCCTTGCCTGTGAATGGAACCACCCAAGGGAGGTTAGCGAGTACGATGATGTCAGGAATAACATTGAAGAGGGAATGAAGGAAAAGGGGTGCCTCTGAAGAGACCAAGAAGTGGCAGCTGTAAGAACAGATGGAAACAGGAGAGGATAGCTCAGTCAAAGGCAGGCGTGATTAATGACGGCAGAGGCTGTACAACAAATTCGTGCGCCTAGGAGGGCACAGCAGCAACCAGGTCATTAACAATCTTAGTTCAGTGGTTGGAAAAGTGAATGGAAGTTGAAGTAAAGGCTGTGGGGTACTTCTTAATCCTTTCACCCTTTTCACCCAGAAGTACAGATTGGCAGTTATAGAATAGTAGCACAGGGAATATAGTCAGTAATATTGTAATAACTATGCATGAGGCCAGGTGGGTACTGGAAATATTGGGGGAACACTTTGTAAAGTATGCGATTATCTAACCACTGCGCTGTACACCTGAAACTAACACAAAATAATATTGAATGTAAACTGTAATTGAAAAAAGAAGGCTGTGGGGTAGATGTGACTTTCAGGTAGAACAGCTGAGGGGAAGGAGAGCTTGGAAGAGAGAAAAATAGCTAGAAGTGTTACAGAGTCAAAATAGGGCCTTTCAAGTTGATTTTAATATTAGTTAATATGTAGTGCTTCCTCTGTGTCAGGTATTACTCTGAACATGTCACATATATGTTACCTCATTTCATTCTCAGGGCAACCAGAAGACGGAGGTTCTGTTAGTATCCCCATTTACAGATGAGACAACTAAGGCAGAGAGAGTTTAGGGCAACCTCCCAATGTAGGTGGCAAATCCAGGCAGTTTGGCCCCAAATTCCCTGTTCTTAATTCCTGATACCATGCTGCCTCTGTTAGCTGAAAAAACTTTGCCCTTCCCCCTTTCTCCATTGAAAAACTGGAGGGTTTTTTTTGTTTGTTCGTTTGGGGTTTTTTTGTAGCAGAAACAGAGAGATTCAGAGAGGGGGACAGATAGGGACAGACAGAAAGGGAGAGAGATGAGAAACATCAATTCTTTGTTGCGGTTCCTTAGTTGTCCATTGATTGCTTTCTCATATGTGCCTTGACGGGGGGGGGGGGGGGGGGGGGGGGGGCTACAGCAGACCGAGTGACCCCTGGCTCTAGCCAGCGATCTTGGGCTCAAGCTGGTGACCTCGGGGTCTCGAACCCAGGTCCTCCTCGTCCCAGTCCAATGCTCTATCCACTGCACCACCACCTGGTCAGGCCAAAAAACTGGAGTTTTAAAGATAAAAGGAATAAATTCATAAATAAAACAAGTAGTTGCTGAAGAATCTGCTGTGTACCAGGCAGTATTCCAGGAGACAAGAATTATCAATATAGGAGGGGAAAAAATAAAAGACAAATGTCCCAGCCTTGTAGAGCTTAAATACTACGGGGAAAACCAGCAGAGTAAGGAAGATCAAGTAGTAAATTATATATGTTAGATTATATAGTATATATATAAATTATATATGTAATAAGGGCAATGGAAAGTAAAGGAAAACATACGAGGATGGTAGGAGGTCCCAGCAGCTGAGATTAGGAGTTGCAATTCTCAAACAGGGTGGCCTGAGAAGGCCTCGTTGGGAAGGTGACGTTGACCCAGGGCTGAAGGAGGTGCAGGAGCAGGCCCTGCAGGTGTCCAAGAGGAGCCTTCCAGGCAGAGGTAACAGCAAGAGCAAGGGACACATAGGCAAAGGTTTCACAGGACCTTTCTGTAGGAGAATTTAACATTTAACTTTCTCAACCTTCTAACTCTGTTTCTCTGGAGACCAGATAAAGGTAGAATGTTACAGTGTTGCTTGGCAAGGTAGCTTATGATATAAATGACTGCTGACTGGTCAACTGCACCTGGGCTGGGGAATAATAAACGCCTGGTAGGAGGCTATACCATAGGACTTCTGTGATTGTGGTGACACTTGTAACAAGGTATGTCTTTTTGACACATGGGAGAGTTATGTATTGGGTTATAAGAGATATGGGCTTTTTGGAACATAAGGCTTTTAAGCCAAGATAAATTCAGAACTTGCCTGCAGTGGTTCTCTTGTCCCTATGCCTGAGATGATCTGGGAGGAGAGGCTCAGGGAGAGCCTGGCTCTGGGCAGCAGTGTGGACCCCAGCACAGGCAGTGGTGAAGGTTCCCCCAAAAGGGAAAGCTGCTTTGCTGGAACGCTGTGGTTCCAATCCTGTATCTCTCTTCTTTTTTTTTTTTAATTTAGTGAGAGGACAGGAGACAGAGACCGACTCCCACATCTTGCCCACATCCACCCAGCAAGCCCACTAGGGGGCAATGCTCTGCCCATCTGGGGCCCTTGTTCCCTTGCTCCCTAGTGCCTGAGGCAGAAGCCATGGAGCCATCCTTAGCACCCAGGGCCAACTGGCCCTGATGGAGCCATGGATGCAGGAGGATAGGAGAAGAGAGAGAAATGAGGGGGGGAGGGATGGAGAAGCAGATGGGCACTTCTCCTATGTGGCCTGACCGGGAATCAAATCCTGGACAACCATATGCCAGGCCAACGGGCTACCACTGAGCCAGCTGGCCAGGGGTTCCAATCCTGTATCTTTCTAAGTGGTCCTGGGGCCAAGTAAGGTTGATGATCTGGCTGTAGAGATGATCCTAAAAAGCCTGCCAGTGATGTTAGGAACATCCCTGGTATGCTGATGGAAAAGCCAGGAGACCAGTACGGAAGAAGAGTGAGTGAGCGTAGTAGAAGAGTGAGGCCTGAGAGGTGCCGGGGCAGGTAGGGCCTTGTAGCCACTCCAAAGGTTTTGGCTTTGCTCTGACATGGGGCGTGTTTGGAGGATTTTGAACAGAGGGTAGTCATTATGTGCCTTAGATTTTAACAAGACCACTCAAGCTGTCAAGAATACAGTGCAGGGGCAAGAACAGGAGCAGGGGGATTATTTACAAGGCTACTACCATAATCCAGGCAAGACATAAATCAGATGGTTTGGACCAGGATTAAAGTGGTGGTTCTGGTTATATTTTAAAGGAAAAGCACTAAGATTTACTAAAGATTGAATGTGAGTTATGAAAGAGAGAGAAATAAAAAATGACTCCCAACAGTGTTGGGTCTGAGAAACTGAAAAAAGTTTTTGAGCATGGTAAGTTTGAGGTACGTGTAATAGATACCCAAGTAGAGATGTTAAGTACACAGATCGATAGAGGACCCAGTAGATCAGGAAAATGAAGAATGGTCACCTTAGGAGGAAGGCGGTGATGGATCCAGTTGGAAGGATTACCCTTGATTTGGTCAAGGAAGTATTTCCACCAACATGAGGATGGTGGTGATGGATGCGTTTTATTGGAGTAGATGGAGGAGAGAGGCACAAAAAGATGGGAGTTGGGAGTGTATGACTTATGGGCCCGGTGAAGTAGAAAGTGATACATGTGCTGGGAGACTGTGAGCATAAGGAAGGCAGGACATGGCAACAGGAAGGTAGTGGAGTAGGGTCCTCAAAGAGGGCAAAGATTTGGAATGGCCATTTGGGAAGTAGAAGGCAGTGACATAGATCAGCAGGATGGCTGTCCATCCACCTTATGTATTACTTGCCAAAGCACTCGGTGCTGCTGCAAGCAGGCCCAGGACTGGTTTCTCTCAGGTACGTATTCCACAGCAGGATGAATGTAGGAAAGAGAAACCTCACAGAAAATGTAAGGACTGAAAGGCAGAAACCATGGGGACTAAACCGAAAACACAAAGTTAGTGTGTCTAAAAAGGAAAGTTTTTTGGGTTTTTTTGTATTTTTCCGAAGTTGGAAACGGGGAAGCAGTCAGACAGACTCCCGCATGCGCCCGACCGGGATCCACCCAGCATGCCCACCAGGGGGCGATGCTCTGCCCATCTGGGGCGTTGCTCTGTTGCAACCAGAGCCATTCTAGCACCTGAGGCAGAAGCCACAGAGCCATCCTCAGCGCCCAGGCAAACTTTGCTCCAGTGGAACCTTAGCTGTGGGAGGGGAAGAGAGAGACAGAGAGGAAGGAGAGGGGGAGGGGTGGAGAAGCAGATGGGCGCTTCTCCTGTGTGCTCTGGCCAGGAATCGAACCCAGGACTCCTACACGCCAGGCCGACGCTCTACCACTGAGCTAACCAGCCAGGGCCAGGAAAGTTTATTTTAAAAGTGCCTGGATGCAAGCAGGCTGAGCCCAGCAAAGGGTGTCAGCTCCGAGCTACAGGAGAGAGCGTTAGATATAGGAGTTGCTGCAGGCCTTTGCTGGCATGGGGTTGCCTGCGCCTGGACATGCTGAGATTAGCATATCCTAGTCTGTGGCCTTGGTCACTGACTGTCTCCCTTTCTCAACCCTCAGGTCCCTCGTGATGGCCTTGTCTCAAGCACATTTCTCAGAACCTTCCCAGGGTGGGGGGAGTTGCTTAAGGGGAGGGGGAGGTTTGGCGAGGGAGATGCTTACTGAAGAAGTTGCCCTAGTGGGAAGTTGGGTGAGGGGAATTTGCGTTTTAAGGGGGCTCTGGATTAAAAGGAGTCCTGAACCTAAGCCTCACAAGAACTAGTAGCTAACTTGGAACAAAATGAGTAAAAACGAGAACATGTACCCATGAAAACATCTGTAATGAACATCATTTGAGAAATGGGTCTGCCGTGAGTGCAGGGGAGGATTTGACAGGAGAGGATTCGAATGCAACTTAAACATCTTTTCCTGTATGGTGGTCAGAGTGATCTTCCCGGAGCACGGCCCCCTCTGTGTGTCTGCTGTGCAGAGCTCTCGGCTCTTTCCACTTTGCACCTGCCCAGTACGGTCACCATCACCACCACCTCCCATGGTCATTGCCCACTCCTCAGACAGGTGATCTAGTCTGGGCCCTTCACACACAGACCTGTTTCATCCTGATAGCCTCTAAAAGGAAAATGGATGCCTGTTGACTGAGATGTCCGGGTTCTGATGTCCACCCCAGAGGAATATCGCATCATAATATGAGGTGACCAGGCTCCGAAAATGTATAGAGTAGACCAGGGGTCTCAAACTCGCGGCCCGCAGACTAATCCACGAAGTTCAAAATATTTTGGATAAAATTAAGTAAGCCCGTGGATTAGTCTGCGGGCCGCACAAAATTGTTTGGTGGGCCACATTGCGGCCCGCGAGTTTGAGACCCCTGGAGTAGACCATTTTATTCAGCAAACATCACTGAGCACCAGCAATATATCAGGCATCAAGTCGGGCTCTAGACACTGAAAGAGAGATACCATACAGCCCCTGCCAGCAGGTTGCTAATAGTCTAAAAACTGAAGAAATGCATAAGCAATGTCATTCAGTGTAAGTGCCTTAAGGGCATTAAGTATGATGTTATCATTTCAGCTACTGGAAGTTAGGGACTTGAGGAGGTAAAAATTGAGCCTCATCTCAAAGAATGAGTATACAATATATATATTTTAAGAGGAATGGAAGAAAAAAATCAGTGGACACAGAAGGTGTAGTAAGATCATGTCACAAAGTCCCCATTGACTGGCACATATGGCATTTTAGGGAGCATTTCCTCACATAAAACTGTCCTATCCAGAATGCTAATAGCACTTCCATGGACACTGGTTAGAAACCTGTGCTAGAATCTACAGTGTATGTGCTTTAGCTCCCAGAATGAACCTAGAAGATTAGTCCTGTTTTTCAGAAGAGAATTCTGAAGAATAAAAGGTTTGGCAACTTGACCCAATGGGACTGACTGTATTAAAAGGAATTAATATCCAAAATATATAAAGAACTCACAAAGCCCAGCAACAAACAAGCAAACAATCCAATTAAAAATGGGGAGAAGACCCGAACAGACACTTCTCCCAAGAGGACATCCAAATGGCCCAACAGATATATGAAAAGATGCTCATCTTGACTAGCTATTCAAGAAATATACAAATTAAAACTACAATGAGATACCACCTCACACCTGTTAAAATGGTTATTATGAACAAGACAGGTGATAAGAGTTGGAGAAGCTGTGGAGAAAAAGGATCCTCATTCACTACTGGTGGAAATGCAAATTAGTACAACTGTTATGGAAGAAAGTATGGTGGTTCCTCAAAAAATTAAGAATAGAAATACTATATGACCCCGCAATCCCTCTACTGGGTATCTACCCAAAAAACTCAAAAACATGGGTAAAGACATATGCACCCCCATGTTCATCACAGCATTGTTCATGGTGGCCAAGACATGGAAACAACCAAAGTGTCCCTCAATAGGGAACTGGATAAAGATGTGGTACATATATACTATGGAATACTACTCAGCCATAGGACATGATGACATATTGCCATTTATAACAACATGGATGGACCTTGAGAACATTATACTAAACTAAAGAAGTAAATCAGGAAGAGCTAAGAACTATATGATTTCACACACAGGTGGGATATAAAACTGAGACTCATGGACACAAATAAAAGTAAAGTGGTTACCAGGGATGGGCACAAAACACAATCAACAGTTCAAATGCTATAGAGATGTTTATCTAAAACCTGTGTACTCTTTTTTTTTTTTTTTTTTTTGTATTTTTCTGAAGCTGGAAACGGGGAGAGACAGACAGACAGACTCCCGCATGCACCCAACCGGGATCCACCCGGCACGCCCACCAGGGGGCGACGCTCTGCCCACCAGGGGGCGATGCTCTGCCCCTCCAGGGCATCGCTCTGTTGCGACCAGAGCCACTCTAGCGCCTGGGGCAGAGGCCAAGGAGCCATCTTTGCTCCAATGGAGCTTCAGCTGCAGGAGGGGAAGAGAGAGACAGAGAGGAAGGAGAGGGGGAGGGGTGGAGAAGCAGATGGGTGCCTCTCCTGTGCGCCCTGGCCGGGGTTCGAACCCGGGACTTCTGCACACCAGGCCGACGCTCTACCACTGAGCCAACCGGCCAGGGCTAAAACCTGTGTACTCTTATTGACCAATGTCACCCCATTAAATTTAATTTCTAATTAAAAAGGGGGAAAGGATGTTATTATTTGTCAATACAGTGTTGACTCTTGCTCTGATTTAAAGGAATTAGAATCAATTCTCATGTTTCACTCATCTGACAAAAATCTGTTCATGTCTAAACAAGTAGCTATTTTCAAGGCTGCTGTGAAATAAGACTTATACTATAAAAAGCATTGCTCAGATTACAACAGCTCCTATAAGACACAAATATAAACTCGCTGTAGAGCAGGAGAGTGTGTATCATGTCCTATTCCTGTACAGTCATACACCCTTAAAGACCAATAATGTAAACATTCAACTCTGTGCTATAAACAACACTATTCAAACAACTCAACATTCAATAAAATAGACCAAATCCTTAAAGGTCAACATGTTGCTTCCTGGAAAAATAACATTGCTTTAGATCTCTGCTCCGTGACTCCAGGTTATCTTATTATGACCAAATCCAAAACAGCCCAGAGGCAGGCTATTACCAAATATAGAGTTAGCAGTTAAGAACCAGAAACAGGAACTGGAAGATACAAGCCCCCTGGAAGCCCTAAGGGACTGCTCTGTGAGTGTTAGACAGGAAAGACATTTCCTGCTTTCTGAATTGTGTTGTTGATGGGGGAGGGGGGTAGCCAAGAGAATGATTTCAATGGTTTGAAACCACCCATAAAAAATCCTTACACACTTAACCCTATCACTAGGAGCAAACTGGTCAGGAGGGTCACCCTGGAGAAGAGTTTGGGACATCTGAGCTTGTTGTTCAGAGTTGATCCTCGCTTTGATTTCTGGTACATACTGAAGTTAACTTCTGCTTCTCTGATTTAGAACCATCAGTGTGAACTCCACGGTCAGTGGTCCTCAGGAAAAAATGCTCTCTAGTGGTTCAGTGGAAAGTATAGCTGGTAAATAATAGAGAGCCATTCATTTATTAGAGTAAGAGCAGACAAGCAAGCAGGCAAGGAAAGCTCCGACTCATTCTCCAATCTCCTCAGGACTCTCAGGCCCCCCACCAGCCTCAGTAGGGCTCCCAAAGTTCTCATCACTCTCTCCCTCCCTCTGCACTCTCCAGCAAAACAGGTTGGGGGGGAAAAAAAAAACGTTTCTCCTGCAAACAATAGCGAACAACAGCCCCATTCCAACCAGAAGGCAATCTGCAATTTGCAATCTGCCGCCCTGAGGGCAAGCACCTGAAACCTCCCATAGCCTATACACACAAGGCACTTCCCAGTACAAGCCAGCAAACTTAAAAAAAAAAACGTTTCTTTACCCAACAAGAGCCCAGAGTGATTTTAGAGGAGTTCACTTTGATAATGGCCCTGAATTCTTGCTTCTCTTTACCTGCCCCATTCTCTGTCCTGTACTGCCTGGATTTCTAGTAGGTCCCCCCCAACCCCACTTTTTTTTTTTCAAATCTGAATTCTGAATTTAGAAATTGAAGCTCAGAAATTCTTACTTAGATTAGCCTATTGTTTAAGGTGAAACTAAGAATACTGATGAAATAGCTGATAGCACTAATGGGTAGGCTTAGAATGAAGTCCTCGTCTATGTTTTATACTATGTACCACACTTCACCTACCATTCGACTTCAGTCTTTGGGGAATATGAAACAAAAGTCATTTGATGGTGAAAATAATTTAAAGAACAGCCTTTCTCACCTCTGTAGGGATAGCAGTGAGTGTTAAAAGAGAAAAACACTATTTCAAAATCCCCGTTACATCTCGTAACAAAAATATGCCTTCATTAGGTCTTACCTGTTATGGTGGTTTGTATGGCCAGGAGCCGCCATCGTTCCCATTGGATTCAGGCAGACAGTAAAGAAATGGCGGAGTCGGAGGATGGTGGATGTTGGGCAGATAAAATATATTATGCTCACTTTGTTAAAGACGGTGCTGCCCACGTGAAAGCCGTAGCCCAGGTGATATTAATGTGTGTTGGGGGCGGGCTGTGGGCAGGCAGGATCCTTATAGCCTGGGGCTTGGTTTTAGGACTAAGCCTGTTCCCACCCTTTTTGATGTGGGATGGTACAATCCTATCATGCCTCAGAAAGTGACTGTATTAGAGACTTCCCTATTTTGTATATTGGATTAAAGGTTTGGATTTCTACACTATAAAATAGGGGCAGAACGAGAGCTTGCTCTCTTGGTTCCTGAGATTATCATTAGAGGAGAGAGCAGAGAGGAGAGCAGAAAGAGGCCATGTAGCCAGGAGAAGCAGCCAAGATGGCGGAGTGTTGAGTGAGAAGCCAGTTTGTGCAGAGTTTGTGCAGGGAGAGGGAAGGAGATGGGGAACAGAGGGGAATAAAGTCTGGTGAGCTAGAAACTTTTGATTCTAGGAAACTCGGATAAGTCAGTAGCTTTGTGAGCACTGAATATGAGTGGGTTTTGGAGCCCAGTGTGTGTTTTTTACTTGCCCGCCGGGTGCAAGCTAGTATTAAAGATGATGGCCCACCAGTTTTTGGCTCCGTTGTTTCTTTACCGACTGTCCAAATCCAATGTGAACCGGCATGGGCCAGGCTGCTGTGGTGGTGGCCGTGGCTACTGGCTTTATAGTCTGGGCTACATGGCCCAGACACCATGGGCCATTCTGTTTATTGGTGTCTCACCAAGACAGGCAAGCCACAAGGGAAGACATGGGAAAAGTAGAAAACCTGCTTTTCCCATGGAGAGCAAGGGATCAGGGAGGTCCCTGTAATGGTGATAGCAGGAACTGAGAGCGCGAGCCCCTGGTCTGCCCCATATTATAGAGTAAAAATCAAAACCTTTAATCCAATATACAAATAAGGAAGTCTCTGATACAAAGTCACTTATCTGAGGCATAAATGGGATTCCTCATAAGAGTACACCACCCCCTATCATGCAACAGTCAAAGGTGTGGGGAAAAGCTTAGTCTTAAAACTAAGCCTTAGGCTATAACGACCCTGCCTGCTTACAGCCTGTCCCCCACACCCAATGCAAACTATAAGCGAGCAAACATATATATCATATTTAAAAACTTATTTAACCAACGTTCTACCCCTTTTGCTCGCTTCACAACCTAAAGCATAAGTATTCCTGCATAAGGAAATTAGGCACATTACACAAACTACAACAACATGACAAATCATACAATTTCAATAATTACAAAGGTACATCTCACCAGTCTCTGAGCACTTTGCCGAAAGCACAAAATGTCCTCGGCCTTCTTTCTAGCCGTTTGAAAAGCTTCCCGGGGCAGGAGAAGGGCCTCCAGCAAAGCTGCCACCCTCCCTCATCAGGGTATTTCACATTGTCCAAAATCCGTAAGTCCATCCAACAAGGGAGCCAGTGCCCACATCAGTTGTAGTCCAGGAATCAGTCCACGCACATGGGGCCTCAGCCACCCCCCTCATCCCTTTCATCCTGGCAGGTCTTACACTGTCCCAAGGAGGAGTATGTGGCAATGGCAGTCAACATTTCCATCTCTGCTCCAGAGAGCATGATGGCATTCACCCCTATGTCCCAAAATTGCAGACCTACCAGGAACATAGTAAGTATTCCTTGCTGCTGGGCTCTCATCTTCTGGAGGCTACAGATCACAACTCCAGCCGGATTCTCCTCATCCTCCAAAGAGGAACTGAAAACACCAGCTCGCGCTGCTGGGTGTGAGCCCTGGGCTGCTGCCGCCTTCTGCTCCGCCAGCCTTGCAGCCCTGGCCTACCACCGCTGCTGGCTCTCCACAATGTCCAGGGCAACCTGCAACTCACGAACCTGTGATTCCTTCTCCAGCAGCTGCTCCATTTCCAAGTGAATCTCACAAACCTCATCAGTCTCCTCCAGTGCTTGCTCCAGCTCCAGGGTCGGCATCTCTTTCTCCCACGTTTGCTCCAGCCCCTTCCACTGCTCGGTTTGCAGGTCCTGGGCAGCCTCTTCCACAGAGCTCTCAGTTTCCTGATGCATGACTGTAAAAGTCGGCCAGCCTACAGCCCCAAAAGGACAGCCATGCAGAACCATAACAGCAGCCAGTCCACTACTCCACCACTCAAAGGTGGTAGCGGCTACATACTGATCTATATCGAATCTTCCCACAGACTATGCCAAATGTAAAGCCAGTAGCCAAGGCCACCATCACAGCTGCCCAGCCCATGCAGGTTTGGATTTGATTTAGACAGACGGTAATGAAACAACGCAGCCAAGAACTGGTGAGCCATCACCTTTAATCTTAGCTTGCACCCAGCGGGCAAGAAATACACACAATGGGAAAATACTTCCCTTTCCATTCAGGGCTCCCAAAGCCACTGACTTATTTGAGTTTCCTAGAATCAAAGGTTTCTACCTCACCAGGCTTATTCACCTCTGTTCCCCATCTAGATCCTTCTCTCTGCACAAACTCTGCACAAACTTCCTTCTCCTTCAGCACTTTGCCATCTTGGCTGCTTCTCCTCTCTTCCACGTGGCCTTTCTCTGCTCTCCTCCAGCATGGGCTCCTCTGCCCCCCCCCCCATCAAGGGTGGCGGCTCCATACCAATCTATGAATTCTGCCAACTACGCCAGTTGTTTGGCCAGGAGCTGCCATCGTGGCCATTCACATGCAGGTTCCCATTGGATTCGGGCAGACAGTAAAGAAATAGCAGAGCTGGAGGATGGTGGGCCATTCTGTTTATTGGTGTCTCACCAAGACAGGCAAGCCACAAGGGAAAAGCAGAAAACCTGCTTTTCCCATGGACATGGAGGGCAAGGGATCAGGGAGGCCCCTGCAATGGTGATAGCAGGAACTGAGAGCGCGAGCCCCTGTCTGTCTCCATTTAATAGTGTAGAAATCAAACCCTTTAATCCAATATACAAATAAGGAAGTCTCTGATACAAAGTCACTTATCACTTATCTGAGGCATAAATGGGATTCCTCATAAGAGTACACCACCTCTATCATGCAACAGTCAAGGGTGTGGGGAAAAGCCTACTCTTAAAACTAAGCCTTAGACTATAATGACCCTGCCTGCTTACAGCCTGAACCCCACACCCAATGCAAACTATAAGCGAGCAAACATATATCGTATTTACAAACTTTTTTGACCAACATGGTTTATTCAAAATGATACTTTTGATCATCCCTAGAACTATACTTCTTGTTATCTGTCACGTTGACAGTTTAGTGTGCAGTGAATTCCTGGCCACAAGAATAATATATGAGTGTCTTTTACCTCACCCTCTTGGGTTTAATACAGGACTTGAATCAAAATGCTTTTCTTAGCTCATTTGATGCCACCCAATGCCAGTCAGTGAGTAAGAACCATTTCCTTTTATCTCACTGTTATGGATGGTTATGATCATGTTGCCTATTGATTGTTCAATAATACATCTTTTCCTCAAGAAAGCACTGACAAAGTACTGGGTTCTTTCTATAAGAAGCAAATGAAATTTACCATGTTTAGTCTCTATTGTTGATCCTGAGTTGCTGTATGGCCAATAGTCACCGCCAGTCTTGGCCAATCACATGCAGGTTCCAACTGGATTCGGGCAGACTGTAAAGAAACAGTGGAGCCAAAATATAGTGGGCCATTCCTTTATTCAAGACTTGTACCAGCCCACGAGCAAACACACAGGGAAAACACTTCCTTCCTCTTCATTCAGAGCTCACAAAGCTACTGACTCATTCTCAGGTTCCACAGCCAGGAGAATCTTCAGTTCCTCCTAGAATCAAAGGCCCCACCAATCTCAGCAGAGCTCACAAAAACCCCTCCCCTCTGTTCTCCATCTGCACACCTTCTTCAGCACTCTGCCTTCTCTGTGCTCTCACTCTGCAAATATGACTTCTCTCTCTCTCTCTCTCTCTCTCTCTCTCTCTACCTCCTCTCCAGGAAACATTAGCAAGACAATGGCCCTTCTCAAGCAAGAAGATAATTTGCAATTTCACAGATCACATACCTGGTGCTGCCCAGCGCCATTTTTAACACTAAAAGTGAGCAAACTCAAAAAATACAAATTTTACAAACTCATTTGCCCAACAGTTCCAAATAACCAAAGCCTGTGTTTAAAGATCTCTAGTAATGGCCTGACCTGTGGTGGCGCAGTGGATAAAGCGTCAACCTGGAAACATTGAGACTGCCAGTTCAAAACCCTGGCTTGCCTGGTCAAGGCACATATGGGAGTTGATGCTTCCTGCTCCTCCCTTCCCCTCTCTCTCTCTCTCCCTCTCTCTCTCCTCCCCTCCTCCCTCTCTTCTCTAAAATGAATAAAGAAAGAAAGAAAGATCTCTAGTAAGTAGGTTTGCTATGACATGAAGGAGATGATCTTATAGTTCTTATCAGGGCCCTGGACTCGGAGGTTCTCCTCAGCCCCCTAATCCCATCAGGCAAACAGATCCACTCTTCCTTGTCTGCCCTTACTTGGTTCCCCTCCAAGTCCTCTCTTTCTCATTTCCCTGAGAACACTAACACTCAGAATCCTCTCAGCCACCACACGAAGGGCCCTGTGCTCAGGATTAGGCTGACATTAGGACTTTCAATTGCAAAGCTGGGAAGTTTCTAGGTTATATCTGCAGTCTTTTAAACATAAAGAGTACTGCTCCTTGTTCCCTTACGCTGTTTTCCTTTATAAATGCTTGCACTTTTATATTTATTTTATAATTCCTATTGTTTTGGAAGACCTAGCCTTTGTATAGTGTAAAGCCAGTAGCCAAGGCCACCATCACAGCAGCCTGGCCCATGCAGGTTCACATTGGATTCGGATAGTCGGTAATGAAACAATGGAGCCAAGAACTGGTGGGCCATCATCTTTAATACTAGCTTGCACCTGACGGGCAAGTAAAAACACACACTGGGCTCCAAAGCCCACTCATTCAGTGCTCACAAAGCTACTGACTTATCCGAGTTTTCCTAGGATCAAAGGTTTCTACCTCACCAGCCTTATTCACCTCTGTTTCCCATCTCCTTCTTTCTGCACAAACTCTGCACAAACTGGCTTCTCCCTCAGCACTCCACCATCTTGGCTGCTTCTCCTCTCCTCCACATGGCCTTCTCTGCTCTCCTCTCTAATGCTAATCTCAGGAACTGAGAGAGAGAGCAAGCTCCCGGTCTGCCCCACTTTATAGTGTAGAAACCAAAACCTTTAATCCAATATACAAACAAGGAAGTCTCTGATAGAAAGTCACTTAGCGCCTGACCTGTGGTGGCGCAGTGAATAAAGCGTCGACCTGGAAATGCTGAGGTCGCCGGTTCGAAACCCTGGGCTTGCCTGGTCAAGGCACATATGGGAGTTGATGCTTCCAGCTCCTCCCTCTCCTCTCTCTCTCTCTCTCTCTCTCTCTCTCTCTCTCTCTCTCTCTTTCTGTCTCTCCCTCTCCTCTCTAAAATGAATAAATAAAAAATAAATAGAAAGTCACTTAGCTGAGGCATAATGGGATTCCTCATGAGAGTGCACCACCCCACATCAAATAGGGTAGGAAAGGCTTAGTCCCAAAACCAAGCCCCAGGCTACAAGGATCCTGCCTGCCCACAGCCCGCCCCCAACACACATTAATATAATCATGCCCATCCCAAGCAAGAAAGGCAACCAATACCATCACCTGGGCAGTGGACTTTCATGTGGGCAGTGCCATCTTTAACAAAGTGAGCATAATGTATTTTATCTGCCCAACATATAGTAAAAACAAAATTAATTTAGTATAATTGTTTGGTACCCACTTTAAAAAATATGTAATAAAACACTCCCAATAAGAAAGATATATACCAACTAAAAGATGCAACAAAAATTAAGACACCACTCAAAATAGTGACAAAACTATTAATTATCTAGGAATTAAGCTAACCAGCAATATACAAGACCATCATAGAAAACTTTTATAATGTTTGGTAAACTACCTATGGATGATTTGAATAAATGGAAAGATATTACATGTCCTTGGGTGGCACAAGATATTAAATGCAATCTCTATAAAATTCTAACTTGATTTTTCGAGAAACTTGATAAACTGATGTCAAAATTGATATATGAGTGCCCATGATGGTGGACAGGACTAGAATAGTTTGAGGGGATGGCAAGAAGGAAGAAAGAACAAGAAAGTGGAGGAGGAGGAGAGGAGAAGGAAGGGGCTTTGCAGAACTGATATTATACTATGCATTGAGTAACGTGGACAATTCAACCCTCCACCCTCGAGGTCCCCTTCTTCCCCCAGCACACATGCAAAAATCACCTTGACTAAACAAATTTCTTCACATTTCATTTATGGACTGAGTCAGATGCGCCATCTAAATCCCATCCTTTCTTCAACTGTAAATTTCTAAATCTCTGTGCAAATACTTCTATTATATTTCATAAACAAAAAATTTAACTCTAAATTTCATAAGTGTGAAAATCATTAGTCTAAGGTTTCTTATCCTTTGGTTTTAAAAACAAAAATGAGTTGTAAGAATTACATCTAATGGGCGTAAACTCCATAAGGGCAAGCCTCAGCAGGGTTTACTCCTGTATCCCCGGAACCAAGAACTAGCGGGCACAGGCACATGTAGGTGTGCACCAGAATCTGTTGTGCAGAAAGAAGGGGTGAGTGAAAGAGGAAGTGTAGATGAGACTTTACCGTGTGCTAATTAATGTACAGCGACCAATTAATGGCCTCAGAAGGGGGCTAAGACCTTTGGATTATAGAACTACTATGTACATTTTTGAATATTTTATACCATAATTTAAGACAGTGATCAGTTGAAGAGAGAGACCAAAGACACTGACTTGAGGCCTGGGTAAAGGTATTCTTAACCGAGGGTAGAGAAGATTGAAGGGAACACGAGAACAGATAGCAGATACCTGAAGGGCTGTAATTGGAGACGCCCTTTCAGAGACTGAATGGCCTGGTGGAAGGGAGTCTCCAAGGAGAATCCATCTGTCATGAGGACCATGTTCATCTGTTCTTTACATATAACAAAGAGTTCTAGGCAGTGCAATTAGGCCAAAATAAAAAAGACAAGACCCTTCCAAAATATATATAGATACACATTTAAAATACAATGTCAACTGTAAGTGCTTTCAGAAAAATAAAGCCGTTTAAACAGAGAGAGTGACAGAGGTCCTACTTTAAATAGGGTGGTCAAGGAAGTTCTCTCTGAAAAGGTGACATTTTTTTGTTTGTTTTGTTTTGTTTTTATAAATAAATTTTTATTTTAATGGGGTGACATCAATAAATCAGGGTACATACAAAGAAAACATTTCCAGGTTATCTTGTCATTTAGTTATGTTGCATACCCATCACCCAAAGAGAGATCGTCCTCTGCCACCCTCCATCCAGTTCTCTCTGTACCCCTCCCCCTCCCCTCCCCCTCTCCCTCCTTCCCTCCCCCCACCCCCCATAGCCACCACACTCCTGTTCATGCCTCTCAGTCTCGCTTTTATGTCCCACCAATGTATGGAATCCTGCAGTTCCTGTTTTTTTCTGATTCGCTTATTTCACCCCGCACAATGCTACCAAGACTCCACCATTCCGCTATAAGTGATCCGACGTCACCATTTCTCCTAGCTGAATAATATACCATGGTGTATATGTGCCCCATCTTCTTCATCCAGTCCTCTATTTTTTTTACAGTGATTAAAAGCCTTTAAGCAAACTCTTGGCCAATACAGCAAGAATCCATAAATGAGTAGTATCCTTAACATGTTCCCCAAGTCCAAGTTGGCCTCCTCACCATGCCAAATCCCTGAAAAATGCAACCCAACCACAGTTCAGTCTGTTAGGAGCTGTCACAGGGAGCAGGAGTCCAGGAAAGTTCCCCACAGGAAAAGTCTGTATGGCACTGGAATTGTTGTCACCATTCTATACTTTGCAGCTCATGTCCAAGTCCCAATGACCGCTGCTTCTAGCTGGTAATGATTCAGGTAGACTGGAAAAAGCCATTTGCAGCATGCGTGGATATAGAGCTTCTGTTCTCCTCTGCCTGGAGAGTTGAGACCAGGTTGCTTTTCCCTGGAGCTCTGTGACTGTGGCCTGGTAAAGAGAACCTTGGGATACACTAAGCTGGGTGGCAAAGGTAAATTCATAATACAAGTTGGCAAAAGGAGGAAAGAGAGCTCTAAATTAAGAGTAGGTCCCAGCCTGAAATATGAGTGGGGCATTGAGGTAGGAGGAATAAAGGAAACACTATATATGAAGCAAAGCAGCAGAAAATAGGACTATCAACACCCACAACAGAGATCTTTGAGGGAAGAATAAAAATCCTGACTATTCAGGCAAAACATAGTTAAGTGGCCCTTGTGCGAATGAGATCAGTTTACCTGCTTCTTGGAAGAAATACCCTAGGCTCGTCCACAGTGTCGTAGATGGGGTCGACGGCCCCGGGCACCTTCAGCCTTCAGTGGCAAACCCCAGCTTTCTGGGCAAGGTTAGGTCATAGGTGGCTGGAGCAGGGCTGGAAGAGACTGAACCCTCCCTTAGAGGAGCGAGGGGGAAGCCCACCTTCCAGTGTCCCTGTTTCCTCACAGCAGAGGCGTGTAAGCCTGGCAGGCTTTAGCTCAATGACCTTCCTTTCCACTATTGAAGCAGGACCCAGATGGCATCCTATGAGACCCTTTGGGGTGTTGGAGCCTTTAAGGGTGTATCCTAAAAGCTGGTAGTTCCCCTGATCTCTATTGGGCTTTTTCTGCCTCTAGGTATCTTAAAAGCCATTCTCAGAAGATCTCGCTGAGGGGTTTGAGGATCCCCTTCCGCCTATATAAATCTTTTCCATATATCTGGAGCTATTTGGAAAAAAGACAGAACAGTGTTATTAGCTAGATCTAATAAAGAAGGTAGTAGTTTGCAGGCGAAAAAGATTTGGTGTCTCCTGTTCATCAGCATTCAAAAGAAATGTAAATTTTTATTTATTTATTTATTTATTTTAAGTAAAAAGCATGATATGGTAGACCCGCGGAGTCATTGGCCTGGTGTGCAGGATTCCCGGTTTCGATTCCCGGCCAGAGCACACAGGAGAAGCGCCCATCTACCTCTTCACCCCTCCCCCTCTCCCCCCTCCCGGTCCCTCTCCTCCCGCCCGCAGCCAAGGCTCCACCAGAGCAAATCCACCCTGGGCACTAAGGATGGCCCCATGGCCTCCGCCCCAGTCGCTAGAATGGCTCCGGTTGTAACAGAGCAACATCCCAGATGGGCAGAGCATTCCCCCCGGTAGGCATGCCAGGTGGATCCCAGTCAGGCGCATGCAGGAGTCTGTCTGCTTGCCTCCCCATCCCCATCCTCAGAAATATACAAAAAATAAATAAATAAAAGAAAAAATAAAAAAAAAAGGGGGGGGCATTCCCTTGTGCTAAAGCTCCAGGAAGCATGGAGTGAGCTTGAGTATGTCCTATGAAACATGGAGCTCTATGTTTACATATAAGTCTTTGAAGAAGGAGGAACTGCTTAAATAGTTTGTCAGCATTTGTCCCTAAGACAGCAGTCTTTATAGTGGGAACACCATACGTAAATATTTGCTGTCTATAGATTAAGGGGGGAATATGGCCAATGCTGAAAAGCCATGATCTTTGTGCCCCTCCCCTCCCCCAACCCCCTCCCTCTCCTCCCCCCACCCTGTAACCCCAACACTGTTGTTCATGTCTCTGAGTCTCATCTTTATGTCTCACCTATGTATGGAAACATATAGTTCTTAGTTTTTTCTGATTTACTTCTTTCACTCAGTATAATGTTATCAAGGCCCATCCATGTTGTTGTAAAAGATCCTATGTCATCATTTCTTATGGCTGATGTATTCCATAGTATATATATACCAAAGCTTTTTAATCCACTCATCCTCTGATGGACACTTGGGCTGTT